>NW_026880990.1:0-338485 GCF_032173495.1 Musca vetustissima | reverse complement strand
AAAAACAGATTTCCAAAATGCAAAATTATTTTTTTCCATGTTCCTGAATGAATTTTTGGGTTTATGAATGGCTTTCTCGTTTTAACTCTATCATGAAGTCTAAGCTTACGCAAAATTCTTTGAGTTGTCTCTGGATTACATTTCTTTTCCACATATGCAATTTTTAAGCTTGTTCCCAAACATTTTGATAGGTTTCTTTATGGCAACATCGTGTATAACATTTTCCCAGTGTATTTGTTCATCTCACACATCAGCTGTTACGATAACAACAAATTGATTCTAGTAATCGATAGAAATCGATCAAAAAACGAACTACATCACCCTATTCCAATAAGAAAAAGCGAATAGAAAGAAACCAAAATCAGTAGTACAGAAAGAAAATTTGGAAAAGTCAACTTGTGGGTGTGCGTGCGTGAAAAACTTTTTTCCACCAACGGTTGATACGGTATCTGCTGGAATTTTTATTAGTTAGAAAATTTGCCAATAAAGCACATCCTTTGGATATACATACACACAAAAAAATAATAAAACAAAGGCAAAAAAACGAAAATATTTCGAAGACGAAATTAGAAAAAAAATCTGTGGTGAAAGTAATTGTTTTTGTTTTAAGAAAAGTGACTAATACGCTAGAGATTTAGGAAAGGAAAAAAAACATCATCATCAACGACGGCACAAAATTCATTGAGAAAAAAAGAAACACAAACATACACACAAGAAAAGGAAGCCAAGAAGTGGTTGCACAAAACAAAAATCATCAAATCTGTGAGGGAGTGAGAAACTACAAAAACAACAACTAGAAAAAAAGTTGATGTGTGAAAAAAGCAGATAATAGCAATCTAAAAAGTTATTAAATCACAGACATATCAGAAAAAAGGCACAAATTGATAATAACAAAACGAATCGAATAGACCAGACCTTGAAGTCGTTAACTGGAAGTGCAGATTTTCGAGGTGCTACAAAAGTATTTCTAGAATAAATTCCAAATTTTCTTTTTTACGGAAGTAAAGTCAAATTAAATGGCAGCCATGGATAACGAACCCCGCACCGAATTGCAAGATTTGCAAATGAAGGCTACCCAGGTGGCCGATGAATCGGTGGAAAGTACCCGCCGTATGTTGGCCTACATGGAAGAGAGCAAGGAGGCTGGTATACGCACCCTGGTCGCATTGGATGATCAGGGCGAACAATTGGATCGCATCGAAGAGGGTATGGATCGCATTAATGCCGACATGAAAGAAGCCGAAAAGAATTTAAGCGGCATGGAGAAATGCTGTGGCATTTGTGTCCTACCCTGGAAAAAGGTCTCCATCAAGGATGATGCTGATAATGCGTGGAAAAAGAACGATGATGGTAAAATTGTCAATAACCAGCCACAGCGTGTCATCGACGAAAGGGAGCGGGGTGGTATGGGCCAGCCACCACAGACCGGTTACATTGCTCGGATTACAAATGATGCCCGCGAAGATGAAATGGACGAAAATCTCGGACAAGTTAATGCCATGTTGGGTAATTTACGTAATATGGCACTGGATATGGGCTCCGAGCTGGAGAATCAGAATATACAAATCGACCGTATCAATGCAAAGGGTGATGCGAATAATGCGCGCATGTCGGGTGTCAATCAGAGGGCTAACAATTTGCTCAAGAGTTAAATTTAAGTATTACATAGAAGAAGAAGCAAAAAACAGCACAACAACAACACAATTATTACAACACTAACAACATAGCAGCAATAGAATAGAAAACAAAAACAAGTAGAAGATGACAAGAACAACAACACCACCACCCCAACAACACACCAAATAAACTGCAAAGAAATTTACAAACAACCACCACCACCTCCCCATCAAAACAACCCCCTAAACTTGGAACACTGGGTATGTACACCCATGGCCCCCCACACCCACCAACCATCACCTCACCACCACTCCAGAAATCCAGAACTAGAGCAACGATGTTAGCAAAAACCTTCAAAAGACAAAATTGTGTAAGGTATGTATTATTCATTGATACACGTTCTTAAACATTGTATGCCGTTTAATTTCCTGATTTACCTTAATAGCATTTTGCTTAGGTATCCCGCGCAACCACCACCATCACCACCTGATTCTCTGTCTTTTTAGCAACACAATTCTTGTTGTTATTTATTTGTTAGCCTAGTCTGTCTGTTCGATACTAGTCGTCGTCATCGTCAGCATTTGTCGGTGTGTCTCGAGCAATGTCAGTGACAGCCATAAAAAATAAATAAATACATTCTCTAACATGGTGGTGATGGTATTTACGTCCGTACATACCTACTATCATGTGTGTATTAACGGCATGACTTCCTTGTGTTCCGGCAAATACGAACTTGTTATCTAAAAATTTGCAAAAAAAAAAAAAAAAAAAAAAAATGTGTAACTCCCAAAATAGAAATTTAAAACGACCCATCGAAGTAGAACATTGAATACAATTTGTGGTTCCAATTTATGACTTCTAATTTTCTCAGGGTATAAACATTTTATGGGCTATATCCTGGATAAAAATAGGCGTGGCAGTTTCACTCTCATCCTTCCAATCTCCCTCTCTTCCCTCAATCTCTCTCTCCCTAGTTAGAATGATTTCGTAAAAATGTAGCGGAGTGGGAACCATTTTAGTATTTTGTGGTCTTCTGTACATCTCATATTAGAACATTTGCCCTTTGGTGTAATACGATATACAAAATCTAGACGGTGGAAGGATGATGCTAATTCCTAAGATGCAAATCAATCTAATATATCCCTAGAAATCTTGGTTTTACGCAAGACTTTTTCCCTCGGAGACCTAAATAACCATCTCAAAGGTTACCGGTTCTATGTTGTCGACAATAAATGTTTTGTCGTCGGGGCCGACTGCATGATACCGTTCATCAGTTTGGGTACATACAAGAGACGCTCATATGTACAATATCCTTTATATAGAATAGACATGGCATCTTTGGAGGACCATTGAAATGGAATCGGACGATATTAACTACGTGAAGATATTTGATAGATATTTGAACTAAATTTAAACAACAACACACACACACATACTAACCTGTAGTAACTTGCCGACACAGGACCTGTTCTAGTCAGACTTGAAGTCGATCGCTCAACAGGGTCTACGATTCCTTCGTTAATGCTACAACAATTCCTCTTCCTCCGGAAGCGTATCCTCACATTGCTTTTCCGGTATCAGTCTGTCTAACTGGTCGAAGATTTCCTTACTTTGCTCCTCTAGACTATCGCGGTTTGCATTTACATTCCCGTGTAGGTCGTCCCCTCCCAGAACAACAGTCCTGTCAGCCAGAGACAGATTTTCATCAGTCTTGGCCTGCTCATTTGCCAAAAGAATTGCCGGTTCGACAACGTTCGGATTTGAAATTGATGCACTTGTAATAGATACAGCTACGTTTTGATAAGCTGAGGGTATATATCTGTCGGCTACAACCACACAAGTTCTTATTTCATGTTGCCCTCTTCACCTCGATTGAATTGATGTCTGTTGTTTCTCTAGGTTCCTGTTCTTAAATAGAGGCTAAGAGTTAATTATCGTATTGTTTTCGATATTTATTGTATTTTAATTAACAAAGTGAGCGGTAAAGGGTTTATCATTGTATGTGGGAACGTCGCGTGTAGGCTAGACAGATATGTTCTTACAACGCTATTCACATGTTTGTGGTGTATGGAGTGTTTGGCAACACATCTCCTTCATCTCCTGCATAGTCCCCCTTCTTTCCAGATTTTTGTCGATTCTTTGGTATTTCTAATCATTAATATTCATTGTCTAATTTAAAAGTTGTAATTTTTTTAAAGGAAAAAAATTTAATTAAAACTTAAAAAATCATATCTAGTAGTACTTTAGGGCATTATATTTAAAAACCATTTTCCACACCTTGAAGTATAATACTCATAATTATTCTCCAGCTCAAATTCTCTTTATGGCTGTACACAAAATCATATACAACAATTTTTTATTTATGTATATAGTTAAGCGTTATGAGCTTGTTAACAAAAAATGCACTTAATATTAATGAATTTACTTTATTTTGAACAAAAACCCCCCGTTTTTTTGCAAACTATGTAGTTATTAGGTTAAGTGTATAATGTTCCTACGTCCGTACACATCCTCAATGATGTGATTTGCTCTTGAGAAAAGAAAGACGAAGAAAAAGAACCCTTAGAATTTGAATAGAAAGAAATGTACTTATGTACGTGTTGTACATACTCGTACATATATGGAAGAAAATATGTTAGCTGCGGAAATAGCAAGTGTTTCTTGACACACTCATCGCTCCCCGCTCCCCGCTCCCCGCTCCCCGCTCCCCCTTTAGCAGGATTTTGCCTTCGCTTCGACTTGTTGCAATCAAAATCATTTTGTTGTGCACATGCATGTTAACGATATCGTATGGCGACGCCGTATTATGAGCTATGGGATTTACCATCACGTTTTGAATTTTGTAATATTAGTAATGACGATTTGTTTTATGAATAGTTTTTTGTTTTGTTTTGCTTTTGTGCTGACTTTACTACATCATATCATACTAATCCATTCACTTCTATAAATATATTTATAAACGACGTCTTATGATTTATTATGAGTTTAGTATTTATTATAAAACAACAAACGTTATATTTACAATGTTTAATATGAACAAGTTTTAACGTTTATTTTTATAAGCTATTTGTAAACGTATATAATCGACTGTGTTGTAAGAATTATGGTATTCAATTTTCTAAAGCATTGTAACTATTTTGTTATATGGACAATATTGCCAATTTTTTAATATTCCATTTTCAAAAAATCAGCTTTTTTGTTTTTGTAGCAAATCAATGATTTTTGGTACACATATAGAGAAAAATGTTCTGACTCCGAAACCGTTCGCGATCAAATTTTTGGTTGATGCGCGCAAAAGTTATCGAGGTTTTAATTTTGGGCATAAGAAAACAATCTTAAAATTACGCCGTTTATTGTATTGACTAAAAACGTTGATATACAGTGAGTGTAATAAGTATTTTGCCTCAATAAAAATTTGAAAAAATTCCAATATATATGCCTAAAGCCAGCAAACTAAAGATGTAAAATGAATTATGTATGTTGGAGTATGTTTGTGGACATATTTAGATCGTATTTCTGCAATAATCACAGCGTAAGACCTATTGATCTCGAAGATATCGGCCGAAATATATAACAATCCAAAAATGCTTATCACAAAAAAGTATTTTGCTTTTTATTATTATTTTAGAGAAAATTGTAACATAGAACACGTTTGTTCTTTTTATAGTTACCATTGCGGGTAACGACATACTATAAGTGATTTGGCAACGATTCCAATAAACCACGGCATTTTTTCGCGAGTATTTTCTCACATTTACGTTCAAAACATTCTCCAGCAATATTTCGTTTAATATTTCGTAATTTCTCGTTCTAATCTCAAAATCAGAGTATTAAATATAGTTGTCGCGGCTTCAAAACATCCCAAATATGTTAAGAATAATAAAAAGGAGGTTTTACAAAATATATCGCGAGGACAGGACCTTAAAAACTATTAAAACCTAAATCCGACAAACAAATTATTTAAAAAAATATAGCGAAACACCATTTTTCTAACTTCGAAAACTTTATGGTTCATTATTACTGATCTAGGAACCAAAATATACTATGAAAATAGCAATAAGGAGGTCAGATTCAAAGATATGGACGGTTTTCTGGCAATAGAAATACATCGTATTTTGAAAATAAATAGATCGAACCATTCGAACCATTCCCTACTGCATTCGCAACTGATGGTGTTAATCGGAGATAAAATATAGAATGCGTATTCGCCACCAGCAACCACAGTTTTTCAAAAGACAATAGGATTTGACGAATAATGATGTTTTCTCCCAACTTCATGTATTGTTTTTTATTACTATTGCTTTAGAACTGTTATCTTTGAATCTGACCTCCTTATTGGTATTTCCATTGCATATATTGGTTCCTAGATCAATATTACTGGACCATACAAATTTCGAAGTCAGAAAAATTGGGTTTCGCGAATTTTTTTTTCAATAATTTGTATGTCGGATTTTGGTTTTAATAGTTTTTAAGGTTCTGCCCTCGCGTTGTATTTTGCAAAACCTCTTTTTTATTATTCTAAACATATTTGGGATGTTTTGAAGCCGCAATGACTATGTTTAATACTCTTATCTTAAGATTAGGACGAGAAAATACCAAATATTAAATGAAATACTGATGGATAATATATTGAATGTAAATGTGAGAAAATACCCACGAAAAAATGCCGTGATGTATTGGAATCGTCGACAAATCGCTTATAGTATGTGGTTAACCGCGATTGTAACTATAAAAGGACCAAACGTGTTTTATGTAATATTTTTTCTAAAATAATATTAAAAAGCAAAATACTTTTTTGTGATAAACATTTTTGGTTGTTATAGATTTTTGGTATCTTCGAGACCAATAGGTCTATCGCAATGATTCTTGCAGAAATACGATCTAAATATGTCCACAAACATATTCCATCACACATAATTCATTTTACATCTTTAGTTTGCTTGCTTTAGGCGTATATATTGGAATTTTTTCAAATTTTTATTGAGGCAAAATACTTATTACACTCACTGTATATCTTCCTCCGTAAAATAAGAATATGAATATATTATAATAATCGCGAAAAGGTTGCACATCTTCGCGAAATATGAGAAAAATAATGAAAATATAGGAGATTACGTAAATATTTTCATTATATTAATGACATACACACACCTAAAAATTAATTTAAAAATATCTACATAATCTAAACACCATGATGAATCAAATGATATCAAAATCACACAAGTCCGTGTAGCGGTTTGTAAATCACAGCGACAACAAAACAAGATATTGAGGAAAATTATTTGTTTTTGGTTCAAAAAAATAATGTCATCATATTTATTTTTTTAATTTTATACAAGAAATTTCAGAAAAAAATGTTGGAGTTATTCTGCTATTTTACCCGAATTTCGCCGAAAAATTGACATATATAAAACTAATCACTTTTTGTGTATAAGTATACGCCTTGCGGATTATATCAAGACCCTTCCGATAAATCTTGGGGTTCTATAAATAGGAATATATCTTAAAATAAAATAATATTATGAAATATACATTTTAAATTGCGTGTAAATCGCGTAATTCTCAAAATCATTTGATGCGCATGCGGTTTTCAGGAAGTACTGAAGTTTATCTTCCAATCCATATATATTTTGCGAAATTTCATTTGACGGCTAAGATGTGCCACAAGTTGCATTGAAGTACCCAAAAAATCGTAAAACGCGAATAATTTCCGAAAACTCCATATGCCATTAACGCGCATCCGATTTCGGTGTGCACCCTAAAAAAATACATCGATCTATACCGATTTCAATGTGGTCCATTAAGAACCATGGATGTGCCAGCACAATCTATTTTTGAGATAAATTGCGTACATCTCTCTTTCGGCTGAAGTTTTTAAAGTTCTCTTTTCGAAAAATATGAAAATCCGTATGAGGTCATTTATTGAAGCGGAAATGATACACAGAAAACGCAAGTAAATCCGCGATATTTTCAAAAACATTTTTGCCAAATTTCGTGTTTTTGGAAGGCTAGTTCCCGCCGTTCTAGTAGATGGATTTTCACGAAGAAGATTTTATATCATCCGAAACGTAAAAAACCTTATTGATCGCGGGTACCCATATCATTCGGTTGACAGATCTAAAAATTTCGCCCGAAAAATAGGTTTTTTAGAAATTTGATCGCACAAAATTCGCACTTTCGGATGAGTATTACTCTGAAGCTGTGCATACTACATACACAAAATACATATCAAATTACGCAGATTCGCGACTACAATAATCTTATAATCGATTTTTATAAATAAAATAAAAATTGACATATATAAAACTAATCACTTTTTGTGTATATGTATACGCCTTGCGGATTATATCAAGACCCTTCCGATAAATCTTGGGGTTCTATAAATAGGAATATATCTTAAAATAAAATAATATTATGAAATATACATTTTAAATTGCGTGTAAATCGCGTAATTCTCAAAATCATTTGATGCGCATGCGGTTTTCAGGAAGTACTGAAGTTTATCTTCCAATCCATATATATTTTGCGAAATTTCATTTGACGGCTAAGATGTGCCACAAGTTGCATTGAAGTACCCAAAAAATCGTAAAACGCGAATAATTTCCGAAAACTCCATATGCCATTAATGCGCATCCGATTTCGGTGTGCACCCTAAAAAAATACATCGATCTATACCGATTTCAATGTGGTCCATTAAGAACCATGGATGTGCCAGCACAATCTATTTTTGAGATAAATTGCGTACATCTCTCTTTCGGCTGAAGTTTTTAAAGTTCTCTTTTCGAAAAATATCAAAATCCGTATGAGGTCATTTATTGAAGCGGAAATGATACACAGAAAACACAAGTAAATCCGCGATATTTTCAAAAACATTTTTGCCAAATTTCGTGTTTTTGGAAGGCTAGTTCCCGCCGTTCTAGTAGATGGATTTTCACGAAGAAGATTTTATATCATCCGAAACGTAAAAAACCTTATTGATCGCGGGTACCCATATCATTCGGTTGACAGATCTAAAAATTTCGCCCGAAAAATAGGTTTTTTAGAAATTTGATCGCACAAAATTCGCACTTTCGGATGAGTATTACTCTGAAGCTGTGCATACTACATACACAAAATACATATCAAATTACGCAGATTCGCGACTACAATAATCTTATAATCGATTTTTATAAATAAAATAAAAATTGACATATATAAAACTAATCACTTTTTGTGTATATGTATACGCCTTGCGGATTATATCAAGACCCTTCCGATAAATCTTGGGGTTCTATAAATAGGAATATATCTTAAAATAAAATAATATTATGAAATATACATTTTAAATTGCGTGTAAATCGCGTAATTCTCAAAATCATTTGATGCGCATGCGGTTTTCAGGAAGTACTGAAGTTTATCTTCCAATCCATATATATTTTGCGAAATTTCATTTGACGGCTAAGATGTGCCACAAGTTGCATTGAAGTACCCAAAAAATCGTAAAACGCGAATAATTTCCGAAAACTCCATATGCCATTAATGCGCATCCGATTTCGGTGTGCACCCTAAAAAAATACATCGATCTATACCGATTTCAATGTGGTCCATTAAGAACCATGGATGTGCCAGCACAATCTATTTTTGAGATAAATTGCGTACATCTCTCTTTCGGCTGAAGTTTTTAAAGTTCTCTTTTCGAAAAATATCAAAATCCGTATGAGGTCATTTATTGAAGCGGAAATGATACACAGAAAACGCAAGTAAATCCGCGATATTTTCAAAAACATTTTTGCCAAATTTCGTGTTTTTGGAAGGCCGTTCTAGTAGATGGATTTTCACGAAGAAGATTTTATATCATCCGAAACGTAAAAAACCTTATTGATCGCGGGTACCCATATCATTCGGTTGACAGATCTAAAAATTTCGCCCGAAAAATAGGTTTTTTAGAAATTTTATCGCACAAAATTCGCACTTTCGGATGAGTATTACTCTGAAGCTGTGCATACTACATACACAAAATACATATCAAATTACGCAGATTCGCGACTACAATAATCTTATAATCGATTTTTATAAATTCCTGTTTGCGTATTAAAGCTAGAAGTAAAATTAAAAAAACACTCAAAATCGGGCTTCAAAATTTCAGCATCATTTAAAGGTTGATGCAGTTAAAATTTTGAAAAATGATACATAAGGGGCGCACAGTGGGAAAAAATACCGATCTAGCGCGCAGAAAATCAAAAAACGAAGTTGAAGGAAACTTTAAAACATTAATGCAGTTTTAAAGTAGAGTGTTGAGAGTACTTAAGTCCGTATAAAATAATCCGAATTGATAAGCTAGAACGGAATAACGGTACATTTAAAACAGAAAATTTTTCCAATGTTAAAAATGGCATTTTTTTGCTATAAAATTGCGATGGTCGTGTGCATTCTGTGAATATATTATTATAAAATTTTGTCCATTTTTGATATATAGTATTGGTATTTAATTAAATGGTATAGTTATATAACCCATAAGTTATTTTAATTTAGGTGTTTCGGGCTAAATATATGTAAGGTCCGTTTTTTTTAATTCCTTCAATTAAAATAGGGGTTTAGTATGGAGTGCAGTTGAGTTCAGCTTTGATTTTTGTTTTATTTTTCTTGTGTGTCTGTCTAGAACATCATACTAAATTTTTTCCTGCGACTTCCTGCGATTCTCGGATTTATGGCAATTTTTTGAAAAAATGCCAATTTTGTGTAGGAACCTTTTTTAAGGTTTTGTTCAAATAAAATTAAAAATTTGTGAATTTTTTTGATATAATTCATCAAATATGACTTGGAATAGATCACAGCATAGCAGATAAGAAAAAAAATAAGTTCAAAATGTACATCCTAATGTTCAATAGTAATGGGTGTGAGTATGAAAATGAGGGATTTAAGTAAGCTGCTCCAAACGTATATATATATATATATACATATATCTTTCTAAATGAAAATTAAAATTACAACGAAATCGGTTGTAAGAGTCTTTGGGGTCCACTTTATGAACCCTGAAAAATATCATTGGTGTAACATTCATATATACACTGTTTTACCTACATTTATGGTTTTCGCTATAAGCACATAACAGCAAAAGTAATGAATGATTACAACAAAATTTCGTCATTAACCCCAAACATCAATTTATACGAATACGGTCTGTCTACCTTACAAAGGATTCGATTTTTAGAATGTATATTGCACATTTCATACCGACTGGTTTTGAAAAAGTGGAAAATTAATAGCTCCGATCGGCCACTTTTCGAAGAAAGGAAGGCACGTATCATTAATGATTTGAAGGAAGAAATGCACATTATTGTTGACACACCTAAGTCAGTATCCGGAACAACAAACGATGGCAATATTGCTAGGCGTTTTTAGCCAACCTGGCTTGGCATCATCGATAACTGGTGTTGATGAAAAATTAATTAAAAATTTTAGTATCATCCTTTCAACGATGGCCTGTGGATATGCTATTAACGCAGAGTCATTTGAAAAACTTACTGAGGAAACATTTATTTTTTTTTTCGTGGAATTATATCCTTGGTTCTATATGCCTTCAAGCATACACAAAATATTAGTGCATGGAGCTGATATAATTAAATGTGCAGCTTTGCCCATAGGAATGTTGTCTGAAGAAGCCATGGAATCCAGAAATAAGGACTTTCGGAACTACAGGGAACTGTAGACCAGAAAAATTAGTCGTGAGGAAACAATGAGGGATCTTTTCAATAGGTTGCTATTTTCTTCTGATCCAAAAATATCAAGTTTGTCTCGTAGTACATCTCTTAACCATCGATATAGTGAGCCACTATCTGAAGAAGTCCTTAAACTACTGGAGGATCCAATGCTACCAACTAATTCCGATCAAAACTCGGATTCTGAATGTGATTAGTATTTAATAAGTAACGCCTAAATTTTGTAAAATATATATAGTTTAATGTTTTAGATATGTAATATTTACAATAATAAAGATATATATAATAACAATAGTGTTTGGCCTTAACCCACTTTTTACCCTCCAAATGTTTCGGAATTTTTAAAAGAAGCTTCCATTTTAGGAGTACTATTAGTTATAACGAAAAATATTGCTTATTATAAAATATTTCAATTGCTTCAAAATAGTAATTTACACCAAAAAATTTAAGTTTTTTCTAAAAAAAAAATCGGCGCTTAATGGGTTAATAAAAAAAAAATTGCCAAATTTTTTCATAAAATAATTAAAATTGTCCATCTAAATCTATTCTTATCCAAAATATCGATAAACATACAGTAAAACATCTACTTTGATTTTCTGCGCGCTAGATCTGCATTTTTTCCCACTGTGGGGCGTAGTCCCCATTTTGTTGACTTCTAGTTTTATTTTGACACGAAGGCCGTTCAATGAGTGGCTTAGTCACAAAACGATAGAGAACATAAAAAAACTGGTTCGCCTCAACCTGTTTTTACACACTTTTTTACATTAAAGTAGACACAGCTTCCAACAAAATAAAGTTTGGAGGTCAATATCATGAACAGTTTGCAACGACAGATCAATTAACCCAAAACTATTCACTTTTTTTCATATACTTAAGTAGTTCCCGAGTTATAAAGGGGTGAACCTCCGCTTCAGCTATGTTAAAAAATTGGCAATATTGCCCATATATATATATATATATATATATTTTAATGACTATAATTTGGTCGATTTATCCGTTTTGGATCTAATAATGCAAGAACTTTACTGGAAAACCATAGAAAAAATATAAATCAAATCTAAAGTCCATTAATCTAATCTTAAAAAACATTGCTATTTTTAAGTTAACTATTTGTTTATACTTTTTCGTCTAACATTTGTATACACTCTACTATAAGATCGTATGTAAACTAAATTTTTCATATCGCTGGTAACATCTCCAAATATATTTATGACAACTCCATAAAGTATATTCATATATCCTTAATCAGAGTAAAATTCTATCTTCAACAATATCTGTGGATTGCCTATCAGGTTTGTCTGTTAAAATATTTATGAACCCTCAAATTTGAAATTTTACAGGTGAAGGTTTTTTTGTAATAAATTCAGATCTAATAAAGCTATTACTTTGAAATTTAGAATAATAGTTTTGTGTTATATGCAACTAGCGTAGTGCCCGCTACTTCGTATGCTTAACGGGAATACAAAACAAATAAATAGTATTTTATGTGGAAATTGTGAATACTGTATAATTTGTTGTACCATAATTCCGAATTGCACGTTTATTCCAACATTTAATATCAAGTATATTACTATTTAGTACACTTCATACACGAATTCACTAATTTTCGAAATATTTTTCTTATATTATTATACAGATTTAAAAGATATCATAATTCCAATTATATATTTTAGCAAATACCTGTTTCATTCAGCATTTTTCGAACACATAGGTACACATTTTCAAGACTACCTCCATATATCAATCGTACTTCTAATTTCACTAAATTTAGTACTTTTCGTACCCATAAATACGAATTTCCAAAACTGCCGCAATCCTACACTCCAACAGTAATTTTTATTCCAAAAATCAGGAATTCAGCTCTATACGTTCACACAAAATCAAATTATAGCAAATTTAGCACCGTATACCCTATTGTAAAACCGTTTATAATAAGAATTTTAAAAACTACCCCAAAATCTCAGTTCTACATTTCAACAATCTTTTCATTCTCATAAGTAAGAATTTCCAAAACAAAATCAGTCCTACACTCTAACAGTAATTTTAATTCCACCAAAGTGCAAATTGTAATCGTAAGTCAAAATTCCAGATTTTCCATTACCAAATTTTGTACCACTCCGTACCACTCCAGGATTCCAGTTCTACCCGTTCACCGAAGTTCAAATTCCAAATGTATACTTTTCGTACCCATGTGTACGAATTTCCAAATCTACCTCAGTCATGCCCTCCAATAACAATCTTAATATCTCATTTATGAACTCCAGCTATATCCGTTCACCAACATCCAAATTGTACCAAATTTGGTAGCATTTATTATTTTTCGTTGACGTAAGTATGATTTTTCAAAACTTCCTCAATCATACACTCCAACAGTAATTATAATCATAAATTTCAGGATTACAGCCATATCCGTTCACATAGATCAAAATTGTACAATATATAGCACTTTTCGTACTTATGAGTTCGAATTTCCCACACGGTCTCAATCCTGTACTATAACAGTAATTTTATTTTCAAATAAAAGTGTCTCAATCCTACACTCCAATTTTAATTTAAATTCCAAATTTTAGGATTCCCGCTCACACAAAACGAATTGTACCATATTTAGTACCATTTAGTGCTTCTCGTATTCATAAGTATGAAACTCCAATAATACCTTAATCCTGTAATTTTCATTCCAAATTTAAGTTTTCCATCTCTATCCGTTCATTCAAATCTAATTTAGTACCAAATTTAGTACCATTCAGTACACTTAATTACCAATTTTCTAAACTACTGACATATCTCAATCCTGCACTCTAACTTAAATCAAAATTTTAGGATCTCAGCCCTATCCGTACACACAAAAAGAATTTCTAAACTATTTGGTACCATTTCGTACTTTTTGTTTCTATAATTAAGTATTTCCTAAACAACCTCATCCCTACACTCAAACGGTAATTCTAATTCCAAAATTCATCCTGCTCCTGCTCTATCCGTTCACACATAATCAAGTGGTACCAAATATAGTACCATTTAGTACACATAAGTACCACGCTTCCATATCTCAATTCTATATTCCAACAGCAACCATTATGCCAAATTTTAGGTTTTCAGCTCTCTCCGTTAATACAAATCCAAATTGTACCAAATCTAGTGCCGTTTAGTTTGAGTTTTCGTATAGCACCCATAAAACGGTACCGTCCAATTTTCTATAGTATGTGTGTATTTTAGTTTCATGCTGGACAATAAATATTTTTTTTCAAAGAAAATGGTTAAGAAATGGGTGACTTATAAACATTTTTGTATTGATTCTATGTATTTTCTCTAAAGGAACTATGGGTCTATCTCTTCTTAAATATAATATTTTTGTAACAGGCAGAAAGAAACGAGATAGACCCACAGTTCCTTTAGAGAAAATGCATAGAAACAATACAAAAATGTGTATAAGTCCCCCATTTCTTAACCGATTTTTTTTTAATTTTTCTCATTTTCGAGAGCTTATTTAATTTTATTCCCCGTAATATAATAAAACTTATACAGCTTGATATCATAATTTCATCGTAAAGTCTGAAGAAAAAAAATTCTGTCATTTTATGCGTATTTTTTTGCATTTCAACCACTGTAGCTCAGCCAATCTTCAACCGATTTATATATCATGTTTGTTTGAAATTCTTCTCTTCGAAAGAAAAAAAGAATAATGTAAATCCGTTAGAAATGAAAGAGGTTAATCGCGTTTCAAATTGAAAATCTATGAAACAACGTTTTTCTCTACATTTATCGTTATAAAACTAATTTTCGAAGTGAGTCAGAAAAACCAAAGGTATTTTCGTGGTCCAGGGACACCAACTAAATTGATACATTAGAACCACTGAATAATTTTCGTGGCACACAGTGTAATTAATTTTTTTTGGAAAAAAAAATTAAAATAAGTCAATGTTTTTAACATAACATCCCCATATTCGATATGTTGGAATTCCCAGCCGAATTTTCCAATTTAAGTGCATTACATCCACTACAGATATTGAGTTTTCTTAGAGGATACAAAACAAAGTTTTGATATTTTTAACATCCACTTGCTAATAAATACACCTCATGGTGGTGAAGAAGGGTATTAAAAGAACGAGCGTGACGAACCTTAATATCGTTTTTAGTTGCTGCTAACAAACGTTGATTATCAAACACTTATGAAAAGCAAATAATTTCAAATTTAATTAAAATACAGATATATAATGAATCATCGTCGACTTCGTCAATAATGTTCCCACAATAAGACCTTAAAACACAAAGCTGTGCATATTTAACGAATGAGTCACTAAATTATAAATACATTTTCTATCATTAGAGTAATCATTCAAATTGTAGTACTATATTGTATAATTATAAATTTTGAAGAGTGTTAGGTGTAGCAGTTCACTATGTACAGGGATTATGTATAAGGTTTTAAAGAATTTGTAAAATGGAATATCCCCCACTATAGTATGGAGTATTAAGTACAATCGAGGATCCGGCGAAATTTGTTGCTATAATCGATATATCGTTATGAACGATTTCAAAATAAAGGGCAGAACCTTTATCGGAACTAAATATACTGTGTAATATGAAACTCTGAATATTAAAAAAGGTACTGCAACTCGAAGCATATGATGTTTCAATGATGACGCAATGGCAGGATCTTCGTCTGCTCATGTTGATGGTTTACTATTGCAGTTCACTAGCATTCCGACAGGTTTGAATAACTCACATTTGCGTAATACTAATATTCGCTGAGCCGACCTATCCCTTTATAAGAGGTCAACCATGGTTCTTTGCTTGCGTCTCAATTATTGCCCCGCGAGTCCCTTGTTGAATTGGTTTATGGAACATGCTTTCAAATGCGACTCAAGGACTTTTAGAGTTGTAGGTAGTCGGAATTATATTTATTGAAGTTGGAAACAGGGCGGCTCTGAGTTGCGTTGCTGACTAGAAAGCTCTTAACCTCTCTAAAATCATTGAATAAAATAAAATGATTTTAGAGAGTATCAGCCGTGGTTAATACCAGTAAATAGTAATAGTAAACAGATAAAAAACACCTACTAGCCTGATGTAGTATTTTTTAAATTTTAAGCCTTTTTGTATCAGGAAAAATCTACCAATAGAATCTATCTTTTGGTAATTATAATCGGAACAGAAGTTGTATTTATTATCGAAAAATAAAATTAAAATATTAAGGATTCGGTTTTCAAAGCAATGATAAGGTAAAAGAGAAAAGGCCTATGAAAACATGGACATATCAATTTCTTGTCTATGAGAACCCTATCTAAAATCTTCTACATATGTTCTACAAAAATATTTCTCAATCGATTTGACGGAAGAAAATCATGTGCATTATTTGCAAACAGAGATCGAAATTAATTTTGGCATTAATTAATAACTGAAAAATTTGACTTATGGCGAATTTAAGATTTTTTTTGTAAATCATCATTATACCCTTCACCACACTGTGATACACGGTATAATGTGTTTGTACATATGTATGTAACAGGTAAAAGGAAGCAAGATAGATAGTTCCTTTTGAGAATATGCATAGAATCCCTTTCTGAATCGATTTATGCATGTTCGTCCGCCCGTCTGTAGACGATAAATTGTATACAAAGTACAGGTCGCATTTATGATCCGATTTGGATGAAATTTGGAACAAGTCACTTATTTGCCCCAAGAACGAACCCTATTGAAATTGTAGAAAATCGGTTTAGAGTTAGATATAGCTCCCATATATAGTTTCGTCCGATTTTAGGTAAATGGTGCACCAAAGTTCCTATATATCTTTCGATTTCCAAGAAATTCGGCATAGGGTACTGAATTAGGTACAGAATGATGTGTGCTATGTTTCGTGAAAGTCGGTTAAGATTTAGATATAGCTTCCACATATACATATATATTCGTCCGATTTTACCTTAATGGTGCACCAAATTCCTAATGTTTGTCCGATTAACACGAAATTTTGCACAACGTATCAAATTGAGACTTGAATGGCGTTATTGCGTTTAGTTGAAATTGGTACAGATGCGGCCATAGCTTCCATATGTATTTCAAATGGGTGTCTGATTGAAATTACATTTTTAACAATGCGTTTAAATCGTTTTCCATAAATTTGTCCCATGTAAGCAGACGACTCTAAATCTGCCCGAATGAAATTAAATATATCATAGGTTGCAGAAAGACATGAGTATGTTCCTTCGATTGGAATGCAATTGTAAGGATACATATGTACAATATAACCAAAGTGGTGAAGGTTATCATATAGTCGGCCCAGTCCGACTTTACTACTTTCCTTACTGGTTATTCTGTGAGAAAAGAAAATACCAAGTTGAAAAATTGAGCTATGACCTCCAATATACGGAAAAGTGGGTGAAACCTTTGTATGGGGGCTATGTCAAAATACAGACCTCTTATATTAAAAAAATTTTTTTTAAAATGAATCTGGAATGCCAAATTACAGTTCATTCTATGTATATTGACAACTACCTGCAAAGAAATATGCTGTCCACAAAAAACGAAGTGGTAAATTCCAGCCTCTTCGTTCCGAAGAAGGATTATAGAAATACAGTCGAAATCGTTTATAACGAACTTGTTTTAGGAGCTATTATTTATATATGAGCTATTATTTATTTAACTATTGCATTTAACTTTATTGAAAATAAGCATCAACTGGAAGCTAGAACTCCAATTCATGGCCAAACCATAAACGATCCTAAATATCGTGATGACAGGCGAGCTAAGTAAGCGAATTTGTCATTGGCGGCATTGAAGCCGTTATATGTAATTTTTGTACATTGATTTTTGTCTTATATATTCACTTTTTAATTACATTCAATTATACACTTTTTAATTACATCTTCAAACTTGTTGCAATACAAAAGAAAAACTAATAAAACACCTTACTTTTTTTCTATTTACAGCTCAATTTCCTACCCCTACACATTGAGTAGAACAAAGAAAGGGCGCCCACTACCATCGAACCACCCACCCATCCACAACTTTATAAAGCACAAAAAGACGATGACACAAAATAAAACCCAAACAAATTATAACTAAAACTCGAAAAAGGCACAAAAACTAACTATGAAACTGTTGCAGCACAACAACTAAACAAAACACCGTCTGAAAATTAAAATTGAAAATACCACCACAAAAAAAGGAAATTCTTTTTGTTTCTGGCAAACAAACAACAGCAACAGACCAATAACAACACAAGAACAACTATGCAAAACAACCCACCTATACTTAAAAAAAACAACAACAAAAAAACAAGTGTTATTCTTCGTACTGGCATTTTTATTGTATTTTGTATGTAAAAACCAATTAACAAAAAAAAAAAAAACAAAACATTAAAACTTACAACAAAACCAACCAGAACCAACTATTTAAAATTTATTATCCTAAATTATTTTTTACACTTTAATTATATTTATAAATAAAACATAATAATACAAATTATATATGTACAATAAATTAATAAAAAAAAACAAAATTATAATATTCATAAAAATTTAAATAAAATAAAAAACATAAATTATAATATATAAATATACCAACAATAAATATATTTAATACAATAGGCTGGATGGCCGGTTTCATTTTCATATCAGCACGCTTATTTGGAATTTGAATGTTATATAGGATTTTGTGTACTAAAAATATTTCGTACATGGATGTCCTTTTTAAACATATATCCTATATGTAGATATGTAACTTGTAACATTCCCATGAACTCTGTAAGCGTGTTGATGACAAATAAAACATGCCTCTTATACACATACATATATATAGTAAATAAAAACTTATACAAGACACTCGAAAAATTAGTTATGAAAACATATATGTAAATGAACAACAAAATTATATACACACGCGGCATATTATCGATAATATACAAAATTTAATATTTATATATACATACAAGTTACAAAGAAATGAATTTATATCTGCATAATAATATAACCACCCTATCCGAAGACATATATGAATATTGTTCAAATATCTACATACATATACAAATTTATTCTCGTACAAAAAAATTAATCCTTTTTGGAGAGATATTTGTTTTTCTCAGAATTAGAAAAATATATATTTACTTTGGTTTTAATCCTATCAAGGAGTTTTAAAGAAATATCGGAATATTGCATTGCTATAATGCTATTAAATTTTAATTTTTTTTGTTCGAATGTTGATAATTTGATTTATATATAATTTTGGTTTTATTGAAAAACCACAATAGGATTTTCTATTTAAAGCTTGTTTCGAATTACTGGTTGTTTTCATAAATGTACTGTTTATTTATAATTTGTTGGTATATATAATAGAAAGGTAATGAGATTCAGATAAGGCCTCGGCATTTCAAATTGTTCTATTGCGAAAAATCCGCAAAAATTTGGCACATGAGAATGGATTTATGTTGCAGTCTGGATCAGAATCACTATATGGGTCGTTAATGTCACATATGAAATAAGAAAATTGCAATTATATAAGCGATGTGAAGTTCAGAATCGATCATCTTTCCGTTTCTCAGATAGATAAGGCTTAAGTCAAGTGATCCAAAAAGGTTTAAATTGTTATGGAAATTGTAATAAATCGCCAAACTCTAAGCAAGTTGATGTATTCGTGTTTGATCTGCTCATAACATTCGCAATTAAGCAATAATTTTTAACACCTATAATGGAAAATGGTGTCAGCTCAGATCATGCAATCCCAATCGACATATTAGGAGTCAAGAATCTAGCTGCATGGGAACTGGTCCCCTCGTTTATAAGCATTAACTCATCGTACTTTTAAAAGAACACCGATGACAATACCACTGACCCCTTAGGTCTGCGTAAATAATTAAGTTTAGTTTTTTTTTTGTGTTCATATCGCTGAGGGTACAAATGTACTTGAGATGTACTTGAGATCTACGACAGATAAGAAGAGTACTGTTTTCATCTTAATTGATCAAATACATTCATTGAAATCAAAACATAATTACTGTTGTACTTATATTCAATATAACTAAATGTTCTTCTTCTTTTTGTTCGATATATTTTCGGATATAGGCATTTCTCGAAAAAATACAAAGAAAGACCACATTTGTCATTTGTTCTTCTTGTTCTTAGCATCAATACTAATTTAAAGTCTATAAATGTAGACACTGCAATAAAAACTGCAAAATCAAGAATGCCGCGTGAGTGACCGAGAAAAATCCTTCGCAAATAAAGAATATGCCAAATTTTGAAAGTGTAATAATAATGCTTGATATCTCTTATTTATATAAAGAATATACAAAGTTCAAAATATTCACATAATTCGCAGAGTTTTCCCCTTATTAGCAATGATGTCTAAAGTCATGTATATTTGAAGTCGCGTAAGTGACCGCTCTTTTGTGGCTTTTATGTCAAAATATAAAAACAGGAAGCACTCAAATTTTTTTACCACTGATAGTACTCCTAAAGTTCTATAAAAAAGTATTAAGGGAGAATTGTAAAAATATAATTATTTTTGATTTATTTAACATTTAAAATTTGATTTTGCCTCTGAAAGTCGTGTAAGTGACTGCCGAAGTGCCCATATGTTGATGTCAAACGGTTGTTTGAACTAAGACATTTGCAACATAAATTGTATGTATAAAAACATAATTTATTGAAGTAATTGATATATGCCAATTAATTTTGGTGTATTTCCGATTTCATTAAGCCCGATGCTTAGAGGTTAAGTCCGATAAACCTCAATATTCATTATGGAAAATTCATTGTTATGATTGCTATATGAATAATATAGTAAGAATAATATATAAGGACATTGTAATCTATTAACATACCCAATTTATCATAAGACCAATGGCTTAAGTTTATTCAAATTAATATACTTGCGCATTAACATAAAATAAATGCTTTTGATGCTACAAAGTGTTGATAGATCTATAATATAGAGCGCTTGAATACTTGTATTCTACAATGGCACATTAATCTTAATGATTTGCAATGCGAATGATTTGATTTGCAATGCGAAAGATTCAGGGACCCGGCTTGAAACGCGGTCCAAGGATTCTAATATATTTGCAAGAAATTGGGAATATAAACCTAAGAGCGAACTTGACATACATTTTATGGGATTAGTTTTCAGTCTATTTATAGTCTATTAATTCCATTCCGGAGCGTTCTATCAGTTATGCATAATAATATTTATATTATTGATGTCTCTAACCAGAGCGTACTTTGGGCATATTTGCTGTGACCCGAAAAATGGTGAACTATACTTGATCAGGGCCCAAATCACCGCAGTCGAAATCGAGTATTTCGGTGTCGTAATGTAGTTTACGCGGATCACCGCAGTCGTTATCGAAATTTTTTCTACTCCAAGTTGTACACGATAGGTAGTATGTTATCGAAAACGACGTACTTAGTGATTTTTGCTCGGAAAAAGGTAACAAAAAAAGAAAAAAAAAATTGAGAAAATGTATTACTTGCATTTAGGGACACGGATCAAAAAAAGGAATGGACATTAGCTGCTTCAAAAAAAAAAAAATGGAACAAAGTGATAGAGGTTGTTGAAATAAGCCCTGAATATATTCATACAAAAGTGGGTATATTTTCGAATTCTTAATAGTGCGATGTTTTGGTTGTGAGCTTCCTACTGATTAATATCACAAATTTGTTGCAATGCGCTTTGGATGTCTTAAACTATTTGATTTTTAACAAAAAATTAAAATAAATGAAATTAATTAATTAAATTGTTACGAGTATGTCTTATTTGTGTGGTCTTAGCAATCATACCACAAGGATTCGACTTTCTGTAACATTGTTGATCGCTGTCCTTATTTGAAATTACTAAACTCATTGTATTCTTTATTTGGGTGTAAAACGGGATACGATAGGTGTTATTACATCTGTTTTTAAATCTTTATTCTAAATAAAGGGAATTATATCTTAACAAATCATCCTTTTAATATTAGGAGGTTTTTTCAAAAGGAAAAGTCTGTCGTCGGATACTTAACAAAGTCATAAGACAGGAAGTTGCTGTTATCATATGAGAAAGACATAGGTTTTACTCTGCTGCTACTACTATGGTGAATTTGTATTGAATTGCGGTTTAAAAATAGCTTTGGAATCTACGTCTATACAAAGACAACTCTAATCCGTAGCACTGAATCGAAGGCACCTTTGTAATAATCCCACTTCGATTCAAAATGTTGTGTATATATAAGGCTGACAAATGCAGATTATTTGCACAAGGATTTGCTTGCTAACATTTTTCTTTCTAATCTGAGATAATGAGAACAATTTCCCTCACTTCTTATATTTTCTAATGAGCTTCCACTTGTCACTAAGGCATGTTCAATTGTCAAAGGATACAAAAGTCCTTTAAGACAAAGAAAGATACTTGAAAAAAATGTGTACATCATATTTTGAGACAAAGAAAAGAAACTGCAAACAGTTGATAAATGTTTATTTTTTTTTTAATTTTAATTGTTGTTTTATTTTCATTTTTTTATAAAAAAGTATTTAAAATGTCTTATTGCATTTATATTGCTTCAAAGTCTGCTAAAAATAACCAAACCAACTATATACAAAAACAAAAATATACCAATTTACTAAAAACAATAACACATCCAATAAAAAACTCTGAAAATTTATACCGTCACTTATACAACAACAATAAACTATTTTTCAAATATCAATGAATAACCGCCAATGAACAACCACCCAATACTATTTACATGTACTAAGACTATATTTCAAAATATCTGCATCTATAAACAATAAATGAGCAACTAACATATGATTGTAACAATAACACACCCCCAGTATCATATAAAGAAACATACACACAAATTTACACACAACTGATATACAAAGTTTATTAATAATAAACTTATAAAAATTATAACAAGATACTTTATAAATATATATACACACATACTTAACTAAACTCAATGTGCTGTCTTAATAATACATATTTGTTTATATATACACATAATTATTATAAACATATCAACTTTGTTCCTTTACATTTATTAACAGTAAAAAAAAAATAATAAAAAAACAATACAAAAGAAATTCTGTAATATGTTGTTAATGAAAATTAATATATTTTTTTAATATTTCCGACACTTGATACCTTACCCCTCACTATGTATAACTTTTGGGGTACAAACTTTTTTTGGATAGGCGTTAACTGTCAGACCTTTTGAATAACTTTTGAGGAAAAATTTGTTTCATATTCAAATATATGGTAAAGGG
This sequence comes from Musca vetustissima, assembly GCF_032173495.1. Lineage (NCBI taxonomy): Eukaryota > Metazoa > Arthropoda > Insecta > Diptera > Muscidae > Musca > Musca vetustissima. The sequence continues at coordinate 314,937 of NW_026880990.1, read as the reverse complement.
CTGCTATATACAGGGTGAAATAAAAAAATTGCAACAAAGTCAAACGCCACAATTTTTAGATTTTTTTTAAATTTTATTGAATGAAAGAATACAAATGTCGGATATAGCATCAATTTTAGTCTAAGTTAAGATTTGTTCACATTTGGCACGAATGACCAATGAAACCGTCCCGGCGAAGCGCTTACTTGAGGTGATCGACACTTTGGTATTTTTTAGTGCCAACCTTGCTTTCCAAAATACTCTGGATACAATAGTCCAACCGGTGATTGGAATGTCCAAGGTCTGCGGCCAAAATGTTTGCGTACCCAAGGCTTTAATACACCCTCCAGAATATTTTCGCGATAATATTCGGCATTTATTCTGATGCCACTGTCGATTAATACGAGCGGAGAGCGACTATCGGCTGGTATTACACATAGAGAGGGGTTGGGCCGTAGAATATACATGACAGTTTGAATGAAGATTGTAAATATTTAGTGTGAACAATGAAAAACTGTCTATTCTACCCGAGAAGTTGATATCATATCCAAGAGAAGGGTTTGACCTTTAAATTGATACCAATTATATGGCTGTATGAACTCGGATGTGGGAGTTATACTTAAATATTTAAACGTGTCTATGTGTTATGATATTATTTAGTATTACAATTGCCCCAGTAAAGGGCGGAAAATACGCTCTGATCGCTTCGAAATTTTACATGAAGTTCCGGATTCGTTATGGACGACGTCTATAATTTTTGGTGATGTTGAGATTCTATTTAGGGCCTGCAATAAACCGAAAAGTTTATTTTTGTCAGATTTTCTAGTCACTCTAGAGACCATTATTATTAAAGGATGCAAATATCGCGAAATATTGAACGGGCCAGGATATAGATCCGCAGAATGTTATATATTCGTGGTTGTTGTGTAGGGTATCTACCCGTCCCGTCCGACTTTACTGCACCGCTCACTGGTTTAAGTATGTATTTTCAAAAGTGATGGTTTAATCCGATGTCTGAAACCACACATTGTCATGGTCCGAAGACTTCCGGCCGTACAACGTTTATGGTTAGCACCCATATAAAGATCCCGCTCCAGTAAAGGTATTTTGATGGTCCTAGGCTTAATTTCCAAGCGAAGAGCCTTTAATTTGGTATTCCATGATTTTAGTGGGAAAAATCTTCTTCGTAAAAAATGTTGATAACTCCAATTTAGCGATATGGCCGACCGGCCTCCTTTTCTTTTTTTGAAGGTTTTAGCTGCATTTTGCGTCGGAAAATAATTTGGCATTCTGGATTCTTTGGGAAAAACTTTTTTATAACCTCAGCTAATGAGGGATATACACTTTGATACGGTGAAAATGTGCCTCTTCGAAATATTGGTTTAAGACCCCATGTTTCGATTTACACATGTCCGTTTGTCTGGCTGGCTGGTGCGCACGATAACTCTCGAAGGCAGCAACCGATTTCATTCAAATATTGCACATCTTAATATTTCTTCCAAACTTAGTTTAGGTTCGAATATGGGGAATATCGGTCCACTCCGTCTGCTACCTCCCCAACAAATGTTCAAAATTGTGCTAAAAACTAATTTTATAATAACATGCAAACTGACTATCCGATTTTCACGAAACTTTGTACAAAGTATTATCTTTATCAAGGCTAGATCAAGTAGGAAGATGGGACCCATTGGTCCACTCCTTTCGGTACCTCCCCCACAAATGGTAAACATTTTCAATATTAGTAAATCCAATATCAGGCGAATGGAATGTCAGAATTGAAACGAACCTTGCAAAACCTATTATCTTTACCAAACCTACATCAAGTCCGAAATGGAAACCATTGGTCCACTCCTTTTGGTACTTCCCCCACAAAAGGTTAAAATGTTCAATATTTGTAAATCCAATATCAGGCTAAAGGAATGTCCGATATGAACCAAACTTTGCACAACCCACTATCTTTACGATATATCAAGTCCGAAGATGGGAACCATTGGTCCACTCCTTCTGTTACCTCCCCCACAAATGGTCAATACTTTATAAAATTTGATCACATTAAATAAGAAACCTCTTTGATAAAAGCATATGTGTGTAATTTCAAAGACCTCCGCAAACCATACGCTGGGGGTATATATCTGTTGACAACACCGACTGACACTTGTTTACTTGTTTTTAATATACAAGGTCCTTTTTTACATAACCACAATTTTTTATATCCTCCCCACAAGTTGTTGAATTTACAAAAGAGCTCGAAATGTTTAAGATATAACTTTACGAATTTGGACAGCGTACAGTGTATGAGTCGTTCATACACTGTACGCTGGCCTAATTTATAGATTTAATTTTATATAATAAAATTATTTATTTACTATTTTTACTGCTAGTAAAATAAAGGAACAAGTTTGCAATTGTTTTTTTTTTATGATAAACACAGAACTGTTTTTTACAAACTGGAATTTACACTGTATTTAATACTACAATAAAAAACGAAACCAAAAACACTGAACTATTTCCTACAAATATTTTTATATATCGTGGAGTACAGCAAAAAAAACTTCAAACACACAACACAGTGTTGTTGATCTTCTCTATCCCGCCACAAAATGACATATACATTTACACTTACTTCAATTTATTTATTTTTTTTTTTTTGAAAATTTATTTAAATATTAAAAATAAAAACTCAACTATAAAAAAAATCTTAGCTATAATAAATGTCTGTAAACATATTTACTCTTTATATACAGATATATACTACTATACTATATACACACAAAGAAACAAAATTAAACAATAAACAAAAATAATATTTTTATATTATAAAAAAATGAAAAAAAATAATCGACAAAAAATGAATTGAATTGTATAAATAATAAGTAAAAGAAAGAAAACAAATGTATTTAACAAGATTGTCTCGTAATATACACAAACATATATACACGTATATTTATTAAATGCCTGCTTGCATCCAGAAGAAAAATACAAACAAAAAAATGAGAAATATTCAAGTGATCATGACCTTTTCTTGAATTTTCTACGAAAGGGTATTCACATACGATTTGACATTGAAAACATTTAATACGATTTGGACTTATGTGTAAAAAATACAGCTACATCCGTAAGCTGCAGCCATAGATTTCCTGGTGTAAGATGAGTAGGTTCGGCAGCGCAATTGAATAAGTGTGGGGTGAGGGCCTATACCACATGCTGGGCAGACGTTCAATCCGTGCTCAAAACGAATTGAGACGACTGCACCATCCTGAACACAATTGGGCTAAAACTACTCTGGTTTATGTTGGACCTTTTATAACGTTGGACCTTTTTTGGTTTGTTTCAGATCCTTCCTGACACGCCTGGGTGCGGGAGTGTTATCAGCCCTGTGATCGTTAGGGTAATTACCGCAGAAGCAATCAAATAGGTACTGCAACGAAAGTATATTGCTATGCTGACGTTCGTCTCCTCCCGAAGATGGTCCATGATGGTCCTGAAGATGGCTCCTCCTGAAGATGGTCCATGACAGGTCTGGTACCACATAGCTGGCTAGGTTTTAGGAATATGTGCCCCATGTGCTGCCGGCAAGTTTCTACTTTCCACATAGGTGTAGTGTGCGCGAATGATTTGAACATGCTGTCGAATGTGACACCGAGAATTTTGGGGTAGTTGGTGGTCGGTATTGTATGCCCCTCGACCTGCACACTCAATGGCATCTTCACCTCAGCTGTCCATGTGGTGAACAATGTAGATTTCGTGGCGGATATTTTCATTGTCCTCACGTGGAAGAAGGCTGCTAAATTGGCTTATACATGTGTCCTCAACGCATACGTAACTATTTCAATGCCGTCTTTCGGGCGTGGAATACCGGAAAGGTAGGGGTTAAACAGTTTCGGAAATTTTACTCCATCCTGAGGAACTCCCTGCTTCACTGTACGGGATTTGGTCTGCTTATTCTTAAACTCCGCGTACGAATCGCATCCATACATATATTCAGTATCCAAGGTTTCGAACTTGGTCGGAGGAAAGTGAATGTCCCCAAGATTGGAGCTATCAAGGGGTTTTTTATTGGTCAAGCACTACCACATTTGTTTTATGGCACGGCCGGTTCTGTCTAAGTCCTCCACTAATATATGTGGAAATGTTGCTTACGAAACCCAATGTTGATGATTCGCAAATGGATTGCTTTCACTAATGCTGGGGAGGAGTAATGCACCTAGGAGGGGAAGTCAAAACTCAAATCCTTTCATACCTATCGATTTTTAAATCGAGCTTAAAAAAGATTTCTAGGCGTGTCGGTCTTGTGCGCATCTCATCCAATTTTAAAGACCATTTTCCGAGATGTTGTCTTCTACTTGATCTTTTCATCGGATTCGTGGCCTTCCCCTTCTGCGTTAACCATCACTTGGCTCGCTTTGCAACATCTTCCATTGTAATCTTTCGAGGTACCTCCTTGGCGGTAAGAGGTCTTATACGAAGTAGTATTGTTCCCTTTGAGGTGTCACTCTCGGCATGCTTAACAAACTGTTGGTTAAAATAACTTGCACATCTCTTCGGATCAATTTCGTCGTTAAATGTGACTGAGGTATAATTCTTCTTATCGCGGTTTGAGAGCGACATAACCGTTGTTCACACCGATTCCAATCCAACAATTTATTTCGCCTTTGTTTCGCGATTAATCTGCTGACCTGCTAACTAACGTGAGTTCTCTGAGCCGGCCTACAGCTGGGGTTAGATCGCCTATGCTGAAACATTAGGTCTCATCTCGGGTATTCGACCAGTAGGTATAAATTAAGCGGCTGCAAAGATTCCTCGGAATTTCCATTGTACTGGTGAACTCTTTGGATCATTGCCAGTTGCGTTTCCTATGGTCAAGGAAGGTGCGGCGTTGAAATTGACATCTTCATCAGACCGGGTGACACAATGGTAGACTTATTCCATCGCGTTTGCAACACCTCGAAATTTTCAGCGATTGTTTCGGGTTAAGTCGGCGTCGCAGTACCTTGCTTTAAATTTGCATTACGGGATCACGGTGGGTAAACAATAGAAGTTAATGGCTCTCATGCAAAGCTCTCGCGTCATTTTCGGTATGTTCAAGGTCCTAGGGAATACAAATTTAAACTTGTTCGAATATAAATTCATTTAAAATATTTTTGTTGGTTTTCGCTGATTTTCAAAAAATAAGACTTTGAAAGGCTGGGCTACCATAACTCTTTTTTAGGAATTTTGAAGTAATATTCTAGGATGGACTATGTATTTTTTGCAAATGATTATGATCTGAGAGTATTACAGAAATCCAATAAATATATACAAAACTAGCAAAGTACCCGCTACTTCGTATGCGGAACAGGAATAAAAAAATATTTCATATGGAAATCGTTGTACTATAGTTCTGAATTCCACCTCTATTCGTACATTTAATATCAAGTTTATTACCATTAAGTACTCTTCATACACATAAGCACTATTTTCCGAAATCCACACATTAGCAAAAACGTACAGGTTCCACATTTAATTCCATTTAGAACTTTTCGAACACATAATTATACATTTTCAAGACTACCTCTATACCGTCACCTCCACTAAATTTAGTACCAAAACCCCTTTGGTCCTTCTTTCTAACTCTCTGTCAATGACCGACATTCTAAATTTTAGGTTTCCAGCTCTCTCCGTTACCAATATTCAAATTATTCCAAATTTAGTGAATTTTCTATTCTATTTACTATTAGTACACATAAATTCGAGTTTACAAAGTTGTCTCCATAGCTCAATACTACACTTCAACAGTAATTTTAATTAAAAAATTCGGGAGTCCAGAAATCTTAACCAAATTTCAGGTTTTCAGTTCTATCCTTTCAAGCAACATCCAAATTGTACTAAATTTAGTACCACATATACCATTCGTACCAATAAGTACGAATTTCATAATCTACCTCAGTCCTACACTCCAACAGTCATTTTAATTCCCAATTTGAAGACTTCAGCTCTATCTGTTCACCTAAATCCAACTTCCACCAAATTTAGTACCATTTAGTACTTTTCGTACAAATAAGTACGATTTTTTAAAGCTAATTCCGATTATCACGATTCCCTCTCTACACACTCAACTGAGAGTACTTAGTACGGAATTTAGTACCATTTTACACTTTTATACATATAAGTACGAATGTCTTAAACCATTTCCGTACATCAACACCACTTCCCAACCTGTATTCCATTTAAAATGTCAAGATTCCAGCTATATATGTTCAATATATATGCAATAGGAACTAAATTCAGTAAAGTTTTGTACCTTTAGTACACTTATAGGTCGAATTTCCAAAAACCCTTTTGCACATCTTTCTAACTTTCCATTAGTGACCAACATTCCAAATTTCAGAATTCTAGGTCTTCACGTTCGCTAATAAAAAGGGTACCATATTTGGTACATTTTAGTACTTTTCGTACCCTTCTACTTCCAACAAAACTTCCTGCATACCTCGATCCTACACCCTCATAATGATTCCAAATTCAAATTTAAATGTATCAAATTTAGTACAGAGTAGTACGAATTTCCAATACTTCTTACTAAACCCACACCCCCACAGTTATCCTAAATCCAAGTTTCAGAATTCCAACTCTATCGGTTCATCCACAATTCAATTTGTACCAAATTTAGTACACTGTAGTACGAATTTCCAAAACTTCCTACTTAACCTAAACCTACACTCCAAGTGATCCTAATTCCAAGTTTCAGAATTCCAACGCTATCGGTTCACTCACAATCCAAATTGTACCAAATTTAGTACACAGTAGTATGAATTTCCAAAACCTCCATCTTACCCTAAACCTACAACCCCACAGTGACCCTAAATCCAAGTTTCAGGATTCCAACTCTATCGGTTCACCCTCAATTCAAATTGTACCAAATTTAGTACACAGTAGTATGAATTTCCAAAACTTCCTACAGACCCCAATCCTACACCCTCACAGTGATCCTATATCCAAGTTTCAGGATTCCAACTCCATCGGTTCACCCTCAATTTAAATTGTACAAAATTTAGTGCATAGTAGTACCAATTTCCAAAACTTCCTACATACCCCAATCCTACACACCCACAGTGATCCTAAATCCAAGTTTCAGGATTCCAACTCTATCGGTTCATCCACAATTCAATGTGTATCAAATTTAGTACACTGTAGTACGAATTTCCAAAACTTCCTACATACCCCAATCCTACACCAGTACAGTGATCCTAACACAAAGTTTCAGGATTCCAGCTCTATCGGTTCACCCACAATTCAAATTGTACCAAATTTAGTACATAGTAGTACCAATTTCCAAAACTTCCTAAATACCCCAATCCTACACCCCACAGTGATCCTAAATCCAAGTTTTAGGATTCCAACTCTTTCGGTTCACCTACAGTTCAAATTGTACGATATTTAGTACACAGTAGTACGAATTTCGAAAACTTCTTACTTACCAAAAACAGAGATGCTAAATCCAAGTTTCAGGATTCCAACTCTATCGGTTCACTCACAATTCAAATTGTACCAAATTTAGTACACAGTAGTACGAATTTCCAAAACGTCCCACTTAACCCAAACTTTCACCCCCAGAGTGATCCTAAATCCAAGATTTAGGATTCCAACTCTGTCGGTTCACCCACAATTCAAATTGTACCAAATTTTTACACATTACACATTAGTAAAAATTTTTAAAACTTCCTACATATCTCGATCTTACACCCCAACAGTGATCCTGACTCCAAATTTCATGATTCTAGCTCTATTGGTTCGCATAAAATTCAAATTGTACCAAATTTAGTACCATTTAGTACCCATATAAATTACTGAAACTGGTAAAAAATTCCAAAACTACGTACATTACCAGTCCTACACTCCGACGGTAATGTTAATTTAAAATTTCATTCCAGCTCGATTTGTATCTCCAAATTAAATTTGTACCAAATATAGTACCATATAGTACTTTTCGTACACATGAGTACACGCTTCCAAAACCATCTCCTTATATGGACTCTACATCTCATCCCTAATTCGCATTCCAAATTTCAATTTTTTTAGCTCTATCAATTCACATGCTACGAAATTGTACAAAATTAAGTACATTTTAGTACTTTTCGGATATTTATAGTTCGAATTTCCAAAAACCCGTTGGTACATCTATCCTACACTCAGCGACCACCAATCCAAATTTCAGAGTTCTAGCTCTACCGGTTCGCCATATATAAATGGTATCACATTTAGTACTTTTTAGTACTTTTCGTACCGTTCTAGTACGAATTTCCAAAAACGCTTTTGTACATCTTCCTAACTTTACATCAGTGACCTACATTCCAAATTTCAGAATTCTAGCTCTTCCCGTTCGCCTAATACAAAGGGTACCATATTTGGTACATTTTAGTACTTTTCGTACCCTTCTAGTTCGAATTTCCAAAAACCCAGCCTTATCTCACGCCTACACACCAACACCAACCCACACTCAAAATTTCAAGCTTCTAGCTTTAGCCGTTTCGTCTGGGCGATGATCTGTCAGTCAGTCACTCAGTCACTCACTCACTCACTTAACACTAAGCTCTTTTATATATATAGATGAGCTCAACAATGTTTACATCCTCGCCCTTACACACATTAACACACCAAGAAATCCGCCATTTGTTATTGTTAATTTAAATAAACTATTGTTGCTATACAAATTACAAGATAATTACATACATACACCAAACACACAAACTATTCAATAATAAAAAAAACAACAACAAACACAGTTATTTTTGACATTATTACTATTGACATTCTATTGCAAATATTTAACAAATAAGCATAACAATTTATTCAATTAGCATAATTTAAAAACAAACAAAAACTCTAGAGCTATTAAATATTAAAAAAATAATAGAAAAAAACTTAAAAAATCCCTGTGTAATTACAATTATTTAATGGTCCATTAAGAACCCCTCAACTAGTTTTCACTGTTATATCTATTTTTATTTAAGCTATAATAATTATGTTATTATCATGAGAATTATTAACACTATTGTTTAGTTATAATTAGACAAATTGTTTTTTTTTAATTTAAATCTAAATGAAAGATAAAAAAATCTATTATAACTGCAATTATAGACAACAAATTCATGAAATAGATAACCCGAAAAAATTACATATTTATTGCTGAATATCGTAATTATTATATATTATATACATACACCCCCATTATTATTATCATTGTTAATTAGTAAAAATATCATAATGTAAATTTTTATTTAAAAAAAAAATCGAAATCAACATTAATTACCTATCTTGACAGCAACACATATATTATGTATCTTAATTTATATTTATATATGGCATATATATTTAGAAAAGCAATGATTATCGTGCATTGTACGTATATATACAAAAACAAAGAACCCATTTACTTAAACCTTATATTATGAAAAGACCTACATACATTTTCAATAAAATTTAAAGAAAAAACATTAACCTAGAATATTTTTTATTTAAATATTGAAACGAAGTGGTAAGTATAATTTATGAAAAGTATAATAAAAGTATAAGTATAATTTTTGTACTCAAAATTCATTAAATCGTTAGGGATTTTAAAATGGGAACTTTGTTATTCTAAATTATGATATGACAAAAATGTTCCTCATAGAAATATAGGTTTTATATTATTATTATATTTATTATATTATATTATTTTTTTGGACCAAATACGTTTCGTTTGAAGTTAATTTACAATTGTCCGTTTTATTTCATAGACCTCAGCAAAGCATGGGCTGAAGGTATATAACTTTCGGTACTGACTGCGTGGGTTTTTCTATAGAATTGGATTCCACTGACCGACTTTACAAGGTCGAACTGTACAAGGTCAGACTTCATTGAACCCAAACAAATGTTGACGACCCAAGTACTGATGAGACTCCCGTCGTTAAGATGAATGAATATTGGGTACCAGTAACAGCAAGGCAAGTCAACGCTAAGGAGATCGCTGCCAAGAAGATGTATCGGAGAGCGGGATAGCGACTCCATCCCGGAAAAGGAGTTCCTTTTGATCAAGAGGGACCTCAATTTCATCCGGAAGTTCTCCAGGAACTATCCGAATGATATTGCGAGGGACTTCTTGATTGAAAGGATTCCTAGACCTGGTAAGAAGACCACCACGGTAGTCCCTTCAAAGAAGGAGAAAACTGAACAACCCCATCCATGGGGAACTCCCTCGCTACGAACTTAGACTGGTTATCTCTGGCGCCTGCACGTTTAATTTATTATCTCAGGTTTCATACACAGGACGGAGTTGAAACGTTCTGCACAATTTACTTGTCCAGGTCACAATATTACATTGGTTTAGCCACCTGCTTTTTTTAATTGCATACTAGCCTGTTGATATCAATAGTAAATTATCTCACTGTCGGAGGTCCTAGTACCCTCCAAGGGTAAACTGAGTACTGAGACGTCTCTGACATGGTATCCAAGAAGACGGAGGGTAAGAGACTGTCGAAGTCAGCCCGAAGGAGAGCCCGTAAAAAGGCCTCCAAGAAGGCTGATAAGGCACAACCTCTCTCTGGTAATCCACCTTTTGCCGAATTGGTGGATTATATCCAAGGTTGTGATAATTGGGCAGTTGTTGATGGATGCGCCAAGGGTAGCGAGCGCGAAGCAGGTGCCTGCGTCGGCTGGGCCTAACTCTGTGATCCTGGGGGCCGAATCTCCGCCACAGCCTACAGCTGTGAAGAGAATGAAGTCCTCGGAGGAACAACAACCAGCTGCCAAGAGACCCACGCAGTCGTCAGCTGCACAAAGTTCTGCTTCGTTTGCGTCGGTAGTAGTGTCGAAGGAAAAATCTGCTAAGAGCGGTGAGGGTGTGGTGAAAACCAAAGGCTAAATAGGGTAAAAGAAAAATCTATTACAAAATTTGGCGTTGTCGTAAATTTTACATAATATCGACCAAAAACGACCACGACAACGCATTCGACTACGCCTACGAGAGCTGCCGTACAACGACTACGCCTACCGTAATATGGGTGTATGTTCCAAGATATTGTATTTCACAAGCTCTACAAGAGCTGCCTCATCTGCTTGCGCAAGTACCCATGCTTCAGATCATACAAAAGCACGGATAGTACTAGCGTCTTGCAGAGTGTGAGTTTGATTTGCCGAGTGGCAGCCTTTTTCTTGAATTGCTTACTCAGGCGATAGTAGCATCTGTTGGTCAACACTATTCCTCAAGCCAAATTGTATTATTCAGCTGGTACATGCTTCTGGCCAGCATCTGACCACAGGTCTTGAATAGTTCGGCTAGTAATACACCGGCTCCTGCAGCTTAATTGTTCTTCAGCCGATTAATTGCTATTCTGGCCTGGTTCTGGGGCATCCACTTCACCGTTACTGTTTGTCACCAGAAACTTTGAAAAATGTTCCTTCCAGATCCTCAGCACGCTGTTTGTATCTGTCACCAGGATGTGCCTGCACCAAAGCCTTCGGTGTGGTGTTTTACTCGTTGGTAAAATTGTCGAACATTATTCTGACTCCTATACATCTCGATTTGCTCACGCCCACGTTTTTCTTTTTCTTTCTTTTGATAATATGTTTCTCCTCCCTCCTTTGCTCCCGATAACTTAGTAGCATTACGACACTCCTTATCATACCATGCGTTTCTTAATGCTGCTCTTTTGCAGCCAATTGTTGCTTTTGCTGCAGTCTGTAGATAGTGAGCAATTCTTTGCCATTGTCAAACACGTGGGTTAGTTGATCGGAGTAGGCTTTTGCTACCTGTTGTGTATGCAGCTTTTCGACGTCAAGTTTTCGAGTTGTGTTAGATCACACCTTTGCTGCTACATTAAGTGCGAACCTTGACTGCTACAATATTTTCCCTTCCGATTTTTGCATAAATCTGTTTTAATGGTCTGTTCATCTTTGTCTTATATCTATGGTCTGTTCATCATTGTCTTCCGTCAGAGCATGGGCACAAATAAAACGGATTATAGCAATTCGCTCATCTACTGGAGTGAATCTGAATACAAGGTCTTTTATTCTCCTGTTAATCATAAATAAATCCGCAGCCAAATAAATGTCTCGTTTTATGACAGCTATAATATCATCTCACTATTTCAACGGATGATGGTAGTATCTCCCCAGGAGACTAAGATAAGCCTGGGCGTTGCCACGTTAAAGCCAATTAGAGCCGTTGCTTGGTATCTATAAGGGGTTGAGATATTTCGAAAATCCAACGATTATTTAAAACTTCAAGAGTTTTCTTTCGATATAAATTTTGTTGGTCTATGCAAATTGCGTAGAAGGATCTTCAATCCCTACGGTATTTGTAAAAATGTCAGTAAGGTGGAGGTTGAACAACCCCATCCATGGGGAACTCCCTCGCTACGAACTTAGACTGGTTGTCTCTGGCGCCTGCACGTTTAATTGATTATCTCAGGTTTCATACACAGGCCGGAGTTGAAACGTTCTCCACGTTGTCCAGGTCACAATATTACATTGCTTTAGCCACCTGTTTTTTTAATCGCATACTTGCCTGTTGATAGTAAATTATCTCACCCTTCATTGTTCAGGTGTTGCACAACGAAGCTCACGCCACCCACGTTCACTGACCAATACTATTGCCGCTTTTATTTTTGATAGTACAATGGAGATTTCACATGTAGCGTCGGGTAATCTCTCAAGTACTATAAAAACGTAAAATTATAAAATTACTTATAGTAATCAAGGGTAATAAAATGAATTTAATGTGCTTTGCTATAAAGATAATTATTAGAAATTAAAATTTTACAAAAACTTTAACATTTGTGAAGTCATCATCAATGGCTATGGGGTTGGTTCTGAAGGAAATTGTGTTATTAAAATGATATTGGGCCAAAAAAGACTGGAAGGATTTAGAGGAACATCTTATCTCAAAAGCAACTTGGTGTCCAATTTTTCTAATTTATTATTTACTTGATTTTTAGTTATCGACTATTGTTAAAAGTTGCAGAATTGGGAAGTCGATTTCTAGTCCCTCACTTAAAAAAACTCATATAAAATATTAATTTCTTACATTTTATTAAATAACAATTAGATTATTGGAATAATGATAATTGGTCGATGGGTGGGTAAGTGTGTTTAGATTTTTTTTACATTTTTTTGCTAATATAAATACTAATTGTTAATAGTAATTTCTAGTAAAGCCATATTTAATAATACATAAAATTTTCGCATAAAATTTTGGTAAGATTTCCCTTTTGATGTTTTTTTTTTAATTTTTTTTTCTACAATAGTGTTAGAAATTTTCAACAAACTACCTTTTTTGTTTACCGTTAAAAATAAAAACAAAACATTTAGTCCCCGAGTTGGTAGTTAGTATTGAGTTAGTTAAGTTTTGGAATATAAGGCGGCTTCGTTAAATCAAAACGAATTTATAGTGGCCAAATATGCTTGAAAGTCGCTCGGCGTCTCTGTGTGTAAAAACTCAATGCTATCCATACAATCGGGTGGTATGAAAATAATCGAACCAGTTTTTAATACTAAATTGGAATGTCCTTTAAGTTGTAAAATTCGAGAACCGCTTAAAACTAATAATATTCCCGGATGTTGTGGTAATTTTAATGAATATGTAGATGATTGGGTTTCTGGCAAGAGGATATTGACAACGGCAAAATCTTCGACAGGTGGGGCAAATATTTTTGTATATTCATCGAGGATTTTTGCTTTAAATAGACGTGTCTCAGCTGCCGAACCTGTGTAATTTAACGAAGTCAACAGCTGTTGAACATCTTTGTATTTGGGGGTGAGACCGGCACGTATAACATTATCGGAACAGGCCATACATTCAATACAATCTCCGGATAAATAGGCATGTATTTCATTGGCACCCAAATAGATGGATTCTCCAGGTTGCAGATGAATCAGATTGACAAAGAACAACGATAGAACACCAACATCATCGGGAAAGTCAGCGTTAATGGTTTTGAAAATATCATGTAAATGATATTTTTCAAGGACTGAAAAAACAAGAGGATTGAAATAAATTGTAAACAAAAAAAGGATATTATTTTGTTATAAACTCACTGGTCATATAATTGTTTGCAATGTCATCAATACATTGGGCAATTGCCGATGGATCGGCCGTCATTAGGGCCTGATAGCATTTTTTCAAATCACTATGCTTGCCATTGCGTAAATTCTCAATGATGTTATCTCCCCCAAGTAGCTTCTTTAGGGCTGGTAGTTCTTGACAAAATTGATAGATTTCTTCATAGGGTCGAAAACCACACAAGGCTGTGAATGGAGTCAAAGCTATGGCCAGTTCGGGTTTGTGATTTGGATCTTTATAGATATCCGGTCGCTCTCTGTGCAAATGTTTGGCTTCATCCTGAAAAAAACAACAAATAAAATAATTAGATATTTTAAATTAATGTAAAAAAATTAGAATCAAAATGCTTATCACTATGAAAACAGGGCTTTGTTCGATTTAAAATCATAACGAATTTCGATAAAAATCCCTCCATGGCGTCTGTGTAATGTAGAAAATTATTCTCGTGCCAAAGTTTGTACAATTTATTTATCATATCAATAGTGTGTCTACGTTGACAATGTCCCATTGTGTATGTGATTTTTAAAATCTCTTTTGATTGATATCAAGTGAATTGTTCGATAATTGTTATTGGTATTTTATCATTAATGTTTTATCAATTCTCAAATTAAAAAAAAACAAAAATATTGATATTCCATCGTTAAACAGAAGATAACTTGTGTACATTCCCTGAACGAACCGAATAACTAAACCCTCCACCATAATACCTTTCCACTTTACACGCTAATTCTAATGAGAGTCATTTTTGATATATCAAGCACTTGATTTCTCTATTAGCTACAAGCTGTGTTTCTATTTCCAGCATTCTTTTTTTCTAAACTGCTAAACAGCAGTCAAGTTTATGTATTCTCTTTTGTATCCTGCCTCCTTTGTGTCAAAATTGAGGAAGGTTGCAACCCGCGTCCACAGGGAATTCAGAGACAGAAAACAGAGAATTAAGGTGGTTGCACAATCCTGATCTTAGCTGAGCTAAGACTACTCGTGTATGAATGTTTTTCATACCTCTCTGATAGGCCTGTTGATTAGGAAGGATTACGCTTATACCTTTGGACCTCTCTCTCTCTCTCTCTAAATCATAAAGATCTCTCCTGACCTGCTAGAATAGGGGAAAGTCTGTCTATAAAGCCATGGTAGTCTTCTTCATAACATTTACACCCAAGACTGTGTTGTATCAACTAAAGGTTAAGCCGATGCAATTGTGAATAATCTTCGACTCATGATGATGATGATGTCCAATGTTGAAGTTCTCATGGAGGCATTCTGGCAGGTCTGAATATTCTTCCCATGCGTATTAGATATATTTGCAAATTCTGCAGCTCTCCTCTGGGTTATCACTGTTAACAGTCTTTTAAGGACCATAACTGAGGATGAATTTGAACCAGTCTGATATGGATTTGAACCATTCTGTTTTGAGCGGAAATAATCCTAACTTGATATGTAGAAAGACCTTAACGTGAATCCGGAATCTTTTCACTAGAAATTCAAAAATAGAACAGTTTGAAGAACCCATACTTTGAGTCAAATATCTAGGAGTCAGCTTAGAAGGGAAACTTAAAAGGAAATATGGCATACATCAACGGGTTGGCCAAGCCCATAGATGGTGGTCTTTATGCAGAAGATCCGTAGACTCTAAATGGGGTTTTAATCCGAAGAAGATACACTGGATCTATAAGATAGTTATTAGACAAATTCTAACATACGCTTTGGTAGTCTGGTGGACAGCAACAGACAAATGTAATGTCTGCTTTCCTCACAGAAAGTCCCTAGATCATTCTGCCTTTGTGGGGAAATGGGGACAACACCAACTAGGGCATTGGATATTATATTGTAAATATATCCAATTGACATTCAAATAAAATATGAAGCGGCCGTAGCTTTAAAGCTATGGACGAGTGTATCGACACGGGACACAATAGGCCGCACCAAAATATAGTACCGAATACCTGAAGTGGGTGTGGACACCTCAGGGGGAAATATCACACATGTGATACTATTACACAAATGTCTCCCGGCTAGCAGAATAGTCGGGAATGTTACTTTTTTTATTGAAGAAAACCGAAAATTTACTCCGCCTGCCAGATCATAATATGATCCCACAGGAGGAAGTTCAAGCTATAATGAAGTGTCTATACTGATTTAGTTTAAACACCGGTCAGATGAGGAATAGTAAACAATCCATTAAATCAAATATCTTCCAAAAAAGTTAACTCTTCTCGCCAGAAATACCAACCTGACTATCCGATCTATTTTTTATAAGGTTCAAAAGGTCTTCTTTTTAGCGGGTCATGTGCTGCCGGTTAACG
Source organism: Musca vetustissima (assembly GCF_032173495.1). NCBI lineage: Eukaryota > Metazoa > Arthropoda > Insecta > Diptera > Muscidae > Musca > Musca vetustissima. Next base: position 298,581 of record NW_026880990.1, on the reverse strand, counting down.
ACTTCAGAGTAAGTTGAAATTAGGTATCCATGAGGATTCCCGACTTAGAAATACATATGTTATGGATGCATTTCAGGTGCTGTTCTGGTTTAACCCGGTTGGAAGGACTACAGCGAATGGAATTACGTTGCTCTGTGCTGCTATAACGCAATTCCCAGCGGGTCTTTCTTTTGCATCCAGTAGTGTAAGAATAGATTTACATAACCTAGCGAAAGAAGCCAATCGATCAGGTCTCAATAGTATTCAAAATAATGCCGTTACTAATACCATAAATGAATATTGTGTTATTATCGCAGCTACATAGGGAAGTTTTGGCTCAACAACATTTACGCTGAAGCAAGCGATTCGATTTGTAGTGTGCGCGGTTTAATGACAATGTGCAGATAGCCTGCCCAGTTGACTCTTGTATTACAACCAGTGCTGCCGGTTAACGACTTCAGAGTAAGTTGAAATTAGGTATCCATGAGGATTCCCGACTTAGAAATACATATGTTATGGATGCATTTCAGGTGCTGTTCGGGTTTAACCCGTTTGGAAGGACTACAGCGAATGGAATTACGTTGCTCTGTGCTGCTATAACGCAATTCCCAGCGGGTCTTTCTTTTGCATCCAGTAGTGTAAGAATAGATTTACATAACCTAGCGAAAGAAGCCAATCGATCAGGTCTCAATAGTATTCAAAATAATGCCGTTACTAATACCATAAATGAATATTGTGTTATTATCGCAGCTACATAGGGAAGTTTTGGCTCAACAACATTTACGCTGAAGCAAGCGATTCGATTTGTAGTGTGCGCGGTTTAATGACAATGTGCAGATAGCCTGCCCAGTTGACTCTTGTATTACAACCAGTGTTAAGTCTTTATCGTCTTAAGGTTTTGTCGAAGTGGTGGTCAAACGTTGTTTTTTTTAATTGGTTGTATAGTAATTTTTGTATATTATTCAGTTCGACCATTAGATATCCTCTATTAATATCGAAATAATTTATAATTTATTATCCTCAAAACGCTAGTCCATTGCTTATTTGCCATTTGTACGTTGGGAGGATACATAAAATTATTTTTATTGACTTTTCACACGAAACGATGTCCCAATCTCAATTGAAATTTGGACACCAGATCCGCTTATCATCTGCCACAAAAACAATCGAAGTGAGTGTTTTGTTATTTATGGATCTGTAAAAAAATTGTCGTACCCATACAGGACATCGGGTGGGAGGGCAGAGGTTGGCCATATCCTCTTTACCCGAAACCAACAAAAGTTCAAAACTTTGCTTCATATACCCCGTCTTCGGATTCAACGTAGGCTTGATAAGATATTACAATTTGTAAACAATTCGATTTGCTTCAAATGTACAGTATACATATTTTTTAAATGTCGACCCTTTGTGAGAGAGGTACCAGAATAGCTACCATCTTTGAAGTAAATCAAGGTTTGGTAAAAATATTACTATTTGCAATATTTGGATCAAATCGGTCATTTCAATAGCTTGATATTGAATTACTACATTTTTACCAACCGGCCATAAAAACGGGCGGGCGGCATTTGTAAATTGACTTTGGTAAAAAATTGGGAAAATTTATGGGAAACGATTTACAAAATTTTTGAAAAACGATTTATAGCAAAATTTATACACGCTATTCGGTACGTCGCAAAATTTAAAATTTAATTTCAATCAGACACCCGCTCGAAATACATATGGAAGCTATAGCTGCATCTGCACGAAACCGAACGAAAATACATATGGGAGCTATATTTAAATCTGATTTTCACGAATTTTAACACTCATCATTCTAGACTCAATTCATTACACTGTGTCAAATTTCGTGCAAATCGAAGGATATAAAGGGACTTTGGTAAACTATTTACCTAAAATCGGGCGAAACTATATATGGAAGATATATCGAAATCTGAACCGATTTTTCCGAAACATACCACACATCATTCTAGACTCAATTCATTACACCATGCCAAATTTCGTGCAAATCGAAGGATATATAGGGACTTTGGTGCACTATTTACCAAAAATCGGACGAAAATATATATGTAAGCTATATCTAAAAATCGGACGAAAATAATTATGGAAGCTATATCTAAATCTGAACCGATTTTTCCCAATTTCAATAGGGCTTGTCCTTAGGCCAAATAAATGAGCTGTGCCAAATTTTATCCAATTCGAATAAAAAATGCGACCTGTGACTTGTTTACAATTTAACATGGACAGACGGACGGACGGACATGTATAAATCGACTTAAAAAGTGATGCTATGCATATTCTCGAAAGGAACCATGTTTCTATCTCGTTTCCTTTTGCCTGTTACAAAAATATGCACAAAGACATAATACCTTGTACCACAGTGTGGTGAATGATATAAATAGGATGGATCGAATTTCCATCTGCGAAGGCTTGGCCAAACAGAATGAGATAGACCTATTTCTTAAACGGATAGTGACTTGGGATGTGAAATGGATCACATACGATAACCCTGTGCGAAAATGAAGCACCTCAAACAGTGGCAAAACCAGGACTAACGGCCATGAAGGTTCAGCTATGAATTTGGTGGTGAGTTGCTTCCATATGGCCAAACGCTAAATTATGATCTCTACTGTCAAGAAGTGGACCGTTTGAAGATAGCAATTGAACGGAAACGACCAGAATTGGCCAACAGGAGAGGTGTAGTGTTCCACCAGGACAACGCTAGGCCATACACATCTGCATTGACTCGCCAGAAACTTCGGGAACTTGGTTGGGAAGTTTTAATGCATCCGCCATACAGTCCGGACTTGGCAGCAAGCGATTATCATATTTTTCTTGCTTTGCAAAATTTCTTTAATGATAAAAAATTGGTATCTAGGGAGGATTGTAAAAATCGACTACTAGAGTTTTTTTGCAAATAGATAGCAGGACTTCAATGAGAGGCATTATGAAGTTACCTTTAAAATGGCAACAAAATAATACAAGAAAACGGTGCACATGTGGCACAAATCGGACATTCCGAAGCAAATAAAGACCTATAGTTCATATAAAAATAATGAATTTCTTTTTCCCCAACCTAATATTTTCATAATCCGGATTATAGAGTCAAATAGAAATAAACAATCCGGCTTATTACCGACCAATCCGGATTATGAAGATTTTACTGCATGTATATTAAAAATATTAAACATAACGAACCTGTTGATTGAGTTATTCTTGTTTTCAACAGGAAATAAATTATTTTTTCCAAATCTTCTATACAATTTTTTTTAAAAATCTCTTGTATAACAACTTTGCCTTATACTATCATGCGGTAGTTATACACTTAATCCATTCCAAAAATGTAATGGTATCCTTCAATTACAATAGTCCGACAATTTTCTATTTAAATGTTTAATACTCAAATACATTCCTACTTAATTTGCTTAGACATTTGGATGAGCATTCGACAACACGTAATAGATAATATTCTGAAAACCTAGCCATGAAACAAGTTAATAGACATCTAAATTGTATTACAACAGGGGACGCGACGCACAGTAGTGACACTTTGAATTGTGTAATTTGTTTTCTATTTGCATTTGTCGTCGATATCTTTGCTAAATATATACAAACAGATAAACAACCGACAAGGAAAACAAAAATGATAAATGACGAATAATTAAATACAAATTTAATAAAATGAAATACATTCCATTACGGTGCTTTGTTATTTGTTTTCTTGCTTACCTTATTCGGGTGCACCTGTATACTTAAAGCTTTGCGTATACTCAACACTTTCAGGAGATAGGGCAAAGGTTGTTCATACACCTGACCCAATTCGGTGCCCGTTGACTTGAGCAGCGATGGACCACTGCAATGGGTACCCATCCACAGTTCGGCATAGGGGGCTTCCTCATTAATTGTAAAATTATCATTGTTGGCTTTGGCCAATTTTGCCACTTGTGATTGTTGTCCCAGCTTGCCCCATTCGTAGTTTTTGATATTGCCCACAAGTTCCATGATTATGTTATTATATTATATTGCACTTTATGTTAATTGTTTCCTTCCGTTGTCGCCGCCACCGGTGACAAAACACTTTCTCGGTTACAGGTTTCTCTCGGACTAGAAGATGACACGACCACCAGACAAACGAAACATCAACTAACCAACCAGCCAGTTAAAACAAAAACCAAACCCACCAAACAGCCTTTCGTGTCGATGTTTAATTCTCTACTGTCCGTCTATTCAGTTTTGTTTTGAATTTTTGTTTGCCACGCAATTTTCAACATTTATTCCAATCACTTGCGCAGGGTCATGCAATGAAGGTCGTTGTCAATTTGCTTTCCTTTTAGTAGAATTCTCCACTGCGACCGCCACCACCACCGCCGCCCTTATCTGTGGGTTCCGTTCCTTCGAAATAATCACGTATTGTCTGTCTGTATGCCGACTTGCCTGACTGACTGATTGTTGGATACGTAAATGTAATTTTGTCGTTCGCTATTTGTTTAATCTTATCGCCCAGCAATTTAGAGTTTTATTGGTTGGACTTCTTGTTCCCTGCAAGCCGTTACCCACTAATTGTCGAAGACAAGATTTCTGTAGAACTTTATCATGGTTTTGTTTGTGTTGTTTGTGTTGTTATTACTATTTTTCGTTCTTATCAACAATTTCTCCTCAGTTGCAATTATTTGTTTGTAAATTCTAATTATTTTTGAGAGAGGGAGAGAAAGAGAGAGTTGCTGTGTTGTGACAGCTGGTTGTGTATAACAACACAGCTGTTTTGTTTACATTTTGCACAACAGTTGTTTTACGGTGTTGCCACACTGTGAGCGTATTTTGTTGATAGCAATGCAGTGTTGTATTTAAGCCTAACTGTCGTTTGATGTTAAATTTTAAAATTGTGGGGAATTAAAAATCGACATTGAAATACAAATTAGAAAATTTAAATATAGCTGCCAGTGTGCTAACTTCCCAAAGAGGGTCACAGCTGTTAATTGTCTTCTCCTTAGTACGACAATTAACAACATTGACCCCATTGTATTAGGAAGTCTGGCCAAACCGTAGGTTCCGTCGATCAACTTCAAATAACTGTCGACTAGCAACCATTTATCTTCGCTGATGATCCCGTCGCAGAGCTTTGTGCAGCTGACGACTGCGTGGGTCTCTTGGCAGCAGGTTTTTATTCCTCCGAGGACCTCATTCTCTTGAGATGCTGTGGCTGAGATTTGGTACCCGGTGTTACAACCGCCGCAGAGATAGGCCCAGCCGACGCAGGCACCTGCTTCGCGCTCGCTACCTTTGGAGCATCAACTAACAACTGCACATTTGTCACAGCCTTGGATAGCGGCTATGGCAATTCGACAGGGGGTGGCTTGACAGAGAGTGGTTGTGTCTTTTCGGCCTTCTTGGAGGACTTTTAGGGACTCTCCTTCGGGCCAACATCGATAGACCCCTACCTTCCGTCTTTGTGGATGCTGGTGTCCGGAACGTTTCAGTACTCAGTTTATCCTTGGGGGATACTGAAGGCTTAGAAGTCTCAGGCACCAGTTTCCTAGGTGTACTTGGACCTCCGATAGGTTTCTCCTTCTTTGAAGGGACTACCGTAGTGGTCTTCGTACTGGGTCGGAGATCCTTACAATCAAGAAGTACCTCGCAATATCATTCGTATAGTTCCTGGAGAACTCCTAATGAATTTGAGGTTCCTATTGATCAAAAGGAACTCCTTTCCCGTGATGGAGTCGCTCTCCCGTGCGATGAATTGTTTGCAGTAGTTACCGCTCTTCGGTACATCTTCTTGACAGCGATCTCCTTGGCATCGACTTGCATAGCAGTTACTGGTACTGGTGATTCATCCATCTTAACGACGGGAGTCTCATCAGTACCAGTATCCGCTTCGTTTCACACGGGTACATTCACATTCACAAGCCTGTTTTGCTATCTAAAATGGGATATTAAAAAGAGTATTAAATATAACATTTTTCGAGGCCGTAGAGTCTTTAATAGAGTTGTGTCGTTCCGGAATGAACTAGTTCAAAGGGACTCTTCCTCAAAAGGGACGATTGGTACTATATCCGGTTCTTTCGTTCATCTAGTTCCTTATGTTCCAATCGTTCATGTAGATCTTCCCGTCCATTGACCGAGTGGTCAACTCTGCTGAAGGATGACCCGCTAACGCTGTGTTGGTATGCGATCTCTTCCCCACCATCCTACAGAAAACAATGACGTATGGAACCAGTAATCTTAAATAAAAAACCCTTAAAAATAAAGTAAAATATTCCGGAAAATATGGGACGACGCCACCGAGACGAAAAAGGAAGACCATGCTGACACCATAGTCATTAGAGTCCCATCTTCAAGTTATAAGGGGTAGTCAGATTTGAAACGGAAGGATGCGAACCCTTCGAGTGCAATGACCGATGAGCCAAGACTTCCAAGACAATAAACCACCGAAGACTAAACAGTAAAGAATGGAAAGTTAGATGAAAGGGAAAGTTTTTACAGGAACATCGGCAAATTCAGCGGAACCTGCTCTGACATAAGCCAAAACTTCCATGAAATATAATGGGAAGACTACCACCGGAAAAGCCAAAGCCGAACTAATGCAAGTCTTCGCAGGAACCTTCGAAGCGAACTGCAAAAAGGTAACGAGACGAAAAATGGTGACATATAGCCAAAAAGTAGCCATCATTGACAAGACTGATCCCTATGGGGGGAACAGTACGAGTCATTGGTTGCTATTTGATAGGCATATGAACACCATTTTCCTAAGTATCGAGGTTGACCATCGAAGATTACAGTTTGACAGAATTACCCTTTAGAAGGAGTCCAAAGTTATAAACTGTGAAAATAAGGAGTCTCCTGACGATCTTCTTAGGACAGTGAATGAATTTGAACCCCTTTGGGAGGGTAGCAATCTTGCGCCTGTCCTCCTCCTCTTTTGGAATTGAAACACATGCAAAAGCAGAACACCGGTTTTCGAATTAGCAACTGGCGAAAGCTCAATGCATTCAATGAGAAAGACGGATATCTGGTCATCAAATGCGCCACTGACAAATCAGCGGGGAAATTTTTTGCGGCAATTTTCCAGTGAAGGGCTGCAATTAGGAAGGTTAATGTTTATATAGGTCCTTATTTTGAGATATGTATGAAGGTCACGCCCGGGGAAATTTTTTGCGGCAATTTTCCACTGAAGGGCTGCAATTAGGAAGGTTAATGTTTATATAGGTCCTTATTTTGAGATATGTATGAAGGTCACCTAGGATCATCACGTCAATAGACGTGATGATTCTAGGTTCTATGAGGATGGTAAATAATGTTCACGCACTATTTCAACTATTTTTTTGGTCCCAGAACAAATTTTATATACATGCAGTAAAATCTTCATAATCTGGATTATTCGGCAATAAGCCGGATTGTTTGTTTCTATTTGACTATATAATCCGGATTATGAAAATATTAGTTTGGGGAAAAAGGAACTATAGGAATTTATTTAACATGCTTCGGAATGTCCGATTTGGGCCAAATATGCACCGTTTTGTTGTATGATTTGTTGCCATTTTAAACATCTCTCATAGAAGTCCTGCTCTCTATTTGCAAAAATTCTAGTAGTCGATTTTTACAATAAATTTTTTAATGCATCCGACATTAAAACTTTTCAACCAAGCTCTCGAAGATTCTGGCGAGTCACTGTAAATGTGTGCGGCCAAGCGTTGTCCTGTTGGAACACGACATCTCTCCTGTTGGCCAATTCTGGCAGTTTGTGGTCAATTTCTATCTTCAAACGATCCAGTTGTTGACAGTAGAGATCAGAATTTAACGTTTGGCCATATGGAAGCAACTCATAATAAATAATCCCCTTTCTGTCCCACCAAATGGGAGCTATACCTGAACCTGAACCGATTTCAACAAAAATTGGGCATACATTAATAATGACCTACTTCAGTACTCTGTACAAAATTTTGTCCAAATCGGGCCAATATTAGCAGTATGGTGCTCCATTTGCATAAAATCGGACTAAACTATATATGGGAGCTATATCTAAATCTGAACCGATTTCAACAAAACTTGACACATATCAATCTGGACCTACTTCAGTACTCCGTGCAAAATTTTGTCTCAATCGGACCAATATTGGGAGTTTGGTACATCATTTACATATAATCGGATGAAACTATATATGGGAGCTATATCTAAATCTGAACCGATTTCAACAAAACTTGGCACATATCAATCTAGTTTTAATTCAGTAATCTGTGTAAAATTTTGTCTCAATCGGACCAATATTGGCAGTATGGTATATAGTCCATTTTCATAAAATCGGACGAAACTATATACGGGAGCTATATCTAAATCTGAACCGATTTCCTCCAATTTCAATAGGGTTCGTCCTTGGGCGAAGTAAGTGACATGTGCCAAATTTCATCCAAATCGGATAATAAATGCCACCTGTACTTTGTTCGCAAAAATATATGTACGGACGGACGGATGGACATGCATAAATAGACTAAGAAAGTGATTCTAGTGATTAAAAAAAGTAAAAAAAAAATATTTTTTAAAAATTCATGCCTATCTTTGGTCCCTAAAAAATTATTTTGAAAAAAACACGCCTATATTTGACTATTATTTTGGGTAAGTCCATTGCCGTGACAATTCACGTCGAATATTCTTGCATATTCTAGAACATGTTGCCTAGAAGTACATTCTTGTACCCATCTACTTCCCAAATATAACTCCCAGTATCGCTACCACTTAATATTCTCCGAATCTCTCTTAATTAATTATTCTCTTTCTCTCTTATTAATAAGTATTCTCTTGATTTTCAAAGTACTCTCACTTTTGATTCCATTATTTTTACTTAAGGGGATCACACCATTCTCGGTGTCAAAATTTTTTTGATTTAATTCGAATCTACACTAATTCAAGAATGTCCCTACAGAATTTCAAGTGAAAATCTCAAGAGCTCTTGAAGATATAGTCGATTTATTGTATCAGCATCAAGTGACGGCTAAAGGGCTTCTCAAACATTAAACGCGTTTTTCTCTTTTGCGAATGGCGGGCACGATAACTCAAAAACTAATAACCCAATCGATTCCAAATTTTTACAGGTTTGTGTGTGAGTGTATAGCTATCGTATGAACTAGGATAAAGCCAATCGGTGAAGATCTTCCTTATTTTTAACTTGGTTTTTGGTCAAAATCGGCGATTTTCCAAAAATATTTTTTCAAAGGTCCGCCATTTTGTTAATTTTAGAGCGAAGTCAATAATCCTAGTTCATACGAGAGCCAGACATGTACTCTTTCTAACACCGTTGGAATTTTCGGATTCCGATGTTCCTGTGAGGAGTTATCATGCCCGTCATCAAAAATAAGGACTTTTCTTTAATTACAAAAAACAACAACAAAACAATAACCAAATTTTTTATACCCTACACAACTATGTTGTCAGGGTATTATAGCTTTGTGCAGCTCCAAAAGTTTGTAACGCCGCGAAATATTGGTCCTAGACCCACCTTTAAGTATATGACGATCGGATATCTCGACTAGCTGAGTCGATCTAGACATGTGTGTCCGTCCGTCCGTCCGTCTGCCCATTATAATTTGTAAACACGATACATGCCACAGTTATGGACCAATCTTCACGAAATTTTGGATGTAGGATGGGTTCTGGCCAATGAAGACCCCTATTGTTTTTGGGAAAGATCGGTTAATATTTAGGGGATGAAATGGACCAAATACTAAATTTTTGTCGGTTTTTCTGGTCGCTCCAGAGGCCGCAATAATGGCCCGAACATCGTGAAATTTTGCACGGAGAAGGAGATCGGGCCAAAGAATAAGCATGCCTGTTTTGATAAAGATCGGTCAATATTTAGCGGGTCAAATGGACCTTGACTTCTGTGTGAAAAATTACAAAATTTGTATTCTATAACGTATATATTTACCCCCGAAGAACATGGACCCGAGAAGTTGATATTATATCCAAGAGGAGTGGTTGACCTTTAAATTGACACCAATTATATTGTCGTATGTACTCGGATGTGGGAGTTATACCTAAATATTTACAGGTATCTCCGTATTCGTATATTATTTAGTAACCCATTATCACTCGAGAGCGCGGAACTATAGCGCTGCACCGTTTTGTTGTATGATTTGTTGCCATTTTAAACGTAACTTCATAATGCCTCTCATAGAAGTCCTGCTCTCCATTTGCAAAAATTCTAGTAGTCGATTTTCACAATAAATTTTACAATATGAGAAAAAGATGACAATCGCTTGGTGTCATGTCTGGACTGCCAGAATCTTCGGGAGCTTGGTTGAAACGTTTTAATGCATCCGACATTAAACCTTTTCAACCAAGCTCCCGAAGATTCGGGCGAGTCACTGTAAATGTGTGCGGCCTAGCGTTGTCCTGGTGGAACACGACATCTCTCCTGTTGGCCAATTTTGGCAGTTTCTGCTCAATTTCTATCTTCAAACAATCCAGTTGTTGACAGTAGAGATTAGAATTTAGCGTTTGGCCATATGGAAGCAACTCATAATAAAAAATCCCCTTCCTGTTCCCCCAAATGGGAGCTATATCTAAACCTGAACCGATTTCAACACATCTTGGCATACATAAATCTGGGCCTGCTTCAGTACTCTGTACAAAATTTTGTCCAAATTGGGCCAATATTGGCAGTATGGTGCTCCATTTGCATAAAATCGGACGAAACTATATATGGGAGCTGTATCTAAATCTGAACCAATTTCAACAAAACTTGACACATATCAATCTGGACCTACTTCAGTACTCCGTGCAAAATTTTGTCTCAATCGGACCAATATTGGGAGTTTGGTACATCATTTACATATCTAATATATATCTAAATCTGAACCGATTTCAACAAAACTTGGCACATATCAATCTAGTTTTAATTCAGTAATCTGTGTAAAATTTTGTCTCAATCGGACCAATATTGGCAGTATGGTGGTCCATTTTCATAAAATCGGACGAAACTATATACGGGAGCTATATCTAAATCTGAACCGATTTCCTCCAATTTCAATAGGGTTCGTCCTTGGGCGAAGTAAGTGACATGTGCCAAATTTCATCCAAATCGGATAATAAATGCCACCTGTACTTTGTTCGCAAAAATATATGTACGGACGGACGGATGGACATGCATAAATAGACTAAGAAAGTGATTCTAGTGATTAAAAAAAGTAAAAAAAAAATATTTTTTAAAAATTCATGCCTATCTTTGGTCCCTAAAAAATTATTTTGAAAAAAACACGCCTATATTTGACTATTATTTTGGGTAAGTCCATTGCCGTGACAATTCACGTCGAATATTCTTGCATATTCTAGAACATGTTGCCTAGAAGTACATTCTTGTACCCATCTACTTCCCAAATATAACTCCCAGTATCGCTACCACTTAATATTCTCCGAATCTCTCTTAATTAATTATTCTCTTTCTCTCTTATTAATAAGTATTCTCTTGATTTTCAAAGTACTCTCACTTTTGATTCCATTATTTTTACTTAAGGGGATCACACCATTCTCGGTGTCAAAATTTTTTTGATTTAATTCGAATCTACACTAATTCAAGAATGTCCCTACAGAATTTCAAGTGAAAATCTCAAGAGCTCTTGAAGATATAGTCGATTTATTGTATCAGCATCAAGTGACGGCTAAAGGGCTTCTCAAACATTAAACGCGTTTTTCTCTTTTGCGAATGGCGGGCACGATAACTCAAAAACTAATAACCCAATCGATTCCAAATTTTTACAGGTTTGTGTGTGAGTGTATAGCTATCGTATGAACTAGGATAAAGCCAATCGGTGAAGATCTTCCTTATTTTTAACTTGGTTTTTGGTCAAAATCGGCGATTTTCCAAAAATATTTTTTCAAAGGTCCGCCATTTTGTTAATTTTAGAGCGAAGTCAATAATCCTAGTTCATACGAGAGCCAGACATGTACTCTTTCTAACACCGTTGGAATTTTCGGATTCCGATGTTCCTGTGAGGAGTTATCATGCCCGTCATCAAAAATAAGGACTTTTCTTTAATTACAAAAAACAACAACAAAACAATAACCAAATTTTTTATACCCTACACAACTATGTTGTCAGGGTATTATAGCTTTGTGCAGCTCCAAAAGTTTGTAACGCCGCGAAATATTGGTCCTAGACCCACCTTTAAGTATATGACGATCGGATATCTCGACTAGCTGAGTCGATCTAGACATGTGTGTCCGTCCGTCCGTCCGTCTGCCCATTATAATTTGTAAACACGATACATGCCACAGTTATGGACCAATCTTCACGAAATTTTGGATGTAGGATGGGTTCTGGCCAATGAAGACCCCTATTGTTTTTGGGAAAGATCGGTTAATATTTAGGGGATGAAATGGACCAAATACTAAATTTTTGTCGGTTTTTCTGGTCGCTCCAGAGGCCGCAATAATGGCCCGAACATCGTGAAATTTTGCACGGAGAAGGAGATCGGGCCAAAGAATAAGCATGCCTGTTTTGATAAAGATCGGTCAATATTTAGCGGGTCAAATGGACCCTGACTTCTGTGTGAAAAATTACAAAATTTGTATTCTATAACGTATATATTTACCCCCGAAGAACATGGACCCGAGAAGTTGATATTATATCCAAGAGGAGTGGTTGACCTTTAAATTGACACCAATTATATTGTCGTATGTACTCGGATGTGGGAGTTATACCTAAATATTTACAGGTATCTCCGTATTCGTATATTATTTAGTAACCCATTATCACTCGAGAGCGCGGAACTATAGCGCTGATCGCTTTGAAATGTTCCATGAGGTTCTAGTTATGGTTTTCGTTGAAAACCAGATAATAATTTTGGAATTAAGTGGACCGTAAACTTATTTTTTGTGTTATTTTCGAGTCGATCTATAGACCACAAATGAAAGCTGAACATAAAAACACAACCCATGGTGAAGGGAATCTGGACAATAGCTGTACTGAATACTCGTAATATTCGGAAAATATGTCAGTGTGAGGAAGAGGTGCTGTTTACCTCTAATCAGGCAAGAGGGTCCAAATATCACGAAATATTGCCCAGGCTCGAAATAAACATCCGCATAAAATTTGAGTTTCGTGGTAGTTGTGTAGGGTATCGTATGGTCGGCCCCGTCCGACTATACTGCTCCGCTCACTGGTTTGTAAATTATTTTTCTTCTTTTTTGAATCTTCAAATATAAATGTGCAAAGTTACAAACCTTAACAAGCATTGGTATTGATTTACCAAAATCGAGAAAGGGGGGGGGGGGGGGGGGGTGGTCCATTAAAATAAGAAGACGTATTTTAACAAAATAGAGTTGTAAAATAATAAATATATGAATTTGATAATAATAAATATAAACATTATAAATATTAAAATATTATTATATATATAGTATCCCTAGCATAAATTATTATATAAAAATTCTATATATTTCTAAATCAATCCAATCTATCCAGCATATCAAAAATCTACTTTGAAAAATCTGATTTATTTTTTATTTCGAAGAATTTAACAATAATCTTATCTTAGAATATAAATAACAACTGACGTTCTCGATTTTTTTTTAATTTTGTTTAAAATTTTTTGTTTTCATATCAGTCAGATTATACCTCGGTGTTCCCGCTGCGGTTCACAGTCTGTCACTGTTTATGATAGCATTATGTATGTGTCTGTGAGCGATTTTTTTTGCTGTTATCAGCTGCATTAAAAAAATATTTTTTTTATTGTAGTTGTTCTTGTTTATATTTGAACAATTGTTGAAACGGCGTATAAATATTGTAATTGTTGTTAGCGATGATATTGTTGCTTCCACTTGAGAATTTGTGTTATCAGCACAAACCGTTCGTTTGTTCTCCAGTTGCAACATTCATACATGTTGGAAGCAGTAACATGTCTGTCATTCATTTTTGAATGTCAATAGCAACATGTTGTTGATGTCCAGGGACATACCAAGGACATAAGCCATTCATAAGAAAGGGAGTAGTATGTCACTTATTTTGCCTAAGGACTAAACCTATTGAAATTGGAGAAAATCGGTTCAGATTTAGATATAGCTCCTATATATATTTTCATCCGATGTCATGAAAATGGTGTACCAAACTCCCAACTAGAATTTTGCACAGCGTACTGAATTATGTCCATATTGAAGTATGCGAAATTTTGTGAAAATCGGTTCAGATAAAGATATAGATATAGTTTCGTCCGATTTTATGTAAATGGTGCTCAAAAGTCCGATTCAGACAAAATTTTACAAAGGGTGCTTAATTAAATTCAGTTTAATGTATGAGAAGTTTTGTTGAAATCGGTTCATATTTAGATATAGCTCCCATATATAGTTTAGTCCGATTTCATGTAAATGGTGCAGCAACAACTAATATTTAATTAAGTCCAGGTTTATGTCAGTGAAGTTTTGTTGAAGTCGTTCACCGATTCACCGAGGAGCGAACGTCTGTTCCATATACAGGCGATAAAATCAATCTGATTTCTGAATGGTATGTGTATGGGAATTTTTAATAGGTTCAAATGTCTACAATTAATTTCGCCCGAATCTATACAAATCTGTCCCGTCCGACTTTTGACCTTTCGTTACTGATTTTATTATAGCGACCGGAGTGCATCGATGAACTAAAATCCAGGTACCGAAATTTAAATACCGAAATTTAAAATGTGTAACATTAGTGACGTTTTTATACTCTCAGCCTTATGGCTAATGAGGGTATATAGCCTTTGGTACGGTGAACATGTGCCTCATCGAAATATTGGTTTTAGACCCCATGTATCTTTGGACCAAATGCGTTTGAGACAATTTGAAGCCGATTTACAAATGACCATCCGTCCGTCCGTCTGCCTGGCCGTGCGCACGATAACTCTCATCCTAATATTTCTTTTACACATAGTTTAAGTTCGAAGATGGGAAATATCGGTCCACTATTTCTGGTACCTCCCTCACAAAATGGTGCTAAAAATTATTTTATGATCATGCCATGTCCTATTTGAACCAAATTTTGCACAACCTGTTATCTTTACATAGATCAAGTCCAAATATGGGACCATTTGGTCCACGCGTTCTGGTAACTTCCCCGATATATGGCAAACATTTTCAATATATATGAATCCAATATTAGGCTACTATAATGTCGGATTTGAACCAAACTTTGCACAACCCATTATATTTACGAAATCTAGATCAAGTTTCAATAATCATAAATGCAAAATCAGGTGAATGGAGTGTCTGATTTGAGACAAACATTGCATAACCTATTATATTACAAGTCAAAATCAAGTCTAAAGATGGGACCTGGTACCTCCCCCACAAATGGACAACATTTTCAATATTTATAAATGCAATATCAGGCGAATGGAATGTCAGATTTTAACTAAACTGTGGACATCCTAGATGAAGTCCAAAGATGGGACCCATTGGTCCACTTCTTCTTGTACCTCCCCCACAAATGGTCAAAATTTCAGTAATCATAAATGCAATAACAGGTGAATTGAATGTCAGATTTTAACTAAACTGTGGACAACCTATTAGATTTACCAAACCCAGATAAAGTCCGAAGATGGGACCCATTGGTTCATTCCTTCTGGTACCTCCCCCACAAATGGTCAAAATTTCAGTAATCATAAATGCAATAACAGGTGAATTGAATGTCAGATTTTAACTAAACTGTGGACAACCTATTAGATTTACCAAACCCAGATAAAGTCCGAAGATGGGACCCATTGGTTCATTCCTTCTGGTACCTCCCCCACAAATGGTAACATTTTTCAATAAGCATAAATGCAATATCAGGTAAATGGAATGTCGGATTTGAGCCAAACATTGCATAACCTATTATCTTTATGAAGCCTAGATCATGTCCGAAGATGGGACCAATATTTTATAAACTTATACATTTAATTTGAAGTGAATTGAATAGAATATAAAGTTAATAATAAAATTTGTGGGTGATTCCGAATCTGTCGGCAACACCGAGTGACACTTTTTATACCCTTCACCACACTGTGGTATAGAATATTATGTCGTTGTGCATATGATTGTTACAGCCAAAAGGAATCGAGCTAGACCCATTGTTCCTTTTGAGAATATACATGGAATTACTTTCTAAATCGATTTATGCATGTCCGTCTGTCCGTCCGTTCATGTATTTTTGTGAACAAAGTACAGGTCGCATTTATGATCCGATTTTAATGAAATTTGGCACATGTCACTTATTTGGCCCAGGGACAAACCCTTATTGAAATTGGAGAAAATCGGTTCAGATTAAGATATAGCTCCCATATATAGTTTCGTACGATTTTAGTAAATGGTGCACCAAACTCCCAAATTGGGAGACCATTATGTACAGAGTACTAAATTACGCCCGGATTTATATATGCCAAGATTTGTTGAAATCAGTTCAGATTTAGATATAGTTCCTATATATAGCTTCGTCCGATTTTAGGTAAATGAAGCACCATATTGGTCTGATTGAGACTAAATTCAGAGTACTGAATTAGATCTATGTTGATAACTGCCACGTTTTGTTGAAATCGATTCAGATTTAGATATATAGTTCCCATATATAGATACGTCCGTTTTTTTTAATGGTGCACCAAACTCCCAATATTGGTCCGATAAAGACAAAATTTTGCACAGAGTACTGAATTAGTATCAGACTGAAGTCAGCGAAATTTAGTTAAAATCGGTTCAGATTTAGATATAGCTCCCATATACAGTTTCGTCCGATTTTATGTGAATTATGAACAAAACTTCCAATATTTGTCCGATTGGGACAAAATTCAGCACTGAGTACTGAATTAAGTCCAGACTGATGTCCGCGTGGTTTTGTTAACATCGGTTCAGATTTAGATATTATAATTGTCCAATTGGAACAACATTTTGCACAGAGTACTGAATTAAGTCCAGACTGATGTCTTGGAAGTTTTGTTAAAATCGATTCAGATTTAGATATAGCAGTCATATATAGTTTCGCCCGATTTTATGTGAATGATGCACCAAACTCCCAAGAATTGTCCAATTGGGACAACATTTTGCACAGAGTTCTGAACTAGGTCCAGACTGATGTCTAATAAAGCTCCCCTATATAGTTTCGTCCGATTTTTTGTGAATGATACACCAAACTCCCACTAATTGTCCGCTTGAGCAAATTTTTGCATAGAGAATGTAATTGAGGAAAAAATCATGTGTGATAAGGTTTGTTGAAATCGGCTCAGATTTTGATATTGATCTTATATATCATTTTCGTTCGATTTTATGTAAATGGTGCACCGATGGTCCCATGTTTGTTCGATTTACACGAAATTTGGCAGAGGTTATTAAATTGAATATAGAGTGTTAACAAAAAACAAATGGTGTGTGAAACGGTTGCTCAATTAGGTCCACGTGTTTATATATAGCTCCCATATATATAATTTTACTCGATTTCATACAAATGGTACACCATTGGATTCTTTGGACTGGCCGTTTGACATGCAATTTTTCATTGATTTCAGAGTGGCATGTGTATGGGGTTTTTTCAATTGGTGAAGGGTGTTTTTGAACTTTCCTTACTGGTTCAATATTTGCCGAATGGAATATTGCGATATGTTCAGCTCACGAGCCAGTTTCGATCAAGTCGCAACGATAGCCACTTGTGATTTTCCAACCGAATAACTTTTTTCTGGAAAATTCCCACCAAAATGCTTTTGTACGATATAATGAGCTGTCACTGAAATAATTTTACCAGTTGTCGGACGAGTGGCTTAGAAATGACAGCAGACTGAAGTTGATTGCAGTTTTTTCATCTCACCATGTAGATAACATTTTGCTTTAGATCAATATGGTAATGGAGGAATCAAACTGAATGGTTCTCCAGTGCGTATAATCAATAATTAACTATCATACGCACTACTATGCATACGTGAATCAAACTGTGTTCCACGGTGACCTCACTTTTTCACTTATGAACTTATAAATTCCGTATGATATATAAATACTTCATAAAGAATTTACCTTAATCATATACACCAAGAGAATTCGCCATACGAAATGTATTTTTTATGAGTTTAACCAATATTAACCATAGTACTTTTTAGTACTTCGTCAGGGGGGCGAACAAAATTCATTTTTTCCATAATTACCGGAAAATTTCAATATTCACCTTTATAACTCATTGAAGACCATTTTTATCAGGTCAAAATATTCTACAAAAATATAATTTTACAATAAATCTTAGAATAGATTAAAACCCGAATATCAGCATAAGCGTAAAATATTAAATAATGTTATTTAGGGTTAAAATCGCCCTATTATTCCGTGTTGGTACCAATTTTTATCACAAGATATCGTTTTAGAAGTATGGTATCAAAGACAAAAACATTCTCCATAAAATGTTAGTGTATGTCCCCAAACACGAGAAAAAAAATCCAAAATTTTTTCCATAGCAATCCTTTAATTATTCGATAAACTTAATTTTTTCATGTATGGTGTCAAGGACTAAATGATAATGGTCTGTTCCAGAACCTGCAAGAATGTAAAATTTATATTGCATATGTTTGTAACAGGCAAAAGGAATCAAGATAGGCCCAAATAAATGGTGTACCAAAGTCCCTATATATCCTTCGATTTACACGAAATTTGGCGTGGCGTACTAAATTGAGTCTAGAATGATGTGTGTAAAGTTTCGTGAAAATCGGTTCAGATTTGGGTTTTCTTAAAAATAGTTCGATTAGGTCTCTAATATTCTATGCTATTAATAAAGAGGGCTATAAAAATTGTTCCCCACTCATTTGGCTACGTTCACATTCTTTTGCATGAAGCAAACCAAACATTTATTTTTGGGGGTGGATGGTTGGTTGGATACATTTGGTTGCGTCTCCGAGTCTCGACAGCAGGTTGTATGAAGATGAGTTTCGTTCTGAGGGGGTGCCTACAACGTTTGTGTTGTTTTTTGTTATTGTCGTAGTGGTGTCATCAAAAGTTCGGTGTTCTGGTTGTGTTGCTGCTGTCGTTCGTGCCGACAACAACGATAATGGCAACGACCGTCCCCAACACATTTGTGTTGGTGGTATCATCCAGCACAACGAACCAGCCAGCCAACCAACCAACCGAGCAACGAACCAAGCACAACAGTAACATTTTGCGCTGCTGATAAGCAGAAGAGTCAATGAGGTGTACTGGTGTATGTTGTGTCTATGCGTGTGTGCGTTTGCGAGGGGTTGAAATAGTTTTGTTTACAAGAGTTCTATTTAGTTGCAAACCATCAAAACATTCGTCTACTCGTACTGGTGCTTTAAAGCTAAGCGTTGCGCATTTCTATTTCCAAACGGTCGGTATATTATTTTGATTTACGACAAAAACATAAGACCCACCAATACACTGGCATTTACGCAGCATAGGTTCTTCGAAAAGTTATTTTTGTGTCTCTGTGTGTGTGTGTGTTCGTTTTCGAGGAAGTAATATAAATAAAGGAAATCGTAGTCAAAGGAATATACGACACAAAAGTAACGAACATTCAAAAAGAATTGGTAAAAACAACCACAATAACAATAAAGGAAACAAGCAAAACACCAAAGAAAAAAATAATAAACCACAAAAAAATAAAGTTGGTGTGCTAATAAAGTGTGACAGTGTTCGTGTTTTTGGAAAACCACCAGCAGTAATTGAATATAACAGAAAACCACAACCACAAAGGCGGTTAACGGTCATAAAAACAAAAAAAGAGTATATTTTTGTCCTATAAACCACAAAAAGAAAACAAAGTAAGTTTTTTTAATTTGGTCATAAATTGTAGTTGGAAGCGTTTCTGTTTTCGAATGAGGTTATTAAAATTATGGGAAATTAAAACACATTAAAGATTGCAACATGAGTGGCAATTTAAGGCAATCTATTCAAATATTTGCCAATTTTTTTATAAAGGAATTTTGTATATAAATTTTAAAGATTGTGAAATATCTAAAGATACAATCATAAACAAGTAAAATCGTTATTGATCCCGCCGAACTTTGTATATCCCCCACCATCAGGTGGATATTCAAAATTACTAAAATCTACAAACAATGCTACATTCCCCACTAATAAATAGTTGTTTTTTATAAAAACAACAAACTGGGATTCAGCCTGACTATTTTGCAAAAACAAATCTACAAGAATTTTTTTATATTGGGGTAAA
This sequence comes from Musca vetustissima, assembly GCF_032173495.1. Lineage (NCBI taxonomy): Eukaryota > Metazoa > Arthropoda > Insecta > Diptera > Muscidae > Musca > Musca vetustissima. The sequence goes on along the minus strand of NW_026880990.1, from coordinate 278,450 downwards.
TTTTTGGTAGGAAGATTCGACACACTTAAAGAAACTCTAAAAATTCCCACAATTCTGCTAGTACCGTGAAATGATGCCTGTCCACCAAATTAAGTTAATATTGATAGATTTCGGTAGAAGGATTTTCTACTCAATGAAAATCCGAAATAATAAATTACATCCAATGGTTGAGATACGTTCGTAAATTTTAATAATACCGAAATTATGTCTGCACAAATGGTAGTCCAACATTCATAATTTTTAGTACATAGATTTGTTACCCAATGAAATACCAAAATGCACAAAACTTGGTTGAAAAATGTGCACAAAATACCTACATTTTGGCCGTATTGATATGTGGGTCAATATTCATATTTCTGGTGGGATGATATGCTACTCAATGTGAACATAAAATTCCAAATTGCAATAAATTAGTTTGAAACCAGTAAGGAAGATAGTAATGTCGGACGGGGCCGACTATATGTTACCCTTCACCACTTTGAGAATATTCAACAGATGAAACCTAACAGACAGGCCAGTAAAATGAAATTGGATCCATAATGTAATAAATGTAATTCTAGACTCAATTCAGTGCGCAATACCTAATTTCGTGCAAGTCGAGAGATATATAGGGACTTTGATGCACCATTTACATAAAATCGGACGAAAATATATATGGGAGCTATATCTATATCTGAACCGATTTTCTCGAAATTTGGCTGACATCACTCCAGGCTCAATTCCGTACCAAATACCAAATTTTGTGCAAATCGAAAGATATTTAAGAACTTTGGTGCACCATTTAACTTAAATCGGACGAAAATATATATGGGAGCTATATCTAAATCTGAACCGACAAATCTACAAGAATTTTTTTTATATTGGGGTAAATTTTTGGTAGGAAGATTCGACACACTTAAAGAAACTCTATTCCCACAATTCTCCTAGTACCGTGAAATGATGCCTGTCCACCAAATTAAGTTAATATTGATAGATTTCGGTAGATGGATTTTCTACTCAATGAAAATCCGAAATAATAAATTACATCCAATGGTTGAGATACGTTCGTAAATTTTAATAATACCGAAATTATGTCTGCACAAATGGTAGTCCAACATTCATAATTTTTAGTACATAGATTTGTTACCCAATGAAATACCAAAATGCACAAAACTTGGTTGAAAAATGTGCACAAAATACCTACATTTTGGCCGTATTGATATGTGGGTCAATATTCATATTTCTGGTGGGATGATATGCTACTCAATGTGAACATAAAATTCCAAATTGCAATAAATTAGTTTGAAACCAGTAAAGAAGATAGTAATGTCGGACGGGGCCGACTATATGTTACCCTTCACCACTTTGAGAATATTCAACAGATGAAACCTAACAGACAGGCCAGTAAAATGAAATTGGATCCATAATGTAATAAATGTAATTCTAGACTCAATTCAGTGCGCAATACCTAATTTCGTGCAAGTCGAGAGATATATAGGGACTTTGATGCACCATTTACATAAAATCGGACGAAAATATATATGGGAGCTATATCTATATCTGAACCGATTTTCACGAAACTTAGCACACATCACTCTTGACCTAATTCCGTACTATATGCAAATCGAAAGATATTTAGGGACTTTGATGCACCATTTACCTTAAATCGGACGAAAATATATATGGGAGCTATATCTAAATCTGAACCGATTTTCACGAAACTTAACACATGTAATTCTAGACTCAATTCAGTGCGCTATACCAAATTTCATGCAAGTCGAGTGATATATATGGACTTTGATGCACCATTTACATAAAATAGGACGAAAATATATATGGGAGCTATATCTAAATCTGAACTGATTTTCATGAATCTTAGCACACATCATTCTTGGCTTAATTCAGTACACTATGCCAAATTTCGTGCAAATCGAGAGATATATAGGTACTTTGTTGCCTATATCGGAGCTATATCTAAATCTGAACCGATTTTTACCAATTTCAATAGGGTTCGTCCTTGGGTCGAATAAGTGACTTGTGCCAAATTTCGTCCAAATCGGATCATAAATACGATCTGTACTTTGGTTACAATTTAACATCTACAGACGGACAGACGGACATGCATAAATCGACTCAGAAAGTGATTCTATGCATATTCTCAAAAGGAACCATGTGTCTATCTCGATTCCTTTTGCCTGTTACAAACACATGCACAAAGACAGTGTGGTGAAAGGTATAAAAACGTACTCAAAATATCAAATATTAGATTTAGATATAGGTCCCATATATATTTTCGTCCGATTTAAGGTAAATTGTGCACCAGAGTTCTTAAATATCTTCCGATTCGCACGAAATTTGGCACAGCTTACTGAATTAGGAATAGAATGATGTGTGCTAAGTTTCGTGAAGATCGGTTCAGATTTAGATATAGCTCCCATATATATTTTCGTCCGATTTAAGGTAAATGGTGCACCAAAGTTCTTAAATATCTTTCGATTTGCACAAAATTTGGTATTTGGTACGGAATTGAGCCTGGAGTGATGTCAGCCAAATTTCGAGAAAATCGGTGCAGATTTAGATATAGCTCCCATATATAGTTTCGTCCGATTTAATGTAAATGGTGCACTAAAGACCCTATATATCTGTCGATTTGCACAAAATTTGGTATACCGTACTGAATTGAGCCTGGATTGATGTCAGCCAAGTTTCGAGAAAATCGGTCCAGATTTAGACATGGCTCCCACATATATAGTTTCGTCCGATTTAAGGTAAATGGTGCACTAAAGACTCTATATATCTGTCGATTTGCACGAAATTTGGTATAAAGTACTAAATTGAGCCTAGAGTGATGTGTGCCAAGTTTCGTGAAAATCGGTTGAGATTTAGATATAGCTCCCTTATATTATAGATTGATTTTAAGTAATTGACGCACCAAGGAACCAATATATGGCTGATAGGAACAAAACGTACTGAAATTAGTATAACCTAACCTGTGAGAAGTTTCGTTGAAATCGGTTCATATTTTGATATAACTTCCCGATTTTAAGTAAATTGGACATCAAACTCCTCATGTTAGTCAGATTGACATCAAATTTTGCACGACGTACAAAATTGAGCATAGAATTACGTAGTTGCGTTTTCTGAAATACCACATGCAAACTTGATCGGATGGTTGTTGTTAAGAATTTATGACACAAAGTGAGGGAACTCTTCACATATGAAATACGATTATTCGAACAAAGAGATTAAATAAAATTTTATAATATAATATTGAAGTAAATCAGTATAGTTGGAAGGGACTGACCGTGTGATATTCTGCATAAATTCACACCAGTGGAATTTCTGAACTGAAGTGTCAACCGCTTCTCTTCGATATATGGACAATTTCCCCAACTATATTATCCAGAAGTAAATATATGCGTAATTGAATGAAAACGTCAGTGTGTACTAGACCTGCTATATGTTGACCGATCATCAAAACAGCAGTGGTTATTGGTTGATCATATCTTTGTTTAAGAAAATTTAAGTATTTGGCCAGAACAAGGCAATAGGTTCGAATATATATTTTGAACACGGAATATTTGATGATGAAATCAATGACTTTAAAAATTTTTAGTGCTTTTGACATTTTGAGAATGTTTCCAACATTCTCAGAGCTACGGATTTTAGACCAATATAATTGGTTTGCTGTTCTTGCCGAAGATTTATCAAAAGGTAATGTTAGCACAGGATATTAATAAACTTTTTCCAGTTTGTGTCCTTGGATTTATAACCGATGAAAGTTTATACTCTTTGATGTGATCAAGCTGTTAGAGGAGTAATACAGTCAGACGAGGTCGAACATATGATACCCTACAGAAGTAACATTGAACTCTAACTTTCATGCGGATCTATATTCCGATCCTGGGCAATATTTGAACCTACTTGAGTTATAAAAGATCAACAGCTCACCTTTTTTACCCTGGCATATTTTCCGAATCATTTTTTCCCGGAGTGACCCATTAGATTCCAATATTGTTATTTTACACACAAAATTCTTGGTTAATTTGACTCCCTAAATAACCCGTTATCAAAGTCAACTATTCCTTTTCCCCGGTCTATGTCCTACAGGAGTAATTAAAGATGTTCGGGTCATTATTGTGTATTGTATAGCAAACAGAAAAATATAGTATAGGGTCAATATTAACGAATTATTACAATAGGGGTCTTGTCTGGCCAAACCCGGCCCTACATGCGAAATTTCGTGACGATTGGTCCATAACTGTGGCTGTACTGTTTGAAATTATATACGGACAGACGTACCGACGGATGGACACACATGTGTACATCTACTCAGCTAGTCAAGATATGATGATCGGTATACTAAAAAGTAGATCTAGAACCAATATTTCGCGGCGTTACAAACTTTTGGAGCTACCCAAAGCTATAATATCTTTACAACATAGTTCTGTAGGTTAACGGATATAAATCACAAGTGTCTTTAGACCAAATAGGCTTCAGACAACTTTTGGGTGAAGTAACAGAAGGATGGACCGATGGATCCAATCTTCCACCTTGATCTGGATTGAAAATTGTCTATTTTTGACCGCAAACTAAGTTAAACAAGTGAAAAAGCGTTAAGTTCGGTCGGGCCGAACTTTGGATACCCTCCACCATAGAAATACTGAAAATTTTTTGAAATGAAAATATATGGAACATAAATATAACTATGCGCTCAAGAACCGCAAAATACCGAAAATGGGGGTACCCTTATATGGGGGCTATCAGAAAAAGTGGACTGATGTTTATAATTTTTGGTGGGGAGATTTGCTACCCAATAAGAACTCAAAGTACCAAGTTTCAGCTAATTCGGTTAAAAAACGTACTCAAGAACTTCAAAATACCGAAAATTGGGGGGTACCCTAATATGGGGGCTATCAGAAAAAGTGGACCGATGTGTATAATTTTTTGTGTAGATATTTGGCACTTTATGAGAACCCAATGTACCTAATTTCAGTGAATTCGGTTGAAAAACGCGCTCAAGATCCCTAAAAATACCAAAAATTTGGGGGTACTCTTATATGGGGGATATACGAAAAAATGAACCTATATTTATAATTTTTGCTACCCAATAAGATAAGATTTCAGCGAATTCGGTTGAAAAACGAGATCATGAACCTCAATATACCGAAAATTGGGGGGTACCCTTATATGGGAGCTATGCCTAAAGGTGGACTGATATATCCCATCATCGAACTTGACCTGCTTGCAGACAAAAGACGATTCTATGCAAAATTTTGGCGATCTATCTCAATTCGTTTAGACGCTAGAGTGATTACAACAGACGGACATGCTTAAATCGTCATAGAATTTTACGCTGATCAATAATATATATACTTTATAGGGTCGGAAATGATTATTTCGATGCGTTAAAAACGGAAAAACAAATCTAATACACCCTCCATACTATGGTGGAGGGTATAAAAGCAAGGGAGATCTTCGCCGATTGGATTTATCCTAGTTCATACGATACCTATACACTTACTGAGAGAGGTGATCAAATTTGGAATCGATTGGTTTATTCGAATTTGAGTTATCGTGCCCGCAATTCGTAGAAACACGATTCCGCTTTCGGCAATGTCTAATAATTGTTGAGATTTTCATTTGAAATTTTGTAGGTCCTGAATTAGTGTAGGTTCGAATATATAAAAACACAATATTAAATTATTCGAAATCGAGATTGGTGGGGGGAGTCACGTTTTTATAGTATTTAAATTAATCGATGAACTCTTGTCTTGTCACTTCGAAAGTTGCGCTATGTTTTACTCAGATTTTTTTTTCTTTTTCGTATCATTTCTATCTTCATTTACACCCCGTTAACACCTTATTTATATCTACCACTTAACAATAGCATAAATGAATAATATTAAATGTTAATTAGCTAATGAACAAAAATAAATGAAAATACGGAAGTGTTTTCCACAAATATTTTTCCATAAAAAATATATCAAAACGATGTGACGACGACAAGTGATTTTATTAGAAGTGGGGGAGTCTTGTCGGTTGTTTAGCATATGGTTTTCTGATTGTCCACATGCGTTTTCATGTTTTTGTTTTGTTTATTCCTTCGTTTGTTCGTGTCATTTGATAAATTTTGGCAGTATTTCAAAAATTCTAAATACGATCAACATCAATATCGTCACTGATATCGAAAGAATCCAAAAAAGGCGTTTAAAACCAAGAATAGGGAAGTGATTTGTAATTTGAAATATTTAATTGTTATTAAAGGGGAAATTTTCTTAAAAATGTTAAAAATCGGATGGAACCAATAACCTGTACAACTCTGGGTAGGTACACAATTTATACTAATAAAAGAGTAAAGTGATTGACTGACTGGTTTAACGATTAATCAACGCCCAGACAAAACGGCTGAAGCTAGAATCTTGAAATTTTGGGTAAGGGTCGCTCTTGGTTCAAAGGTGACAGATAAGGCTGAGTTGGAAAGTTGGAAATTCGTACTAGAAAGGTACGAAAAGTACCAAAAAGTACTAAATGTGATACCATTTGTATTCGGAGAACCGATAGAGCTAGAACTCTTAAATTTTGAATGAGGGTCACTGATGGAATGTAGAATAGATATAGCAAAGAGTTTTTTTTTTTTGACATTCGAACATCAGTATGAGAAAAGTACTATAATGTACTAAATTTGGTACATTTTCGTAGCATGTGAATAGATAGAGCTAAAAACTTGAAATTTGGAATGCGAATTAGGGTTGAGATGTAGGGTATATTTAAGGAGATAGTTTTGAAAGCGTGTACTCATGTGTACGAAAAGTACTATATGGTACTAATTTAGTACAAATTTAATTTGAAGATACAAATCGAGCTGGAATCCTGGAATTTGAAATTAACATTACCGTCGGAGTGTAGGATTGGGATGTGAACGTAGTTTTGGAAATTTGGTACAATTTGAATTTTAGGTGAGCCGATAGAGCTAGAATCATGAAATTTGGAGTCAGGATCACTGTGGAGGTGTAAGATTGAGATATGCTAAAGTTTGGTACAATTAGAATTGTGAGTGAACCGATTTTGAAACTTGGATTTGGGATCACTGTGGGGGTGTAGGGTTAGGGTATGTAGAATTTTTAGAAATTTGTACTATGTGTACTAAATTTGGTACAATTCAAATTGTGGTTGAAGCGATAGAGTTGGGATTCTAAAATTTTAATTTAAGGTCAGTGTGGGGGTGTAGTATTGGGGTATGTAGGAAGTTTTGGAAATTGGTACTACTGTGCACTAAATTTGGTACAATTAGAATTGTTGGTGAACCAATAGTGTTGGAATCCTAAAACTTGAATTTAGGATCACTATAGTGGTGTAGGTTTGTGTTAAGAAGGAGGTTTTAGAAATTCGTACTACTGTGTACTAAATTTGGTACAATTTGAATTGTGGGTGAACCGATAGAGTTGAAATCCTGAAACTTGGATTTGGGATAATTGGGGGTGTAGGTTTAGGGTAGGAAGGAGGTTTTGGAAATAAGTACTACTATGTACTAAATTTTGTACAATTTGATTTGTGGGTGAACCGATAGAGTTAGAATTCTGAAACTTGGATTTGGGATCAACGTGGTGGTATAGATTTGGGACAAGTAAGACGTTTTGGAATTCGTACTACTGGTACAATTTGAATTGTGAACCTATGGAGTTGGAATCCTGAAACATGTATTTAGAATCACTGTCGGGGTATAGATTTGTGTTTAAGTAGGAGGTTTTGGAAATTCGTACTACTGTGTACTAAATTTGGTACAATTTAAATTGTGTGTGAACCAATAGAGTTGGAATCCTGAAATTTGAATTTAGAATCGGGGTATGCAGGAAGTTTTGTTGGATGGTTGAGGAGGGTACTTGTGGAAATAATGTGTGCTAAATGGAACCAAATTTGGTCAAATTTGATTTGTGTGAACTTTTAGAGCTCGAATCATGAAATTTGATACTAAATGGTAATAAAATTTAATTTATGGTCGATATTAATGTGTGGATTGTTTATTTCTGACATATGCAGTTTAAGTATTTCCTACATTCGCTAACGAAGTTGCGGGCATATGCTAGTAATATTATACGTTGTTTACGATTATAAATTTAATATAGGGCACACTACATAAATTATTAAATATATCCAAAATTTGGAACAAATTTTAACAAGCAGATGTCCAAACTTTTGATATTTTCGCTAAAAATTTTCAAAATATATATACGTTGGATTGAAAAATTTGTCTAAATTGTCATCTCTACTTTGAAAACATTTCAATCGAAAACTCTTTCTATTTTCCATTTGGGAAAAATACACAAAAATCCATTTGTAATTAAGTGTATATAAATGTATATTTTTCGGGTAATTAATTGGGTTTCTGTCTGGTCAACACAAAAATAAAACAACAAAAACAACATTTCAAAACATTTAAATTTTTTTGACTTGGATGTCGTTGTTCACACGACTGTTGTTGTTGTCACTGTTGTGGCGGGTGTTTCTTTTGAAAACGTGTGCCAAGTGTTTCATTGTTCTGGGAGGAATTCTATATATGAAAATTGTTTTTATTGAACAAAAAAATGCATATACCGAATCCACCTTCTCTCCCCTTAACCCCCTATTTGTCTACCGAATAGTTCCAAATTGTAAGAATTTTGGAAATTGCTTTGGCCTTTTTGTGTCTCAACTGTCTTGACAACTAATAAAGTATGCTTGTATGTGTGTGTATAGTGTTTGCTTGGAGTGACAGGTGTAGAAGAAGGAAAAGTAATGGCTTGAGTGGGTGGTGTTTGTGGTAAACCCACCCTCCAAAAAATATTCACATAAATTGAATAGCCTATTCAAATATTTGTTGACAATTTTATTTCTGTTTTGTTTTTGTAGCCAAGAAATATGTTCATATTCATAATTTATTATTAATGTAAACATTTGTGACGTAAATTTTGTGGAAGTTTATTTGGTGATGAGTCATTGTGGGTTAATAAAAAAAATTAAGAAGTCCTAAAAATAAATGGAATGTCTGATAAGAAACGTTAAAAGTTGCTAAAAAATATTTAAACAAAATCTCCGAAAAAATGCCGAACTTTTTGGTTAAAAAAAATGGCACATTGGTTTTGGGGAATTCCCTTCTAACATTAAAACTGAACTTATTGGTATAATAGTCCTTAAAAAATAATCTTTAAACCACCTTTGATGTTCTAATAGCTTCTATAATAACTCAGATTTGTGGTTGATGAAACCCTCCTAACATAATCGTAAAAATCAACGGTTGCTGTTGTAAAGACATCCAAGAATAATGCTCGAAAATAATTCCTTGAAGAGTCATTCAAAAAAGTTTTCTGGAAATATCCTAGGCTCGACCCCTAGACGTTCTAAAACAAATTTGAAAATTTCGTTATTCGTGGCCTTCGCCTTTTGCGTGAACCATCATTTGGTTCGCTTTTATATGCCTCCTGCGCTGGGGCAATTCCATCCATTCTTACTACATGACCTAGCCAATGTAGTCGCTGCAGCTCAATACGTCTAGCAATGTCGATGTCCGAGAATAGCCGGTATAGCATGGTTCATTCAACGGCGATATTCAACATCAACGCAGATAGGCCCATAGACTTTTCGGAGAAATTTTCTCTTAAACACTCCAAGAGCTGCTTCATCTGCTTTCGCAAGTACCAATCCTTCAGATCAATATAACAGCACGGGTAGTATCAGCGTCTTGTAAAGTGTGAGTTTGGTCTTGCGTGAGGTGGCCTTGCTTATGAGTTGCTTACTCAGACCATAGCAGCATTTGTTGGCCAACACTATGCTCTCCTTTCAAAACTGATGTCAAGGTATATAAAATCTTTGACTACCTCGAAGCTGTAGTTCTCAAGTTCCCAGTTCTAGTCAAGTGCTAAGTCCGAGTTTTCTTGACGTATTGCCATCAGCTTGGTCTTCTCGCCGTTTACTACCAGACCCACTTATGTAGACTCCTTCTCAATTTGTTCATAGGTGGCTGTTACCGCTCTCAATGCTCTACCCATTATGTCGATGTCATCGGCGTTGGTGTTGTTTGGTGTACAGAGTGCCATTTCTGTTCACCTTTGCGTCTCGTATGACCTTTTCCAGCAGGATGTTAAAAAGGTCACACGAAAAACTGTCACCTTGTCTGAATCCTCGTTCGGTATTGGATGGCTCCGAGAGGTCCTTTCAGACTTGAACTGCTGATCTTGTGCCAGTTAAAGTTATCCTGCATATCCGAATTGATTTTGCGGGAATGCCAAACGCAAACATGGTTTTAAACTCCTCTGAACGGATAGGGCTATGGAATGAGGCTTTATAGTCGACGAATAGGTGTCGATGTGTTTTTCGTGGGTTTTTCCAGGATTTGGCGCAGAGTGAAAATCTGGTCAAAATTGGCCTCATCTTGGCTAGGTTGTATACACTCTATACCGTCATCTATTATTGGTTATGGGGTATCCTCTCCACCGCTACTATTTGATACCAGACGTTTTTCAAAATGCTCCTTCCAGATCCTACAGGAGGATGTGCCTGCATCAAAGCTTTCGGTTTGGTGTTTTACTCGTAGGTAACATTTTTGGGCTTCATTCTGACTTCTGTACATCTCGATTTGCTCATGCTCACGTTTATCTTGTTCTTTCTTCTTTTTTTCTGAAAATACGTTTATCCTCTCTCCACAAGGTAATGTTTCGAATCGATATTCGCTCCTCGTATCGATCGAACGTCTAAAACACCGGATGAATGCCTTACGTCTATCACAGCATGGTCAATTCGATTTCTCGTTGCTTGATCAGGAGACATCCAGGTGGCCTTGTGTATATCGAGATGCTTGAATCTGGTACTGCTAACTACCATTTTTTTGCTGCAGCGAAGTTAATCAACCTCATGCCGTTGTCGGATGTTTCTTCGTGGTTGCTGAATTTTCCGACAGTGGGACCAAAAATATTTTCCCTTCTGATTTTTGCATTAAAATCTCCTAGCAGAATTTTAATGTCATGGCCAGGGCAGGGGTCATATGCAATTTCAGGCGCTCATAAAAAATGTCTTTGGTCTGTTCATCTTTGTCTTCCGTCGAAGCATGGACGCAAATAAGACTGATGCAGAAGATCTTCGCTTTTATATGGATTAAAGCAATTCGCTCATCTACTGGAGTGAATCTGGAGACGAGGTCTTTTATTCTCCTATTAACCATAAATCCCCAGCCAAATTCACGTCTCGTTTCATGTCAGCTTTAATACAGGGCGTTATCATCTGATTTACTAACGCCAGTCCCTTTCCATCGCATTTCCTGTAAGGCAATAATATCGGTTTTGTACTTCTCGAGTTCTGTACAACGTGCGCACATTCCAAGTGCATATTCGCAGGCCGTGGTCCTTTATACGTTTGCGGGGGTCGTCAGCATTGGTGGGTTTGGTTTTTCTTTTCATAGTAAGAGGAGTTTTCCGAGTGTGGACAACGTCTATTGGTCTATAAGTCATTGTAAAAATCTTCATAAAAATCCAACCTGACTGTGGAAATATTCCTTCAGAAAATATTACTGCAAACCACAATTAAAACTATTTTTATTTTCACCTAAGTATTTTACCTGTTCACATGTTTCGAAATATAAAAAAAAAATTATATTCTCAACACATTCATTGCATACCAAATGTCATTAAATTGAACAACTTACATTTGCATGCTTTCAGTCGTTACTCTTTCAACACAAAAATAGCAAAACAAAATGAAAAAATAATCATAGAAAAAATTATAGCGCGAAAATATTTCACACAACTGGATTAGGTGTTGCATGGTTTTTGGTAAAATTATGCTAATTTTGTCGACGAAAGAATAACATTTGTTAGGGCAGCCAACATTCCTACTCTACTCCAATGACTAACGGCATACAAAACAAATGGTATTTGAACTCAGCGTATGAGTAACGTTGTTCTTCATACTCCCCAAACAACACAAACACAACCTCACACTAACATAAAGTATACGCCATAAGGTAGAGGTGATACGTCAGAGTGTGTGTTAGTTTTTTCAATTCAATCGTTGTTATGCTTTCTCTTCACGTTATGTTTGGGAATGCCAAAGGCACTTTCCCCCCCAGTCTGACAAAGCACAGCTGTATGAACGACATACGACAAGCAAAACGGGAAAGTCAAATGGTGTACGTGAGTAATTGTGAAAATGTCTTTATGTCAGACCATGAAGTGATTTATCAAAATGAAAGTTTTGACTTATTCCCCCATTTCTACTCAGCAACTGTTAGCAACTGTTTTGTTGGGAATTCCCTTTTGGAATGTTTTGGGAGGAATTTATTTGTAATTTCAATAAATGTTATTGCCGCTGAAGGAGAAGGTGTGATGTATATTGAAAAAAAGTTGGTAGCAGGGAAATTCGAGCAATAATTAATAAAAAACGCATATTTGTGTAAAATTCTTTGTAAATATATTAAAAAAACACGCTTATTGACCTATTGATCTAATAGTCCTTGTAAAAGTACTCTATAAAGAAACGCCGCATCTTTGGCAATTAGTCCCTGTAAAAATATTCTCTAAAGAAACCACGCCTCCCTAGTAGTCCTTGTAAAAATATTCTTTAAAAATTCGACGCCTCATGGTCTAATAGTCCTTGTAAAAATATTCTTTAAAAATCCACGCCTCATGGTCTAATAGTCCTTGTAAAAATATTCTTTAAAAATCCACGCCTCATGGTCTAATAGTCCTTGTAAAAATATTCTTTAAAAATCCACGCCTAATGGTCTAATAGTCGATCTTTATCAAAACAGGCATGCTTATTCTTTGGCCCTATCCCCATCTCACTGGAGCGACCAGAAAAACGGACAAAAATTTAGTCAATTTCATCCCCTAAATTTAACCGATCTTTACCAAAAACATCAGGGGTCTTCATCGGCCAGAACCCATACTACATGCAAAATTTCGTGAAGATTGGTCCATAACTGTGGCCTGTATCGTGTTTACAAATTATAATGGACAGACGGACGGACACACATGTCTAGATCGACTTAGCTAGTCGAGATATGTCGATTGGTATACTTAAAGGTGGGTCTAGGACCAATATTTCGCGGCGTTACAAACTTTTGGGGCTGCACAAAGCTATAATACCCTGACAACATAGGTATAAAAATCCACGCCTAATGTTGTAATAGTCCTTGTAAAAATATTCCTGAAAAAATCCACGCCTAATGTTGTAGTAGTCCTTGTAAAAATATTCCTGAAAAAATCCACGCCTAATGTTGTAATAGTCCTTGTAAAAATACTCCTGAAAAAATCCACGCCTAGTAGTCCTTGTAAAAATATTCCTGAAAAAATCCACGCCTAGTAGTCCTTGTAAAAATATTCTCTAAAAATCCACGCCTTTTGGTCTTAAAGTCCTTGTAAAAATATTCTTTAAAAATCCACGCCTCATGGTCTAATAGTCCTTGTAAAAATATTCTTTAAAAATACACGCCTCATGGTCTAATAGTCCTTGTAAAAATATTCTTTAATAGTCCTTGTAAAAATATTCTTGAAAAAATCCACGCCTAGTAGTCCTTGTAAAAATATTCCTGAAAAAATCCACGCCTAGTAGTCCTTGTAAAAATATTCCTGAAAAAATCCACGCCTAGTAGTCCTTGTAAAAATATTCTTTAAAAAATCCACGCCTAGTAGTCCTTGTAAAAATATTCTTTAAAAAATCCACGCCTAGTAGTCCTTGTAAAAATATTCTTTAAAAAATCCACGCCTTGTAAAAATATTCTTTAAAAAATCCACGCCTAGTAGTCCTTGTAAAAATATTCTTTAAAAAATCCACGCCTAGTAGTCCTTGTAAAAATATTCTTTAAAAAATCCACGCCTAGTAGTCCTTGTAAAAATATTCTTTAAAAAATCCACGCCTAGTAGTCCTTGTAAAAATATTCTTTAAAAAATCCACGCCTAGTAGTCCTTGTAAAAATATTATTTAAAAAATCCACGCCTAGTAGTCCTTGTAAAAATATTCTTTAAAAAATCCACGCCTTTTGGGTTTAAAGCCCTTGTAAAAATATTCTTTAAAAAATCCACGCATGTTGGTGTAATAGTCCTTGTAAAAATATTCTATAAAAAAATCCACGCCTATTGGTGTAATAGTTCTTGTAAAAATCCACGGCTTTTGGTCTTAAAGTCCTTGTAATTTTTTTTGAAGATCCACGCCTTTTTTGTCTTTAATTCCTTGCAATTTTTTTTTAAAGATCCACCCCTTTTGATCTTAAAGTCCTTGCAATTTTTTTTAAAAGATCCACGCCTTTTGGTCTTAATGTCCTTGTAAAAATATTCTTAAAAAATTCACGCCTATGAGTCTAGTAGTCCTTGTAAAAATATTCTTAAAAAAATCCAAGTCTAGTGGTCTAGTAGTCCTTGTAAAAATATTCTTAAAAAACGAAGCCTAATGCTGTAATAGTCCTTGTAAAAATATTCTTTAAAAAATCCACGCCTTTTTGGTCTTAAAGTCTTCGTAAAAATATTGGATTGGAAAAATTTCAAAATTATATTTTTAAATCGACTATAAAAAATATTTTTCTAAACTTCTCTTCCACCAATTATACTAATTAAAAACAAAAATCTTTTCTAAACATTTGAGAATAATTAAAAACGAAAAATAATACAATCTCTTATTTCAAAAACCCCATTCCAACAACAAGTTAAATACTTCCATTTCAATGACCATCTTAAATATTCATTTCGAATTTATCTTCGTCAAATAAAAATAAAGACGAAAAAGAAAAACAAACTACACAGAAAACAACTTTCAAGCATTTAGAGTGTCATTCAAACTAACTAACCATTCCACTGTTGGTCATTACTAAGTCCATAATACTCGGGTACATAGTGTAGAGCATAAAGAAAATGAAAAAACACCCCAAGGCAACAACAAGCAAGCAAATAGTTATTTCTTGTCTACAACAGAACAGATCCCTACTGTCGTCCATCCCCCCTCCATTCTGATGATGATGAACGACCACAATTTGTTGGTTCGTTTACTAACAAGCAAGTTTGGTGTACAACGAAAACCAGGCTGTTGCTGGTCCTTCTTGTGGGACGTGGGTCTCCGCTCGGTTCGATATTAAAGTTAAACATTCCTTATGGACTTTACTATAATGATGGCACATAGTCCTGTCGTATGAAAGGATGTTGTGAAATGTATACGAGCGAGTGTGTGTATGTGGAGCTGTGTGTGTTTTTGAAACACAGTATCGATTTGATTGAATTGCTGATTTGTTTACTTTCCTCTCTCTGTCGCTCTGCTGCTTTTAGTTTGCAAAGACTTGCTTTACTTGTATGCTTCTATAAGATGTTTGTATACATTGTATATTATTTATATTTAAGATATTGAGTTGGTGTGAAATAGTAGGATTATTAAATAAATAGAATTGCTCTTTAAAAAAAATTAAAATATTATATTTTATACAAAATTAAAATTTCATTAACATATGACGTATAATTGCTGATATAAATTATACGCACCAAAAAACCATATGGGATCATATGACGTATACGTGCTGAGATAAACTATACGCTCCACAGAACATAATTAAATTCTGCTAATATTACTATTAATTGAAAAAATGAAAGGGTATTTAGTTTTTTTAATAAATTACAACAGGTGATTTAACAATTTATTTCCTACATATTTTAATTTAATATTCCCTACAAAACCATGACCCATAGAATTAGCTTACATATTGGTCCGAAGTTTATAAATCTTTTTTTTTATAAAAACTTCACCCTAATAATAGAAAACCTATTTGTTCGTGCTAGTTCACATTTAGTTAGGTAGATTGAATTTATATCCTTGTTTGCTTAAATGAAGTATTGGCAAATATATATTGACATAGGTTTTCTGTTTGTTTTGTATATTTTATTTTCTCTTTTTGTTTGTTGCTGTTGTGTGTGTCGTTTCTTGAATTGAATTCCAGCCACATGGATCATTTAATCCTTTTTACGGTTGATTGAACAAATATTTACAACAGAAATGAGGTTTCATTTTTCTAATCCTTTGTTAGTTTAATTGACTTCTGGAAATGAATAATCTGATATTTTAGGTTTAATTAAAAATGTTAATTAAATTGTATCGAATAATAGCAATTAATTAAATAGAAACTAGGACTTTAAGACCAAAAGGCGTGGATTTTTTAAAGAATATTTTTACAAGGACTTTAGGACCAAAAGGCGTGGATTTTTTAAAGAATATTTTTACAAGGACTTTAAGACCAAAAGGCGTGGATTTTTTAAAGAATATTTTTACAAGGACTTTAAGACCAAAAGGCGTGGATTTTTTAAAGAATATTTTTACAAGGACTTTAAGACCAAAAGGCGTGGATTTTTTAAAGAATATTTTTACAAGGACTTTAAGACCAAAAGGCGTGGATTTAAGAATATTTTTACAAGGACTTTAAGACCAAAAGGCGTGGATTTTTTAAAGAATATTTTTACAAGGACTTTAAGACCAAAAGGCGTGGATTTTTTAAAGAATATTTTTACAAGGACTTTAAGACCAAAAGGCGTGGATTTTTTAAAGAATATTTTTACAAGGACTTTAAGACCAAAAGGCGTGGATTTTTTAAAGAATATTTTTACAAGGACTTTAAGACCAAAAGGCGTGGATTTTTTAAAGAATATTTTTACAAGGACTTTAAGACCAAAAGGCGTGGATTTTTTAAAGAATATTTTTACAAGGACTTTAAGACCAAAAGGCGTGGATTTTTTAAAGAATATTTTTACAAGGACTTTAAGACCAAAAGGCGTGGATTTTTTAAAGAATATTTTTACAAGGACTTTAAGACCAAAAGGCGTGGAGGCGTGGATTTTTTAAAGAATATTTTTACAAGGACTTTAAAAAAAGGCGTGGATTTTTTAAAGAATATTTTTACAAGGACTTTAAGACCAAAAGGCGTGGATTTTTTAAAGAATATTTTTACAAGGACTTTAAGACCAAAAGGCGTGGATTTTTTAAAGAATATTTTTACAAGGACTTTAAGACCAAAAGGCGTGGATTTTTTAAAGAATATTTTTACAAGGACTTTAAGACCAAAAGGCGTGGATTTTTTAAAGAATATTTTTACAAGGACTTTAAGACCAAAAGGCGTAATGGCGCCTTAAAGACTTATACTTTGAAGGACATTTGGGAAAATTAAATTTTATTGAAATAGTTATATTAAATTTTTTGTGTAAATTGCTTTAAACCGTTACGGTAGATTTTTAGCTCCTGGGCGATGTTAAAACTGCTAATATGCCGGTAAACTTTGATAATTTCTCCGATTTTATCGACATTTTCGACGATATTTTCTGATATTAATGCTAACATTAGATCCACATATATATTTGCTTCCAATGCTTGCCAAATTATACCTAAGAAATGGGAGAGTGTGTGTAAAGAGTGTAACTCACCAGTTAGACATACCAGCGTATACGTAACGTCAATGTGTATACGCGCTCGAACTTCAATGGGATTTATGGTTTCTAACAAAAGGTGTTATTTTGAATCCACACCTCAGATAGTCGCATAAACATATTATTTAAATTAGTAAGGAAAGTAGTAAAGTCGCACTGGGCCGACTACGTTGGGTATATTCTACATAGTCTCCTAACAGACGTTGCCTTTTCGAACAGAACATTGACATGAAATTGAACGAAAGATATATAAGAATTTTGGTGCCCTATTTCTATTAAATCGGACGAAAATATATGGGAGCTATATCTACATCTGAATCGGTTTCCACGAAAGTACGCTATACCAAATTTCGTGCATATCGAAAGATATTTGGGGACTTTGGCACACCATTTAATTTAAATCGGACGAAAATATATATGGGAGCTATATCTAAATCTGAACCGATTTCCACGAAACTTAACACACATCATTCTAGACTTAATTTAGTACACTGTACCAAATTCCGTCCAAAAAGTAAGATATTTAGGGACTTTGGTGCATCATTTACATTAAATCCGATGGAAATATATATGTGAGCTATATCTAAATCTGAACCGATTTTCACGATACTTAGCACACATCATTCTAGACTTAATTTAGTACGCTAAGCCAAATTTCGTACAAATCGAAAGATATTAAGGAACTTTGGTGCCCCATTTACCTTAAATCGGACGAAACAATATACGGGAGCTATATTTAAATCTGAACCGATTTTTACGAAACTTAACACACGTCATTACAGATTCAATTTAGTATGCTATGGCAAATTTCGTGCATATCGAAAGATATTTAGGGACTTTGGCGCACCATTTATCTTAAATCGGACGAAAATATATATGTGAGCTATATCTAAATCTGAACCGATTTTCATGAAACTTAACATACATAATTTAGGGACTTTGGCGCACCATTTATCCTAAATCGGACGAAAATATATATGGGAGCTATATCTAAATCTGAACCGATTTTTCCCAAATTCAATAGGGTTTGTCCTTGGGGCAAATATATGAGATGTGCCAAATTTCATCCAAATCGGAGGATGATTGCGACCTGTAGTTTGTTTACAATTTAACATCAACAGACAGACGGATGGACGGACGGCCATGCATAAATCGACTCAGAAAGTGATTCTATGCATATTCTCAAAAGGAACAATGTGTCTGTCTCGATTCCTTTTGCCTGTTATAAACATATGCACAAAAAAATAATACCCTGTAACACAGTGTGGTAAAGGGTATAAAAATTCACGCTTTAGATGAACCCTAAAAAATATATTGTGGAAACCAGTGAGCGGAGCAGTATAGTCGGACTGGGCCGACCATACGATACCATACACAACTGCCACGGAACTCTAACTTTCTGCGGATTTTTATTCAGAGCCTGGGCAATATTTCGTGATAGTTGCACCCTCTTGACCGCCTAGAGGTCAACAAATATTACTAATATTCAGTACAGCCCTTCGAATTACTTGTTCAGATTGGCTTGTGTTGTTATGTTCGGCTTTCAATTGTGGCCTATAGATTGACTCGAAAAAAACAAAAATAATTAAAATTAAGTTTTCGATCCAATTCATCCCAAAATTATTATCTGATCATTATAGCCGTTGTCGATAACCACACCTGGATCCTCATGGACAATTTCAAAGCGATCAGCCCTATATTTCTGCCCTCCAGTGTGGTAATGTGTTATTAAATAATATCTGAACACGCAAGCGCCTATAAATATTTAAGTGTAACTCCCACATCCGAGTACATACGACAATATAATTGGTATCAATTTAAAGGTCAACCACTCCTCTTGGATATACTATCAACTTCTCGGGTCTATGTCCTTCAGAGGTAAATCTATACGCTATAGCATACAATTTTCGTAATTTTTCACACAAAAGTCAGAGTCCATTTGACCCGCAAAATAGTGACCGATCTTTATCAAAACTGTCATCCTTATTCTTTGGTCGGATCCCATTCTCCATGCAAAAAAATCGCGATGTTTGGGCCATAATTATAGCCTCTGGAGCGACAAGAAAATCAGATAAAATTAAAGTTGTTGTTCCATTTCATCACCTAAATATTAACCGATCTTTACCAAAAACAACCCATCCTACATGCAAAAATTGGGTTAAATCGCCTCAGCTAGTCGAAATATGACGATAGGTGTACTTAAAGGTCGCGTCGTTTCAAAATTTTGGGGCTGCACAAAGCTTTAATACCCTGACAATATAGTTGTGTAAGGTATAAGAATTATTTAAAAAATCCACGACTGAGATAGTCGCTTTAAAAATCCGCGCCTCAAGTAGTCGCTTAATAAATATAATTTATAGAATCCACGACTGAGATAGTCGCTTTAAAAATCCACACCTCTAGTAGTCGCTTAATAAATATTATTTAAAAAATCCACACCTCAGATAGCCGCTTAAAAAATATTCTTTAAAAAATCAACGTCTCAAAAGACCTCAAAAACAGCGTTTTGCGAATGGTGGACACGATAACTCAAAATCTAATAATATTAGATCCGACCGATTCCAAATTTTGGAACGTTTCTCTGTGAGTGTATAGCTAACGTATGAACTAGGATAAATCCAATCGGTCAAGATCTTCACTACACTGTGGTTCAGGGTATTATGTCTTTGTGCATATGTTTGTAACAGGCAAAAGGAAACGAGATAGACACATGGTTCCTTTTGAGAATATGCATAGAATGACTTTCTAAGTCGCTTTATGCATGTCCGTCCGTCCGTCCGTCTGTCCATGTTAAATTGTAAACAAAGTACAGGTCGCATTTATGATCGGAATTGGATGAAATTTCTATCTATTTGGCTTAAGGACAAACCGTATTGAAATTGGGAAAAATCGGTTCAGATTTAGATATAGCTCCCATATATATTTTCGTCCGATTGCATGTAAATGGTGTATCAAAGTCCCTATATATCTTCTGATCAGCACGAAATTTGGCATAGCGTACTGAATTGAGTCTAGAATGATGTGTGTAAAATTTCAGGAAAATCGGTTTAGATTTACATATAGCTCCCATATATATTTTCGTCCGATTGCATGTAAATGGTGTACCAAGGTCCCTATATATCCCCCGATTTGCACGAAATTTGCCATAGCGTACTGAATTGAGTCTAGAATGATGTGTGTAAAATGTCTGGAAAACCGGTTTAGATTTACATATAGCTCCCATATATATTTTCGTCCGATTTAATGTAAATGATTCACATTAGTCCCTATATATCTTTCGATTTCAACCAAATTTGGCATATCGTATTGACTTGGCTCTAGAATGATGAGTGTTAAGTTCCGTGAAAATCGATTCAGATTTAGATATAGTTCCCATATATATTTTCCCCCGATTGGTGCCCCAAAATCCCTATATATCTTTCGATTTGGACGAAATTTGTCATAGCGTAAGTTTCATGAAAATTAGTGCAGATTTAGATATAGCTCCCATATATTTTCGCCTGATTTAATTTTAATTTTGAACGAAATTTGACATAGCGTACTGAAATTGTCCGATTTTAAGACCCAAAGTTAGGACGATTGCCACACAATTTTGCACAACGTACTAAAGTATCTGTAATATATTATGTGACAAGTTTTGATGAAATCAGTTCGTATTTAGATATAGCTCCCATATATATTTTCTTCCGATTTTAAATATTTTTTAAAGGTCCGTCATTTTGATGATTTTTGAGCGAAGTCAATAATCCTAGTTCATACGAGAGCCAGACATGTACCCTTTCTAACACTGATGTTTTCCCTTAAATGAACAAGCTATGAATTTGTTGTCGGGAATAAATCAAGTGAATTCTAGAAAAATATATAATAATATAAATATATACTCGGTCACACATAAATATTTAACTGAAAATAATTAAGTTTGGAAATTTCTACAATTATTTCCAATAGTTCTTAGAAATAATATTGCATTTTGTACTGAAGTATTAAAATAAATTAAAAATTGCAATAATAGATATAACAACAAATTTATATATTTCTACAGTTAATCAAAATTGAATTGGTGTGACTCAAGTATTTATCATTTCGAATAATCTTATCAGTCAAAATGTTTTATTGTGTTCTATTTCCAGCACTCAATAAAAATAAGTAAGTAGTGCACCGCATAATCAAAGCACCTCGATATGCACTGTTATCTAGCCACAAGTTGATATTTACTTTGCGATAAAAACAGTTTAATTTAATACTTCTATTTTTTTTTTTTGGAATTTCAACTACAATATTGACGTAATTCCGACACGATTGAATTGACAAGTGATACTAGCGATAGAGGTCTAACAATTATTTACTTCACAATTTAATAATTTACTATTTGACACAATTTAAAGACAAACATTTTTAAAGTTATTCTACGAAGTAAAAAAAACTTTCTCAACGTATGCCTTCCTTTTTTTGCTTTGGTGTTTTCCACAGTTCAAGAAAAAGTTCTCACACTGACGTGCTTTGCCATAAATCTGTCTAACAGCTGTACTGTTTTGTTTGCCACGTTCACTTGTACTTGGCCTAAAGCAACATTTTTTGCCTATTTTTACTTTCCATGTTGTTGTTGTTTGTTTTGTGTTGTTGTGCTCAAATAATAAACTTCCAGTGCCTGTCTAAGTACTCAGAATGCAAAGTGGGCATAGACTCTCAAGCCCATTTGGCTTTGTTGTTTTGAAGCCAACTTCCATTTGTTGACTTTCAAATAATCCTTATGAGAAAAGTTTATGTTATGATGTTGTTGCTATTATTTTTCTTGTTTTTGTCGCACTTCCGATAACTGTTGTTGTTGTACATGTTGTTGCTATTTCTATGCAAAGCTCACAACAACAGCAAAAAGGATTTTTCTGATCCTAAGGATACAAGTAATATGAAAACAACAGTTATTATTTTCAACATATAGCCAACGGGTAAGAGAGCTAGCAATCAGGATGTTTAACGGAAACGGAAGGTCTAGGGGAAATGGAAAAATTATCAGTGCAACAACAATATGATTTGTTATATATTGTATAGGTCGACTGGAAATGTTGGCTAAAAAGGTAGCAAAAAGTGAAGACTATAATTTGTATGCAACATATTTACCTATAAAAATCAAATATTGAGGGACAAAATTTCAAGAAAATCGAGGTTATGGTCTGGTCAATACTATGAAGTTCATGGAAAAACTTTATATCTTTGAGGCTATTGCAGGCTATTATTGAGATTACAAGTCGTCAGTCAAATTGAATGAGGAATAGGTTTGAAAAACATATCCTTGATCTAGATTAAGTCCATTTTCTTTTATAGTAAAATCATTCATGAGTCTTCAGACATGCGACTTATAAGGTGTTGCAAATAACAGTCAATATTGACTTTGTAAAGTTATTCTTTAAATAATCCATTCCTATAGAAAAAATCTTCTTATAATGCTTCTGATAAAGCCAAAATGCCGTTCTATAGGAAAAGCCTCTGTGTCTCTAATAAGGCCTTTGATTTTTTCCCTTAGAAAAAATTGCACCTAATGAGCCATTTGTGACATTTTTTATAAAAAAATCTTCATTTAGGCTATCTATTTTTACTATAGAAAAGAAAGACCTTCAGGGTGGACATCGTTTTTTTCGTTGGTAATTTAAGCACTTTGATTTGTTACAAGAGACATTTAGATATCAAAGGTTGTTTTGTAAAGACGCATAAATAGCTTCTGGGGAGAATATCCCAACAAAAACCCAGTAAGGAAAGTAGTAAAATCGGACTGAGCCGACTATATGATACCCTTCACCACTTTGGTATATTCTACATATTATCCTAACGTCACCTTTTCGAAGGAACATTACCACGAAATTGAACGAACTTAAATAGGTGTTCTTAATCTATATGTGAACCGACTAACATCAATCCGTACATATATTCTGAAACCTATGCTAAGTTTCATTTCATTCAGGCAGAATTAGAGTCGTTTGCGATGACAATGGGACAAACTTATTTAAATCGACTTATGGCAAACTTAATACACGCTATCCGGTATGACGCACTTTCGTGTTAATCTGATTTTCACGAAACATAGCACACATCATTCTAGACTCAATTCAGTACGCTATGCCAAATTTCGTGCAAATCGAAGAATATATAAGGTCCTTGGTGTACCATTTACATAAAATCGGACGAAGATATATATATATA
The DNA here is from genome assembly GCF_032173495.1 of Musca vetustissima. Classification (NCBI taxonomy): domain Eukaryota; kingdom Metazoa; phylum Arthropoda; class Insecta; order Diptera; family Muscidae; genus Musca; species Musca vetustissima. Next base: position 254,859 of record NW_026880990.1, on the reverse strand, counting down.
TATTTGAATCGATTTTTACGAAACTTAGGCAAAATTTAGTACAAAATCATTATATACAAAATTTAGTACGCTGAGCCAAATTTCGTGCAAATCGAGAGATATATGGGTACTATGCTGCATCATTTACCTTAAATCAGATAAAAATATATATGGGAGCTATATCTAAATATGAACCGATTTTTCCCAGTTTCGATAGGGTTCGTTTAAATTAAGATAGACAGGCGGATGGACGGACATTGCATATTCATATTCTTAAAAGGAACTATGGGTCAATCTTGTTCCCTTTTGCCAGTTACAGACATATGCACAAAGACATAATACCCTGTACCACAGAGTGGTGAAGGTTATAAAAATAGTATCTAGGGAGAATTGTGAAAATCGACTAATACAGTTTTTTTTTGCAAATAGAGAGCAGGACTTCTATGAGAGAGGCATTATGACAACAAAACGGTGCATATTTCGGTCATTCCGTAGCATGTTAAATAAAGTCCTATAGTTCATATAAAAATAACGGTTTTTTCCCTCGACGTAATATAAAGCGAATAATAATGTTATTCTGAAAACCTCCACAAACCATATGCTAAGGGTATGGTATTTTTACTTGTTTATAGAAAAAATTGCTCTTATGTACACGCCTACATCTAAGATACACGTAGGATTTTTTTTTACATTATCCATTATCCATAATTTACCTCTATTGAGGACATCAAATTTTAATAGGAAAAATTCAAGTATTTTTTCTATGACGCCTTAAATTTATTCTATAGAAAATATCTCTGTTGAGGACTCAAATTTGTTCTATTCCATAAAACACCTAATGAGAGATTATATGTTTTTCTATGGAAAAAATTCTTCCTGCCATCGTTTTTTTTTTTGTAGAAAAAGTTCTATTGAATTCTAAATTATTTGTATTGGAAAATTGTTTTTTTTTTGTATGAAAAATAAAAGCCTCTAATGATTCGTTTTCTTTTTATAAGAAAAACTAGCATATACCCGCTACTTCGTTAGCGAATGTGGGCTGTATTTAAAACCCTATACCGACCATATTTTTATTAGAATTTTAGAACCATTTGGTACATATGTTCTCTTTAGTACGTTTTTCAAATCTACCTCTGTATCTCAACCCTACACACCCATTCCGATCGCAACAGAAATCTACCTCTATATAAATTTGGTGTCACTTCTTACACTTTGTACTCAAATCAAATATAGAGTCACCCATATCCAAATTGGGTATCAGTTGGTTGAGTACCATTAAGTACCAAATTTCATGATTTGACCTCTGAAGGTTCACCTAAATCAAAATCTTACCAAATTTAGTTCCATTTAACACACATACCCCAATCATACACCCGCACAGTGCTCTATCGGTTCACCCACAATACAAATTTACCAAATTTAGCACACAGTAGTACGAATTTCAAAAACTTCCAACATAACCCAAACCAACACCCCCACAGGGATCCTAAATTCATATTTCAGGATTCAAACTCTACCAGTTCACTCACAATTCAAATTGTACCATATTTAGTACACAGTAGTACCAATTTCCAAAACATTCGACATGCCCCAATCCTACCCCCCACTGATCCTAAATCCAAGTTTCAGGATTCCAAATCTATCGGTTCAACCACTATTTAAATTGTACCAAATTTAGTACACAGTAGTACCAATTTCCTACATACTTCAATCCTACATCCCCACACCGATCCTAAATTCAAGTTTTAGGACTCCAAATATAATACCATATAGCACATTTCGTACACATGAGTAAACGCTTTCAAACAAATCTCCTTAAATGGACCCTACTTCTCAACCTTAACTCACACTGCAAATTTCAATTTTTTAGAGCTATCCGTTCACATGCTACAGAATTTACCAAATTTTTGTACATTTTCATACTTTTCGGATTGTTATAGTTCGAATTTCCAAAAAACTCTTTTGTACATCTATCCTACACTTCCTCAACGACCACCAAACCAACCAACCATTTCAGAGTTCTAGCTCTACCGGTTCGCCAAATACAAATGGTAGTACTTTTCGTACCGTTCTAGTACGAATTTCCAAAAACCCTGCCTTATCTGTCACCTTTGGACCAAGAGTGACCCTCACCCAAAATTTCAAAATTCTAGCTTCAGACGTTTCGTCTGGGCGTTGATGAACCGTTAAATCAGTCAGCCAGTCAATTACTTTACTCTTTTATTAGTATAGATTGCCCTTGACCTTTTTTTCTGCAAAAGAAGTCAGACTAGTATTTTTCTATAGAACTAGCGGGCCCGGCAAACGTTGTCTTGCCAAGCAATATTGTTGATGTATAATTTTCGGCGTTCTAGGTTTGTTTTTATACCCTCCTCCATAAGGTGGATTGTACAAATTTTTGTAATACCTTGGTATTTATCAGATCACACTTAAAGTACAATTTGTGGTTAATGAGCGAGTCATTTTGCCATTTTTGTCTTCTAAAGTTTCTGTAGATAAAAGTTTATGAATTATTGAATTTGTGGAAAGTAAATTTAATTGAGCAGAAAATCACCCTAATTAATAATATCAATATTGACCCAAGTATTCGGATAGCTCCCATATAACGGTATCCATTAATATTCGGTATTTGGCTGAAATTTTTTATTCGCCCAAGCTTCCAAATATCCCTCATATAATTTTAAATCTAATCGGCAGTAATTTGGTGTATGGTTGTTTTATTTGGTAGAATGAATCGTACTAAAAGTATATATATTGGTCCACCCTTTGATGTAGCTCCCATATAACGGTACCCAAAATATTCGGTACTTTGGGGAGTTTGTTCCAGTGTGTCAACCAAGGTGGCCGTAATGTTATTTGGTTCAAATTTGCTCATAGAGTTGGCCTAAAGTATTAAAAAGGCGCCATATTTCAAGTTCTTACCCGCTTTTTCCAACGTGAGTGTCTGTATATTATTTTTAAAGAGCATGGGCAACCTACTATCACACAGTGTTGTAACATTGTTCCCATATAAATTTCCCAACCAATTTAAGGAATCTACATATTAGAAGATATGAAAAGTTAGATTTAAGTTTAGTTGATATATCAAAGGTATTTGCAATTTTATAGTCACAGGTTCACTTTTTTTTTATATCAACTTAATGAATTTTGCACAGAAAATGGCATCGTATATTAGTTTTCTCTGTGATACACATTTGTGGTATCGGATATATGCGAGGTGTTGTGTTTATAAGTTCAAAGGCATTGACCAACGATTAGGCATATAACCACCATATAATGGTACCACCTGATTTGATATTTCCCGTGCCATAGCAACATTTTAAGTGCTTTAAAGAACAACGTGTCCTTATAGAACTATTACTATTCTTATTTTAAGAAAAATTATCTATTGCGAATATCTTCTGATTTTTATCCTTGCATTTGTCCCAAAATGTACGTGCATTCTATGGACAACGTGTACATAAAATGATCGCGTGTACATTCAATGATATATTCTCAATTATTTTTTGAATTTTCACAAAAAAAGTTTCAATACAATGTCAATCAAATTAAAAAAAAAACAGTGAGCGGAGCAGTATAGTCGGACGGGGCCGACCATACGATACCCTACACAACTACCACGAACTCTAACTTTCTGAGGATGTTTATTCCGAGTCTGAGTAATATTTGCCCCCTCTTGTCCGATTAGAGGTTAACAACACCTCTTCCTTACTTTTTTTCGAATATTCAGTACAATCCTTCTATTTACTTGTCCAGATTACCTTCACGGTAGGTTGTGTTGAGATTTTCGGATTATACTCTACTCGAAAACACACAAAAAATTATGTTTTCGGTCCATTTCATCCCAAAATTTTAATCTGATCATCACCGAAAATTGTAGGCGTTGTTCTTGACCATAACTGGAACTTCATGAAAAATTTCAAAGCCATCAGCGCGATATTTCTCCCTCTAATGTGGTAATGGGTTACTAAATAATATCTGAATACGTAAGCACCTGTAAATATTTGACTGTAACTCCCACATCTGAGTAGATACATCACTATATTTGGTATCAATTTAAAGGAAAACCACTCCTCTTGGATATGCTATCAACTCCTGGGGTCTACATCCTCCAGGAGTAAATATATATGCCATAGAATACAAATTTTGTCATTTTTCACACAAAAGTCAGGGTCCATTTGACCCGCTAAATATTGACCGATCTTTATCAAAACATGCATGCTTATTCTCTGGCCCGATCCCCTTCTCCATGCAAAAATTCGAGGTGTTTGGGCCATAATTGCGGCCTCTGGAGCGACCAGAAAAACCGACAAAAATAATGTTTTTGGTCCATTTCATCCCCTAAATATTAACCGATCTTTTCCAAAAACAATAGGGGTCTTCATTGGCCAGAACCCACCCTACATGCAAAATTTCGTGAAGTTTGGTCCATAACTGTGGCCTGTATCGTGTTTACAAATTATAATGGACAGACGGACGGACGGACGGACACACATGTCTAGATCGACTCAGCTAGTCGAGATATGACGATCGGTATACTTAAAGGTGGGTCTAGGACCAATATTTCGCGGCGTTACAAACATTTGGGGCTGCACAAAGCTATAATACCCTACCAAAATAGTTGTGTAGGGTATAAAAAAATCAAAATTTTCAATAATTGACAAATGAAGGCTTAAAGGATTGATACGCTATCAATTTTTGCCCAAATATCTCAAAATAGCAACTACGACGTGGGGCAATCATAATAGCTCGATACTAAATTCGTGGAAATGCAAATATGCTTCATAATATTTTTTTGCGTTTTTCGACTTTTTCTCACCATATAAACCTTCCCTAAAGCTCCACGAAGATTTGAAGAGTAAGATAAGAAAAATCTGTTCAGCCGTTCTCGAGTTTTAGCGAGACTAACATACAGCATTTTTTTTTAAGTCAATGACAATCTAATTGATTATAGAAAATTAGCATATTTTGAGAATTTTCCATAATTGACAATTACATTTTCGACCACAATATGTCCAAAAAGAACTACGAAGAGATGAAACCTTAAATGTTCGGTATAAAATGTGTGGAAATGCTAATATCTTCGAAAATATAACCAAAAAAATAAGTTTTCGATCCACTTCATCCCAAAATGTTTATCTGATCATCACCGTTGTACTTGACCAAAACTAGAACCTCATGGAACATTTCAAAGCGATCACCGCTATATTTCCGCCCTCTAGTGTGGTAATGGTTTATTAAATAATATCTGAATACGTAAGCACCTGTACATATTTACGTGTAACTCCCACACCCGAGTACATACGACAATATAATTGGTATCAATTTGGATATACTATCAACTTCTCGGCTCTATGTCCTTGGTATGCTTATTTTTTGGCACGATCCCCTTCTCCAAGCCAAAATTCACGATGTTTGGGCCATAATTGATGCCTCTGGAGCGACCGGAAAAACCGACAAAAATAAAGTTTTTGGTCCATTTCATCCCCTAAATATTAACCGATATTTTCCGAAAACAATAGGGGTTATATATAAAAATGAATTGCTGTTCGTTAGTCTCGCTAAAACTCGAGAACGGCTGAACGGATTTTTCTTATCTTAGTCTTGAAATAATCGTGGAGCTTCAGGGAAGGTTTAAAAGGTGAGAAATAATCGAAAACCGCGAAAAATTTGCAAAAAATATTATGAAGCATTGTCAATTTTTTTGAAATTTTCAAAGTATGTACATATTTTATTTTTTTCAATTGGATTGTCATTGTATTGAAAATATTTTAGGTGAGAATACAAAAAAAAAAAAAAATAATAATAATAATTCAGAAGGATATCATTGAATGTACACGCGATCATTGTATGCACACGTTTCACGAATTTATTGGGGCAATGCAAGAATTGAAAATCAGAAGACATTCGGAATCGAGATTGTGTCCATTCAGAGAATTCTAATTCTAATATCCATCCAGCCAATGAAATATTGCAGCAACTATAATGTGAAATTTTGGTAGGAAGATTTGACACCACATAAGAAAATGCCGAACAAAGGGGAATAACATATATGGGGGCTATCTGAAAACTTGGACCAATATTGATAATTTTTGCTAAGAGAAGCTCCCAAAATGCCGAATATTGCAGGTACCGTTGACCAAACCTCCGAACGCATCGAATAATGTGGAGTATCATTGTATGGGGTCTATTCGGAAGCTTTCGTGAATATTGATAGGTACATTTTCAACAAAATATAAAATTACTGCGAAATACGAATTCAATTAGAAGGTAAAACCATAAAGGAAAGAAGTAAAGTCAGACGGGGCCAACTATACGATACCCTTCACTACTTTGGATATATTCTACATATGTCTCCTAACAGACGTCACCTTTTCGAAAGAACACTTTCATGAAATTGAAAGAAATTGAATATGTGGCCTTTATGCGTTTCTGGAACCTATGCTAAATTTCATTTCATTCGGGAAAGTTTAGAGTCGTTTGAGTACAATGGGACTAATTTAAGTAAATCGATGTAGAGCAAACTTGATACACGCTATTTGGTTGGCCGCACTCTTCAAAATTTAATCTCAATCTGACACCCGTTTGAAATATATATGGAAGCATCTGCGCTAATTTTAACAACACGTAATAACGTCATTCAAGAGTCAATTTGATACGTAGTGCAAAATTTCGTGTCGAGCTATATCTAAATATGAAACGATTTCAACGTAACTTGCCAGAAATTAATGTATATTAACTTCAGTACATTGTACAAAATTTTGTGTCTATCGTACAAACTTTGGGTCTTTATAGCAGCTATATACAAATCTGAACCGATTTTCACGAAACTTTGCACATATAATTCTAGAAGTTCAGTACGCTATGACATATTTCATTCAAATCGAAAAATATATTGGGGTTTTGGTGCATCGTAAAATCGGACAAAACTATATATGACAAGTATATCTAAATCTGAACCGATTTTCACGAAACTTAGTGCATCATAATTCTAGACTCAGTTCACTATGCTATGACATTATTCAAATTTATTGCGTGTGTGCTATAGCTTCCAATGTAACGATCAAAATCGGTATATGGCGAAATATATCTCTTACCCAGAAAAATTGTTTATGCAAGTATGAATAAAAAAGCAAAAAAAAAAAAAAAAACAAATCTGAAATACTGAAAATTATTTCTTAGCAATATTGTTAAGGCAAGACAACGTTTAAAACGTTTAAAAGATGAGAAAAATTTGAAAATCGTGAAAAATTTGCAAAAAAAATATTTTGAAGCATATTTGCATTTCCACGAATTTATTATCGAGCTATTTTATTGCACCACGTCGTAGTTGTTATTTTGACATATTTTGAGCGAAAATTGGTAGCGTATCATTCCTTTAAGCTTTCATTTGTCAATTATTGAAAATTTTGAAAATATATTTTTCAATTGTATTGACATTGTACTGAAAATTTTTTTGTAAGAATTTTAAAAATAATTGAGAAGTATCATAGAAAGTACACATTTTCCATAGAATGCCCGTACATTTGGGACAAATGCAAGGGTGAAAGTCAGAAGACATGCGGAATAGAGATCTGATTCTAAGATCCATGCCCAAGATTATTTTCTTTAAATAATAATATTAGTTCAATAATAGTTCAAATGTTGCTATGCTATGCGGGAAATCAGGTGGCACATATATCCGATACTAATAATGTGTATCACAGAGAAAACTAATATACCACTCATAACTCAAAAAAGTGATTTTCAAATTAATAAAGATTGTTCGCTATAAAATACCTCAAGTTGTGTAAAAAATCATATGAATATTAAGTTCATATAAAAAAGTGATGTTCGTATTGAACCTGTGGATATAAAATTGCAAATACCTCAATACGTCAGGAGATCTAATAACATGTAAAAATGTTGTTAAAATCTAACTTTTTATATCTTCTCATATGTATATTCCTTAAATCTGTCGGGACATTCATATTGGTACAATGTTACAACACTATTAGAAAGTATGATTTGATGATTTTTTACAGTAATGTACAAAGTTATAGACACTCAGGTTGGAAAAATGGGGAAAGAACTTCAACGTACCGAAAATATAACGGGAAATATGTATGGCATACTCTATGAGAAAATTCGGACAAAGTCTTCACAATTCCGAAAATGGAGTGGGACCTGTATGGAGGCCTAAATAGAAATGTTACCCCATAAATGTTTGGTACCCTTCAATATCCCGTTATGGTATATTATAGCTACTACAATGAGAATGGATATATATTAATTTTTGGAATGAAGATTCGACACCACATGAGAAAATACCAAACAATGGGGGATACTATTATATGGGGCTACACGGAAAATTTTACCAATATTGCTAATTTTTGTAAAGAGGTTTTGATCATCCGAAATAAAACATTACAGCCACACTGAAACAAACTCCCCAAAATGCCGAATATTTTGAGTACCGTTATATAGGAGCTACCTCAAAGAGTGGACCAATATATATAATTTTAGTGCGATTCATTCAACCAAATAAGAACCAAATGCCAAATTACAGCCGATTAGATCTAAATCTGAACTGATTTTCACCAAATTTAACAAACATCTTTCCACACTTAATTCAGTACGCTATGCCAAATTTCGTGCAAATCGAAGGACTTTTTTACAGCATCAACAAATGTGGGGTACTATTAGATGGGGATATTTGGTAGCTTGGGCGAATGTAAAATTACACCCAAATACCGAATATTAAGGGATACCGTTATATGAGAGCTATCCGAATACTTGGGTCTATATTGATATTATTAATTAGGGAGATTTTCTGCTCAATAAGTATTCCTAAGCATTATAAGCAATTCTGTTGAACATTTTCACTATCAAATATCTTATAAGTAGTGGAGGGTATAAAAACAAACCTAAAATTCCGAAAATTAGACATAAACAATATTGCTAGGCAAGACAACGTTTGCCGGGCCCGCTAGTTCAATTATAAATATTTTGAAAAAAAAACATTTATTACGTGTAATAAAGACGCGATTATGCTCCCTTCACATCCCTCCCCAAAATGCTTTAATCCCCAAAAGAATCAGATAATGAAGAGCCAATTATGTTTTATGTAGGGAACTTGAGAGAGAGTCATTATAAGACATCTAATACTTCGCATTTAATGTTTTCTTGATTGTCAACAAGCTGTTGTTATTGTTGTTCTGCTTCTTCTCCCTCTTTGCACACACACCCCCTTGCCTGCAGTAAAACAATCTCTTTCTCCATTGTGAAAACGAAATCTTTGTGCATGGTTGCGTATGAATGTTGTCGTGTTAGGAAATACCCTGAGAGGAATTAAGAATTGTCTGTAAATTTATGAGTGTATACGTGTGTGTGCGTGCAAGTGAGTGAGTGTTTTATGCCCTGAGAAAAAATTGTATACAGTTATTGTTGGCAGTTAGCAGCTGGTGTTTTGTTGCTCATTTACTACCATAAACACCCCACCACCACCCACACTCACAGACACACACACATACACGTTCATTGAAATGCTTACATTTATTTAGAAAAATATTCTCTGATGAGAAAAAATGATGGGATTTCTATTTAACAAGAATATATTTTCAAAGTATATGAGTGTGTGTGTGCGTGTTAGAATGTTCGGAATGTGTTGTTATCATTGATTTCCCCCAGCAGCAGCAGCCAGACACTCTCAGTTTATTGTTATGTTGATGTTGGAATGAAAATTGATTTGAATGTTGAAGGCGGTTGAAGGGTTGTTTGGCTGGGAGTGTTGGGTATTTTTTTTTGAATGGGAAGCATCTAAAAGGGCAGTCATTCGATCATTGCCATAACAACAGACACACGGATGACTACTTGACTTTTATGGGATTAGCTTATTTGAATGCAAAGTGGGTTCAGTTTCAGTTCCAGAAAATATGCTGTCTAAATCCAGCATGGCTTTAAAAGGCAAGCTAAGTGTGATTGACGTTTTGCATAATTGTCTATAACAAAATTGCTTGAATGAATAATTAAATTGTGATAAATTATAATATGCAATGAAAAATTAGTAGTCCGGCGGGTCGATTAGACAAATGAAATATTCAAAATGTATCAAAATACTAATATACGTTTGCATTGGAATAAGTATATAAGTATATTTATAAAATATTTTTACAAGGACAAAACAGGAACGGATTTTTAACGAATATTTTTACAAGGTTTATTCGACCAAAAAGCTGGATTTTTTCAAGAATATTATTTCAAGGGCTATTACAAAAATAGGCGTGGATTTTTTAAAGAGTATTTTTACAAGGACTTAAAGACCAAAAGGCGTGGATTTTTTAAAGAATATTTTTACAAGGACTTAAAGACCAAAAGGCATGGATTTTTTAATGAATATTTTTACAAAGACTTTAAGACCAAAAGGCGTGGATTTTTTAAAGAATATTTTTGCAAGGACTTTAAGCCCAAAAGGCGTGGATTTTTTTAAGAATATTATTACAAGGACTTTAAGACCATAAGGCGTGGATTTTTTAAAGAATATTATTACAAGGACTTTAAAACCAAAAGGCGTGGATTTTTTAAAGAATATTATTACAAGGACTTTAAAACCAAAAGGCGTGGATTTTTTTAAGAATATTTTTACAAGGACTTTAAAAATCCGGACTTTAATCCGGATTAAGGGCCACTTAATGCGGATTAAGCCTTAAACCTAGGTCAAGGACCCTTAATCCGGATTAAGTGTCCCTTAATCCGGATTAAGGGATACATAAGCCGGATTAAGGGACACTTAATCCAGATTAAGGGACACTTAATTCGGATTAAGGGTCCTTGACCCAAGTTTAAGGCTTAATCTGGATTAAGGGCCACTTAATCCGGATTAAGGGCCTCTTAATCCGGATTAAGGGTTAAGGGACTCTTAATCCGGATTAAGTGTCCCTTAATCTGGATTAAGGGACACATAATCCGGATTAAGGGTCCTTGACCCAGGATTAAGGGACATTTAATCCGGATTAAGGGCCACTTAATACGGATTAAGGGACACTTAATCCAGATTAAGGGACTTGGGACACTTAATCCGGATTAAGTGTCCTTGGCCTATGTTTAAGGCTTAATCCGGATTAAGGCATAATCCGGATTAAGGCATAATCCGGATTAAACCGGATTAAATGTCCCTTAATCCGGATTAAACCTGATTAAATGTCCCTTAATCCGGATTAAATGTCCCTAAAATCCGGATTAAGTGTCCCTTAATTAAATGTCCCTTAATCCGGATTAAATGTCCCTTAATCTGGATTAAGTGTCCCTTAATCCGGATTAAGTGTCCCTTAATCCGGATTATGCCTTAATCCGGATTAAGCCTTAAGCATAGGCCAAGGACACTTAATCCGGATTAAGTGTCCCTTAATCCGATTAAGAGGCTCTTAATCCGGATTAAGGGTCACTTAATCCGGATTAAGTGTCCCAAGTCCCTTAATCTGGATTAAGTGTCCCTTAATCCGCATTAAGTGGCCCTTAATCCGGATTAAATGTCCCTTAATCCTGGGTCAAGGACCCTTAATCCGGATTAAGTGTCCCTTAATCCGGATTAAGTGTCCCAAGTCCCTTAATCTGGATTAAGTGTCCCTTAATACGGATTAAGGGACACTTAATCCGGATTAAGGGACACTTAATCCAGATTAAGGGACCTGGGTCCTTGACCCAGGATTAAGGGACACTTAATCCAGATTAAGGGACTTGGGACACTTAAGTGTCCTTGGCCTATGTTTAAGGCTTAATCCGGATTAATGCTTTATACGGATTAAGGTACACATAATCCGGATTAAGGGACACTTAATCCGGATTAAGGGACATTTAATCCGGTTTAAGGATTCTTGTCCCCGGATTAAGGCTTAATACGGATTAAGGGTCATTGACCCCGGATTAAAGGCCATCATTTAACCCGAACTAAAGGTCATTGACCCCGAATCGAGGGTAGACAAAGGGGAAGAGCTAGAATTCTGAAATTTTGGATGTGGTTCACTGATGGAAAGTTAGAAGGATGTAGATGCTCCATTTTAGAAATTCGTACTTATGTCTATGAAAAGTACTAAATTTGGTACTATCTGCATTTAGTTGAGCGTAAAGAGATTGAATACTTAAAAATAGGAATTAGGATAACTATTGGAGTTCAGAGGTACTTATGTGTACTAAATGGTACTATGTTTGGTACAACTTGATTATGTGCAAACGGATAGGCTGGACTCCAGACTTAAGGAATTAAAATTGGATTGTTGGATTGAGGTAGTTTGGATTGAGGTAGTTTAGGAAATGCGTCATTTTGGGAACATAAAGTACTAAATTGTACTAAATAGTCATGGTCCGTTTTGAGAATACGCATAGAATCACTTTCTCCGAATTGGGAGAAGTTTGGCCCAAGGACGAACCGTATTGAAATTGGGGAACTCGGTTCATATTTAGATATAGCTCAAAGTCCTTATATATCTTTTGATTAATTTAATCCGGATTAAGGGGCACTTGATGACTTAATCCGGATTAAGTGTCCTTGATCCAGGATTAAGGCTTAATCGAATTAAGGGCCACTCATTCCAAATTAAGTGGCCCTTAATCCGGATTATGCATTAATTAAGGGACACATAAGCCGGATTAAGGGACACTTAATCCGGATTAAGTCATCAAGTGCCCCTTAATCCGGATTAAATTAATCAAAAGATATATAAGGACTTTGAGCTATATCTAAATATGAACCGAGTTCCCCAATTTCAATACGGTTCGTCCTTGGGCCAAACTTCTCCCAATTCGGAGAAAGTGATTCTATGCATATTCTCAAAACGGACCATGACTATTTAGTACAATTTAATCCTTAATCCTTAAGGGCCACTTAATCCGGATTAAATGTCCCTTAATCCTGGGTCAAGGACCCAGGTCCCTTAATCTGGATTAAGTGTCCCTTAATCCGGATTAAGTGTCCCTTAATCCGGCTTATGTGTCCCTTAATCCGGACTAAGGGACACATAAGCCGGATTAAGGGACACTTAATCCGGATTAAGGGACACTTAATCCAGATTAAGGGACTTGGGACACTTAATCCGGATTAAGGGTCCTTGACCCAGGATTAAGGGACATTTAATCCGGATTAAGGGACACTTAATCCGGATTAAGGGTCCTTGACCCAGGATTAAGGGACATTTAATCCGGATTAAGGGCCACTTAATGCGGATTAAGGGACACTTAATCCGGATTAAGGGACTTGGGACACTTAATCCGGATTAAGTGACCCTTAATCCGGATTAAGAGCCTCTTAATCGGATTAAGGGACACTTAATCCGGATTAAGTGTCCTTGACCTAGGTTTAAGGCTTAATCCGGATTAAGGCATAATCCGGATTAAGGGCCACTTAATCCGGATTAAGGGACACTTAATCCGGATTAAGGGACATTTAATCCGGATTAAGGGACATTTAATTAAGGGACACTTAATCCGGATTAAGGGACATTTAATCCGGATTAAGGGACATTTAATCAGGTTTAATCCGGATTAAGGGACATTTAATCCGGTTTAATCCGGATTATGCCTTAATCCGGATTATGCCTTAATCCGGATTATGCCTTAATCCGGATTAAGCCTTAAACATAGGCCAAGGACACTTAATCCGGATTAAGTGTCCCAAGTCCCTTAATCTGGATTAAGTGTCCCTTAATCCGTATTAAGTGGCCCTTAATCCGGATTAAATGTCCCTTAATCCTGGGTCAAGGACCCTTAATCCGGATAAAGTGTCCCTTAATCCGGATTAAGTGTCCCAAGTCCCTTAATCTGGATTAGGTGTCCTTAAGGGACACTTAATCCAGATTAAGGGATTTGGGACACTTAAGTGTCCTTGGCCTATGTTTAAGGCTTAATCCGGATTAAGGCATAATCCGGATTAAGGCATAATCCGGATTAAGGGCCACTTAATCCGGATTAAGGGACACTTAATCCGGATTAAGGGACATTTAATCCGGTTTAAGGATTCTTGTCCCCGGATTAAGGCTTAATACGGATTAAGGGTCATTGACCCCGGATTAAACGCCATCATTTAACCCGAATTAAAGGTCATTGACCCCGAATCGAGGGTAGACAAAGGTGAAGAGCTAGAATTCTGAAATTTTGGATGTGGTTCACTGATGGAAAGTTAGAAGGATGTAGATGCTCCATTTTAGAAATTCGTACTTATTTACAATGAATTTACAACAATAGGCGTGGATTTTTTAAAGAATATTTTTACAAGGACTTTAAGACCAAAAGGTGTGGATTTTTTAAAGAATATTTTTTCAAGGACTTTAACACCAAAAGGCGTGGATTTTTTAAAGAATATTTTTACAAGGATATTTTTTAAGTAATATTTTAACTTTAGTTCACTTTCTTTGTTTTAAATATAACAAAGGAAAACGTAATTAACTCGTAATAATGGCAATGATGGTCATTTTGTGCTCTCCATTCTTTGTTTCTCATTCACTTTCCCAAATTAAAAATTGAAGTAGACCAAATGTGAATGAAAATGGTTGAATGGCTTTTCGTTTATTGTTGCTGTTGCTGTCGATGTTGTTGTTGTGTTTATTTTTGGTCCTTTTCAAACTGTTGATTATATTTTCGTACATTTTGTTGTTGCTGTTGTTCTTGTTAAAACCATACAAAGCCATTGCAATGTACGTAACTACTGAGCAACCAACCGAACCAAGAAGTTATTCATGTGTAACTGTGTTCCGATATTTTATGTGTGTTAGTGTTGGTGAAAGTCTTTTCACTTCATTCATTGCAACAGCTGCTGCTACAAACAGATTCGTAATTCACACAGCATGTGGTTTACTCTGTTGCACAAACATTGGCATACGGTGGTTGGCATAGTAATGGTGATGGTACACAAACACAAAAGGACATCAGGGAGGAATGTGAAAATTTGAATAAAAATGTTGATTAAAATTATAGAGTAACTTGGACTTGCTCACAATTTGAATACTTTATATATTATTGTGTCCAGATTGAAATCATGGTTCCTATGTTTTTTTTTTTTAATTATTTTTATACCCTTCACCACACTGTGGTACAGGGTATTATGTCTTTGTGCATATGACACGAGATAGACACGTGGTTCCTTTTGAGAATATGCATAGAATCACTTTCTAAGTCGATTTATGCATGTCCGTCCGTCCGTCTGTCTGTGCATGTTAAATTGTAAACAAAGTACAGGTCGCATTTATGATCCGAATTGTATGAAATTTGGCATAGGTCACTTATTCGGCCCAAGGACGAACCCTATTGAAATTGGGAAAAATCGGTTCAGATTTAGATATAGCTCCCATATATATATTTAACCGATTTAATGTAAACAGTCCCTATATATCTTTCGATTTGCACGAAATTTGGTACAGCCTAATCATTTAGGTCTAGAATTATGTCTGCCAAGTTTCGTGAAAATCGGTCCAGATTTAGATATAGCTCCCATATATAGTTTCGTCCGATTTCATGTAAATGGTGCCCCAAAGTCCCAATATATCTTTCGATTTGCACGAAATTTGGCATAACGTACTGAATTAAGCCTAGAGTGATGTCTGCCAAGTTTCGAGAAAATCGGTCCAGATTTAGATATAGCTCCCATATATAGTTTCGTCCAATTTCATGTAAATGGTGCACCAAAGTCGCTATATATCTTTCGATTTGCACGAAATTTGGCATAACGTACTGAATTAGGTTCAGAATGATGTGTGTTAAATTTCCTGAAAATCGGTTCAGGTTTAGATATAGCTCCCATACATATTTTCGTCCGATTTTAGGTAAATATTGCACCAAAGTCCCTATATATCGTTAGATTTGCACGAAATTTGGCATAGCGTACGGAATTAAGTCTAGAACGATGTGTGTAAAATTTCGTGAAAATCGGTTTAGATTTAGATATAGCTCCCATACATATTTTCGTCCGATTTTAGGTAAATAGTGCATCAATGTCCCTATATATCCTTCGATTTGCACGAAATTTGGGATAGCGTACTGAATTATGTCTGGAACGATGTGTGTTAAATTTCGTGAAAATAGGTTCAGATTTAGATATAGCTCCCATATATATTTTCGTCCGATTTTATGTAAATGGTGCAACAATGTCCCTATATATCCTTCGATTTGCACGAAATTTGGGATAGCATACTGAACTAAGTCTAGAACGATGTGTGTTAAATTTCGTGAAAATCGGTTCAGATTTAGATATAGCTCCCATATATATTTTCGTCCGATTTTGGATTTATAAGTAAATTTGGATTTATAAGTAAATAAAGAACTCAAAATGTGGCCGAATGCAAAAACCATACTGAAATAAGTGTAACCTATATTTCGATATTTCGCTTTAAATTTATTTACATTATTTTGTCCCATCGTAAGAAGCAACTCTATACCTGACCAAAATTTAGTATAGGTTGCAGAATGACATGTTTAATTTCATGTTAATGGTTCTTCAATAATGCGACGTCTGTTAGGATTCATCTGTCCGACTTTACTACTTTCCTTACTGGTTTTTTCTAAGGAATAAAAGAACACAACGAAATGAAATTTAATAAAATTTCCTTCTGCGTGTTTCATAACATTCCAATGTATATTTCCATGGAAACTTTTGTATCATACAAATTCACCACATACATACACACATACATCCGATCATAGACGTGTGTGCATGTACCACCCATGGATTTGTCAGGATATATAAACAGTTCGACATTTTTAACAAATGAATATTCATGTGCAAAGAGTTTTCTGTTCTCGTTTATGTTGGCCATATTTCCGGGGTTTTTTGTTGTTGTAGCAATGGACATGATGGTGATGATGATGATGTCCACTATCGTATTGTGGCAGAATGGTTCTTTTTTTTTTGTTTGTGGCTTATTGTTGAACATTTTAATTGACATGCAGGCATCCATTTAAATGGTTAAACACAATTGTATATACATTTTTAAATTTGCGAATATGCAAATATTTAAATTTAAGTTGATAAAAATTTAAAATGTTTGTAATAATGTGTATTTATTTTTTTATTTTTAGGTAAGTTCATGTGCTCGTGCGGAAATAATGACATAAACATATTGGCAATAATTCTTGGTAAATTAATTTTCTAATGTTTTTATTTATAAACTACTTCGTATACAAATATCAAATGATGGATTTAATGGGAATAAATAAATACAATATAAATACAATTTTCTTAGAAATTTTCTATTTAATGTTACGTAGTTTACTTACACATAGAACATCTCCATATTTTAGAAGAATTAAAACACTAATAGGTCTGGATATCTTTACTATAAAATTTATAAAAGAATTAATAGACAATTATACCTAGAATTAATAAAGCAATGGCTTAATAGGATTAATAGAGCTTGGATTTTTTAACATAACAATTCGACCAAGAAACGTGGATTTTTTAAATAATATTTGTAGAAGGACCAAGAGGTTTTTAGAAGAACCAAAAGTCGTGGAAACAAGATTTTTTATACAATATGTTAAGAAGGACCAAGAGGCGTGTATTCTTTAAACAATAGAGGACTTTAGAAATGCCAAACGACGAGGATTTTTAAAGAAATATAAAGAGTGAATTTTGTAAGAGTCCAAGATGCGTTTAGGGGGACCAAAAGGCATAGACTTTTTAAAGGATAATGGGGTGTATAGAAGAACCAAAAGGCAAAGATTTTTTAAAGGACTATAAGGCGTGAATTTTGTAAAAAACAATGAGGCATTTAGAAGGACCAAAAAACGTAGACTTTTTTAATGGTTTAGAAGAATCAAAAGGCAAAGGACTAAGAGGCATTTATAATGAAGAAAAGGCGCGTTTTTGTAGAAAACCTATATGCTATATATAAAATACAAAGTTTTTTAGTAGAGGCGCATTTTTAAAGGACCAAGAGGTGTACTTTTGTTAAAGGTCCAAGAGGCGTAGTTTTTTAAAGGACCAAGAGGTGTACCTTTTTTTATACCCTTCACCACACTGTGGTACAGGGTATTATGTCTTTGTGCATATGTTTGTAACAGGCAAAAATAATCGAGATAGACCCATGGTTCCTTTTGAGAATATCCATAGAATCACTTTCTAAGTCGATTTATGCATGTCCGTCCGTCCGTCCGTCTGTCCGTCTGTCTGTCTGTCCATGTTAAATTGTAAACAAAGTACAGGTCGCATTTATGATCCGAATTGGATAAAATTTGGCATAGGTCACTTATTCGGCCCAAGGACGAACCCTATTGAAATTGGGAAAAATCAGTTCAGATTTAGATATAGCTCCCATATATATATTTAACCAATTTAATGTAAACGGTCCTTATATATCTTTCGATTTGCACGAAATTTGGTACAGCCTAATCATTTAGGTCTAGAATGATGTCTGCCAACTTTCGAGAAAATCGGTCCAGATTTAGATATAGCTCTCATATATAGTTCCGTCCGATTTCATGTAAATGGTGCACCAAAGTCCCTATATATCTTTCGATTTGCACGAAATTTGGTACAGCCTAATCACTTAGGTCTAGAATGATGTCTGCCAATTTTCGAGAAAATCGGTCCAGATTTAGATATAGCTCCCATATATAGTTTCGTCCGATTTCAGGTAAACGGTGCCCCAAAGTCCCTATATATCTTTCGATTTGCACGAAATTTGGCATGACGTACTGAATTGAGCCTAGAATGATGTCTGCCAACTTTCGAGAAAATCGGTCCAGATTTAGATATAGCTCCCATATATAGTTTCGTCCGATTTCATGTAAATGGTGCACCAAAGTCCCTATATATCTTTCGATTTGCACGAAATTTGGTACAGCCTAATCACTTAGGTCCAGAATGATGTCTGCCAAGTTTCGAGAAAATCGGTTCAGATTTTGATATAGCTCCCATATATAGTTTCGTCCGATTTCATGTAAATGGTGCCCCAAAGTTCCTATATATCTTTTGATTTGCACGAAATTTGCCATAACGTAATGAATTAAGCCTAGAGTGATGTCTGCCAAGTTTCGAGAAAATCGGTCCAGATTTAGATATAGCTCCCATATATAGTTTCGTCCGATTTCATGTAAATGGTGCCCCAAAGTCCCTATATATCTTTCGATTTGCACGAAATTTGGCTTAACGTACTGAATTGAGCCTAGAATGATGTCTGCAACTTTCGAGAAAATCGGTCCAGATTTAGATATAGCTCCCATATATAGTTTCGTCCGATTTCAGGTAAACGGTGCCCCAAAGTCCCTATATATCTTTCGATTTGCACGAAATTTGGCATGACGTACTGAATTGAGCCTAGAATGATGTCTGCCAACTTTCGAGAAAATCGGTCCAGATTTAGATATAGCTCCCATATATAGTTTCGTCCGATTTCATGTAAATGGTGCACCAAAGTCCCTATATATCTTTCGATTTGCACGAAATTTGGTACAGCCTAATCACTTAGGTCCAGAATGATGTCTGCCAAGTTTCGAGAAAATCGGTTCAGATTTTGATATAGCTCCCATATATAGTTTCGTCCGATTTCATGTAAATGGTGCCCCAAAGTTCCTATATATCTTTTGATTTGCACGAAATTTGCCATAACGTAATGAATTAAGCCTAGAGTGATGTCTGCCAAGTTTCGAGAAAATCGGTCCAGATTTAGATATAGCTCCCATATATAGTTTCGTCCGATTTCATGTAAATGGTGCCCCAAAGTCCCTATATATCTTTCGATTTGCACGAAATTTGGCTTAACGTACTGAATTGAGCCTAGAATGATGTCTGCAACTTTCGAGAAAATCGGTCCAGATTTAGATATAGCTCCCATATATAGTTTCGTCCGATTTCATGTAAATGGTGCACCACAGTCCCTATATATCCTTCGATTTGCACGAAATTTGGTACAGCCTAATCATTTAGGTCTAGAATGATGTCTGCCATGTTTCGTGAAAATCGGTCCAGATTTAGATAGATATAGCCCTTTTTATTATGGATTGATTTTAAGTAATTGACGCACCATATATATTTTCGTCCGATTTCAAGTAAATTGGGTATCTAACTCCTCATGTTAGTCAACTTGACATCAAAGTTTGCACATCGTACAAAGGTGTACTTTTTTTTAAAGGACCAAGAGGTGTTATTTTTTTAAAAGACCAAGAGGCGTAGTTTTTTAAAGTACCAAGAGGTGTACTTTTTTTAAAGATCCAAGAGGAGTAGTTTTTTAAAAGACCAAGAGGCGTAGTTTTTTAAAAGACCAAGAGGTGTACTTTTTTAAGGGCCAAGAGGCTTAGTTTTTTTAAAGGACCAAGAGGTGTACTTTTTTTAAAGCACCAAGAGGTGTAGTTGTTTTAAAGGACCAAGAGCGTAGTTTTTTTTTAAAGGGCCACGAAGTTTTACATGTAAGTTCTGACCTGACCAATAACATATATTTTGTTTGTAAATATTTAGGTGTTAAACTGAAAAAAAAACTTTATTTTTGTCCTTTTTTCTGGTCGATCTAGAGGCCACAATTATCAACCGAACATCACGAATTTTTATAGGGGGAAGGGGGTCTGCTTAATGAATAAGCATGACTGTTGTGAGAGAAATGATTGATCTTTAGATTAATATCAATTATTCTATTGTATGTACATACTCGTATCAGGGAGTTATACTTAAATATGTATGGGGATCTGGGTATTCCGATATTATTTCGTACTTTCAATACCAATCTAAAGGGTGCAAATGCCTTGCTAATGGTTATGAAATTTTGCATGATGTTGCGGTTATGACCAAGAACGACGTCTGTAGTTTTCGGTGGTGATCAGATATTTAGGGTATAAAGATATTTTTTTCGACTCAAAATCTGTGAAATATGACCGAATTCCGACTCCTGTTTATGCCCACCTACCAGCTTATTGCAAATTTTAATCAAGAGTTAATAATCGAAGCTGATAAAAGCAATCAACCTTTCGCATCGTCATGACGAGATGGTATATTACAACATGTAGCTGACAGCTAACACTTAAATATACTGTTAGGAATCAGGATTTCATACCAAAGTCTGTGGAAGGAGGTACATGTGACCTTATGGTCGAATAGAAAGACTGCTGGGTTGCGAAAAAATTGATCTAGACTATAGCAGTATGCCTATATTATAGTAAGGTAATCCTAAACATTGCTAGAGCTTCGCCTTTGGTGCTTTCCCTGATTTTGAAGCAGGTGTTTTCCCGATATTTGATATTTATTAATAAATGAACTGACTAACATCAATCCATACACATGCCTTTCCATCGATGCCAAATTTGTGTAAATCGATTTATTGCACACTTGATACACACTATTCGGTAATATCAATCAGACACCCGTTCGAATATATATGGAATATGCCTGCATATTACACAAAAAAAAAAAAAAAAAAAACGGAATAACGTCATTCTAGTTATCAATCGGACAAACATTAGGAGTTTGGTGCACCACTTACATTAAATCGGACGAAAATATATATGTGCAGATATATCTAAATCTGATCCGATTTTCACAAAACTTAACACACATTATTATAGACTCAATTCATTACGCTATCGCAAATTTCGTGCAAATCGAAATATATATATAGGGAGTTTGGTGCACCATTTACCATAAATCGGACGAAAATATATATGGGAGCTATATCTAAATGTGAACCGATTTTTCCCAATTTCAATACGGTTCGTCCTTGGGCCAAATGAATGAGCTGTGCCATATTTCATCCAAATTGGAACATAAATGCGACCAGTACTTTCTCTAAAATTTAACATCAACAGACGGACATACATAAATCGGCTCAGAAATTGATTCTATGCATATTGTCAAAAGGGAGGTAGTGGTAGCTGTAGTTTTCAAGTTCCACAGTTGTTCCGAGTTTACTGGACGTCTTGTGCATTAATACCATCAGCTTGGTCTTATTGACATTTGTTGCCAGACCAACTTCGGCAGACTCCTTCCTTAATCTGTTCAAAGATGGCAGTTACTGCTCGTAATGTTCGATCTATTATGTCCATGTCAACGGACTTGGCGGGCAACATATGCTTCCTTTTCTGTTTTTCTTTGCTTTCGGGCAGGATGTTAAATAAGTTACTCGATAGGTTGTGGAGACTAATTCCTCCCTAATTATACCCTACACAACTATGTTGTCAGGGTATTATAGCTTTGTGCAGCCCCATGAGTTTGTAACGCCGCGAAATATTGGTCCCAGAACCACCTTTAAGTATACCGATCGTCATATCTCGACTAGCTGAGTCGATCTAGACATGTGTGTCGGTCCGTCTGTCCATTATACTTTGTAAACACGATACAGGCCACAGGAATGGACCAATCTTCACGAAATTTTGCATGTAGGATGGGTTCTGGCCAATGAAGACTCCTATTGTTATTGATAAAGATTTAGGGGATGAAATGGACCAAATACTTAATTTTTGTCGGTTTTTCTGGTCGCTCCAGGGGCCGCAATTTTGGCCCAAACATCTCGAATTTTTATATGGAGAAGGGGATTGGGCCAAAGAATAAGCATACCTGTTTTGAGAAAGATCGGTCAATATTTAGCGGGTCAAATGGACCCTGACTTTTGTGCGAAAAATGACAAAATTTGTATTCTACAGCGTATATATTTGCCCCTGAAGGCATAGACCCCAGAAGTTGATAGTATATCCAAGAGGAGTGGTGGACCTTTAAATTGATACCAATTATATTGTTGTATGTACTCGGATGTGGGAGTTACGCTCAAATATGTATAGGTGCTTACGTATTCAGATATTATTTAGTAAGCCATTACCAAATTAGAGAGCGGAAATATAGCGCTGATCGCTTTGAAATTTTCCTTGAAGTTCCAGTTGTGGTCAAGGACAATGCTTATAATTTTCGGTGATGATCAGATTAAAATTTTGTGATGAAATGAATCGAAAACATAATTTGTGTGTTGTCGAGTTGAATATAATCCGAAAATGTAAGGAAAAGGTTCTGTTGACCTCTAATCGGGCAAGAGGGGGCAAATATCACGAATAAACATCCGCAGAAAGTTAGAGTTCCATGGTAGTTGTCTAGGGTATAGTATGGTCGGCCCCGTCCGACTATACTGCTCCGCTTACTAGATTTGGGCACCACTAACGTATAAAGGTTAGTGGGTATCGTGAACTTTAATGGCTACAGATTTAATTTTCTTTGTTGTTTTCACAGTATGATTCCGTGTGTATGCAACTAACCCGACGAGCTCTTCTAGGTGAACTCGCGGCATATATCTGCTCAACTACTTGAACGGTTGTTGAACGCTCTGTGTCCACAATTGAGATAAATGCAAGATTAGTCTGGGATTTTCAATTTATTCCTAATCGGAGCCTTTGCTTGGTATTTATCATTACATACGTTATCCAATCATTAGTTTCCCTAATAAAAGAAAAAGCCTTGAACTTGTTCGCAAAACTTCACTCCTTTATGTTTGACTCTTTCACACCAAGTTGGTCGTGGGAAAATCACTTGCTCTGCATCTGTTCAAAAATCGTGGTAGCATTTATGTAAATTTTTGTTTTATTTATTTTTTTCCAAACTAAAGTAGAACGACCGATGTCGGATTACCATGGTCTATCAATCAATCAATTAGTTAAGCGTTAGCCGGACAAGAGCGTTAAAGCGCTGAAACATGCTTTCAAACAAACCACAATGAAGCAAATGGTAAAAAATGAAAAAAAGAATGAAAAAATACACAGAAATTGGTAAACTGCGACCACCAATACAGTCGGTCGAACAGTCAAATTCTGTAGATAAAATTGTAAAGATATAATTTTACATACACACACACACAGAGACATTTGTGGTTGCATGGCGGGGGGTATTTATGCATTTGATGTAGGCGAATTTGTAGTAGGTGAGTAAATTTTTTTATAAGGTGTCGTTTGGGTTTCATTTTTTTTATTTGCAAAACGATGCCATGACAATAAATTTATTCAATGGCACAAATTTATGATCAAAATGACAGAACATGACATTAAAGTAACTAAACAAAAACAACAACATCGAAAATTCGAAAAAAAAATACCTAGAGCAAGAATATTTGTAGTGTAACGATGATATATGATTACAAATATCACACAATTTACATAAATACATATTGTATGTCCATTTCTCGGTGTGTGTGTTTGTGCAAATGTGCATGCTTGATCGTTTTGTATTTGTTTAATTAAACAATTTGTCAGAATGTGCAAAAATATGTTACACACATCCGAATTGCAATGCATTTATCATACGTGCATATGACCACATGTATGTTTGTTTGTAGGTCGCTGCATAAAGAAATTTATGTATGCTAATTTGTGCAGTTGGTAGTGTATTTACATTTGTCCGCCCGATTGTAATTCGCTTTATCAATGCATGTAATTGCAATCGTTTACATGTGTATATTTTATGCGAAAATAAAAAAAAATTGTTTTTTTGTTTTGACTTTCGGCCGCGTTGCGAACAATTGTTTGTATAAATGACAGCTGGCATACATATGTATGTATTGACCGATGAAACGGAAATTGCCAACAGGAAATGGATTCGATGGTAATAAACTAGGGAAATATGGAGTCGGATGTATGATCATATATAACAATATGTTTAAGAAATATCGGTGGATTTTTAATGAAAGTGATACTACAAAACTTTAAGAATAAGTGGCTATATATTAGGTTGGGAAAAATAAATCCATTAGGCTAGTCGTTGAAAATGTCGATAAAATTGGGGAAATTATCGAAGTTGACCGGCATGTTAGCAGTCGTAACATCTCCCAGGAGCTAAAAGTCGACCATAAAACTGTTTTAAACCATTTACACAAAGCTGGAATCAAAAAGAAGCTCGATGTTTGGGTGTCACACCAAGTAACAGAAAAAAAGGCTTAGATCGAATTTCCATCTGCGAAGTATTGGCCAAACGCAATGAGATATATTCATTTCTTAAACGGATGGTGACTGGAGATGAGAATTGGATCACATGCGATAACCCTGTGCGAAAACGATCGTGGTCAAAGAGCGGTGAAGCATCTCAAACCAGGCTAGGAATGTTCTGTTATGCATTTAGTGGGACTGGAGGGGATTATTTATTATGAGTTGCTTCCATATGGCCAAAAGCTAAATTCTGATCTCTACTGTCAACAACTGGACCGTTTGAAATTAGCAATTGACCAGAAACGGCCAGAATTGACCAACAGGAGAGGTGTCGTGTTCCACCAGGTCAACATAGGCCACTGATATCTAAAGTGAATCGCCAGAAACTTCGGGAGCTTGGTTGGGAAGTTTTAATGCATCCGCCATACAGTCCGGACTTGGCACCAAGCGATTATCAATTGTTTCTTGCATTGTGAAATTTCTTACTTACTTAGCTGGCTTATGAAATAAATTTTGTTACACAATCCGAGCTTAAAAACCAGTAAGGAAACTAGTAAAGTCGGGCTGGGCCGACTATATTATATCCTTCACCACTTTGGGTATATTCAACATATGTATCCTAACAGACGTCGAAGTAATACTAATTTCATTACATTGTGTCAATCAATTTACATTTAAATCTAAATTGAACCTATTTTTACGAAACTTAGCACACATCATTCTCGACCTAATTCAGTACCCTATGCCAAATTTCGTGCAAATCGAATGATATATAGGGATTTTGGTGCACCATTTACATAAAATCGGACGAAACTATATAAGGGAGCTATATCTAAATCTGAATCTATGTTCACGAAACTTAGCACACATCACTGTAGACTTAATTCCGTACGCTGTGCCAAATTTCGTGCAATTCTAGAGATATATAAGGACTCTGGTACAACATTTACATAAAGTCGAACGAAACTATATATGGGAGCTTGGGCCTTGGGCCACATTTCATTCAAATCGGATTATAAATGGGACCTGTACTTTGTTCATAAAAATACATAGACGGACGGACATGCATAAATCGACTCAGAAAGTGATTCTCTGCATATTCCCAAAAGGGTCTATCTCGATTCCTTTTGCCTGTTACAAATCTATGCACAAAGACATAATACCCTGTACCACAGTGTGGTAAATGGTATAAAGATTACCAGGCGGGTTGGTTTTGTCTGCAGCTCTTCCAATTTAAAAAATACCATGTTCCGAAATGTTGTCTTCCATTTAATCATTCCATCGGATTCGTGGACTTCCCCTTCTGCGTGAACCATCATTCTCACAACATGGCCTAGCCAACGTAGTCGCTGCAGCTCGATATGTCTGAATATGTCGATGTCCGAGAATAGGTGATACAACTCATGGTTCAATATACGGCGATATTCACCGTCGATGCAGATCGGTTCATAGATCTTTCGGATAATTTTTCTCTCAAACGCTCCAGGTGCTGTCTCATCTGCTTGCGCATGTACCCATGCTTCGGATTCATATAACTGCATATGCAAAATCAACTTATGGTAGAGTGTGAGTTTGACGGTGCCGAGGTATACAAAATCGAAGCTGGACATCAGCTTGGTCTTCCAGCGGCCTTTCTCACTTTGGCAGACCCTTGCTAAATTCGTTCATAGTGATTTTTTGTGTACAGAATGTCATTTCTGTTCACCTTTGCATCTTGTATGACCTTTTCCAGCAGGATGTTAAAAAGGTTATACGACAAACTGTCACCATGTCTGTATCCTCGATCGGTATTAAAGGGCTCCTAGAGGTCCTTTCCGACTTTAACTGCTGACCTTGTACCGTTTAAAGTTATCCTGCATAGTCGTATGAATTTCGCAGTTATGCCGAAGACAGGTATGTCTTTAAAAACCTCTGAACGGATTGGGCTATTGAATGCGGCTTTGTAATCGACAAATTGGCGGAATGTGTCGATGTATTTTTCATGGGTCTCCTAGAGGTCCTTTCCGATTTTAACTGCTGACTTCCGACCAGTTAAAGTTATCCTGCATAGTCGTATGAATTTCGCAGTTATGATGAAGACAGATATGTCTATAAAAAACTCTGAAGGGATTGGGATATTGAATGCGGCTTTGTAGTTGACAAATAGGTGGAATGTCTCCATGTATTTTTCATGGGTCTTTTCCAGGATTTAGCGCAGTGTGAAAATCAGGTCTATAGTGTATTTGCAGGGTCTGAAGCCAAATTGATACGATTTAATAATATTGTTGGCCATTGGCTGAAGTCGTTCACACAGCACGCTGGATAACACTTTATATGCGAAGGGAAGGAAACTTATTCCTCTATAGTTGGCACATACCGTCTTGCCTCATTTTTGTGCATGGAACACAGGAAGCTGAGGTTCTATTCATTGGGCATGCCAAATTGTACTAATGAGCTGGTGCATGCCGATCTTGAATAGTTCGACTGATAATCCATCGGCAAATGCTGCTTATTCAGCCGATTAATTGCTACTCAGACCTCATCGTGACTAGATGGTATATCTAGGTGATATACCGTAATATTTTATGGTTCTGGGGTATCTTCTTCACAGCTCCTTCGAGATCCTCAGCACGCTATCTGTATCTGTCACCAGGTTTCCATCTTCATCTCTACAAATTTGGCCCAGCTCATGTTTTTCTTGTTCTTTCTTCTGAAGATACGTTTCTCCTCTCTCATTTTCTTCCGATAATTCTCTCTCGCCTTACGTGTTGCTACTGTCTCAGGTAGCATTACGACACTTCTGATCGTACCACAGGTTTCTTGATGGTGGTCTTTGGTACCCAAGTGTTGATTTTGGTTTTTCGGGACAAGGATTGCTTTCGTCAAGCAGGTGGGTAAGTTGAGCGGAGTAGACTTCTGCTATCTGTTGTGTTTACGCATCGACCGAACGTCTAATACACTGGATGAATGCCTTCCGTCTATCACAACATGATCAATTTGATTTCTCGTTGCTTGATCAGGAGAGATCCAGGTGGCCTTGTGCATATCGAGATGCTTGAATCTGGTGCTGCTAACTACCATGTTTTTTGCTGCCGCGAAGTCAATCAACCTCATGCCGTTGTCGGATGTTTCTTCATGAAGGCTGAATTTTCCAACGGCCAAATATATTTTCCCTTCCGATTTTTGCATTAAAATCTCCTAGCAGAATTTTAAAGTCATGGCCAGGGCAATGGTCATATGCTGTTTCTAGGTGCTCGTAAAATATGTCTTTGGTCTGCTCATCTTTATCTTCGGTCGGAAGATAAAGACTTATGTAGAAGAACTTCGCCAAAGATATTTTCCCTTCCGATTTTTGCATTAAAATCTCCTAGCAGAATTTTAATTTCATGGCCAGGGCAACGGTCATATGCTGTTTCTAGGCGCTCGTAAAATATGTCTTTGGTCTGTTCATCTTTATCTTCGGTCGGAAGATAAAGACTTATGTAGAAGAACTTCGCTTTCATACGGATTATAACAATTCGCTCATCTACTGGAGTGAATCTGGAGACGAGGTCTTTTATTCTCCTGTTAACCATAAATCCGCAGCCAAATTTATGTCTCGTTTCATGACAGCTATAATACAGGGCGTAATCATGTGATTTACTTACACCTGTCCCTTTCCATTACATTTCCTGTAAGGCAATAATATCGGCTTTGTACTTCTTCTGTACAACGTGCAGATCGTGGTCCTTTATACGTTTGCGGGGGTCGTAAACATTAGGGGGGTTTGGTTCTCTTTTTCTTTGCCTTTTCATAGTAGGAGAGATTTTCCGAGTGTGGGCAACTTACCCGACGCCTTAACCCATTTTTTATAGTTTTTATGGAAGAACTTGCGGCACATATAAGCTCATTATTTCCACGTGTAATGAAAATAGCTACCCCAGGTGACACCATGGGGAGGTCAGTGTCCACAATTGAGATGAAAGAGGGACCAAGATAAGCCTGGACTTCACCATGCTAAAACCAATCAGAGCCGTTGCTTGGTATCTATCATCCCCTACGCCTCCATATACGCATCAGCTCGAAAAATATAATAATTGACAGTGTGGATCTTCGTATATTCCAGAAGAAATTGCCACGCCTTATTCGGCAATACTGGTCTGCGGTGACTGTTCCGCTTGAGCAAGAATATTAATTCTGAGTGGTAGCTTACAATCTGTTTCCCCGATGTATTTGTCTTGTGGCAATGACTTCATTTTATTCCCGAACATCCTGAAAAAAATTGAGAGATCCCGATAGAGGTCAAAAGCCATGTCTTGAAGGCATTTGAACCGAAATGGAATCATTTTTGAGAACTATTTGCATTGTCATTATTAAACCATAAATAGTAGATCTCGCAACACAACTTTTATTTCCATTAGCTGAAGACAAAATTCAAAATTCTGGAAAATTCCCAAGGACAATATACTTCCCCATATAATTAAAAATATGCCATGGCAAATTATTATTGACATCAAGGTCTCATTACTAATGCCTTCAGCTAGGTGTTGGCGCTAGTTGCATACAAACAATGCTAAAAAAATCTCACGGAACAGGTGCTATCATAAAGGGTGGCTAAGTTAAGGTTAAATGACAGATATTGCTTTCATTGTTCTCCACTGGCATACGCCATGATTTATGTAATACCAATCCCCAATGGGTGGGGTTCTGGCATGACAGATGAAAAAATGCGGTAACAAATTGTAACTACCGCAAGGCGTTTAACTTTAAATTGCGATAAATACTTTCATTACAAAAAAAAAAAAAATTTTAAAAAAAACTACAACAAAGTTGAACAAATTTGTAACAACACCTTTTGCAATGGAATGATGCCGCCAGCCGAACAGCCAGCCAGCAATCGAAAAAAATGTCACAATTTATTTCCACAACAATGAATGTTGTGATTGAATTACGATCTATATTGTATCAACATCTCTGGGCAAAGTGTATTTTCCGAAAGTCTGTCTGTCTGACCGTCCGTCCATCCATCCATCCGCATGTACGCCTGTTTATCTAGCTTCGCAGATATGTAGCGGCGAATGTTCTCTAGCAAGACAGTGATATTTGATTTTGTTGCACATAAATCACAAAATGCCTCATTCTTTTGGAATACAAAATGTGACAACAACAACCACAACAAAAATGCGAACTAACTCAGTACAATAATTTATGGACATTTAATGGCAGCTCTATAACCACTGGCTAGAGACGGGTGCAGATCGGTAGTTAGAAAAAATTGTTAACAAAAAATACAAAAAAATTAAATAATAAAATAAACAATAGCTGAAGTGTTTAATAATAGTCTTGTTTGTTGTTGTTGCTGATGTTGTTGTTATTATTTAATATCATGTAGAGGTGTAGAGTGCTCTTACAGAGTAGAGCTGCGCCGTGCCGTGCAATTGCAATTCATTAAATGTTTGATAAGGAAACCAAACTTGCCTTAATAACAATAGCGACCCAGGCAGGCAGCCGGAGAGAAGTTGTCATGGAAATAGACAAACAATTATGCACTTTGTGACACTTGCCACTCAAGTAACCCACGATCTACCAACAACCTACGGATACATTTAGCATTGAAATGAGAGGTTCAGCATTTGGTTTTCATTTTTTGTTTGTTTGTGTTACAACAAAGTTCCGTCTCCTTTGTGTGAAATGATATAGGTGTATGTATGGGTGTGCTCCACATACACTGATAAAAAGAGGGAAATAAGAAAAAAGTGTTTTAGTTGGCTTAGAATGGGGATTGAAAAATTATTGTAATGGATATTGCTTCAAAAATATTATCTTGCTTAGTTAGCAAAAGCTGGGCACAAAAATTTTAAGGAAAACAATTTGTAAACACGATACAGGCCACAGTTATGGACTAATCTTCATGAATGTAGGATAGGTTCTATTTAATATTTAGGTGATGAAATGGACCAAAAAATTTATTTTTGTTTGATTTTCTGATCGCACCAGAGCCCGCAATTATGGCCCAAATTTTTACATGGAGAAGGGAATCTTACCAAAGAATAAGCATGCCTCTTCTGATAAAGATCGGTTAATAATTAGTGGGTCAAATGGACCCTTAATTTTTTGTGAGAAATAACAAAATTTATAGATTTACCCCTAAAGGACATAGTATATCCAAGAGGAGTGGTTGACCTTTAAATTGATACCAATTATATTGTCGTCTGTACTCGGACGTGGGATTTACAGGTGCTTACGTATTCATATAATATTTAGTAATCCATTACCACACAAGACGCCGGAAATATAGCGCTGATCGCTTTAAAATTTTCCATGAGGATCCATGTATGGTCAAGGACAACGCCTATAATTATCGGTGATGATCCGATAATTATTTTGGGATGAAGTGGATCGAAAACCTATTTTTTGTGTTTTTTTTCTCCTGTCTATATATAGGCCACAATTGAAAGCCGAATATCACAACGCAACCCACTATGAAGGGAATCTGGAAAACTAATTAGAAGGGTTGTACTGAATATTAGTAATATTTGTTGACCTCTAGTCGCTCAAGAGGGTGCAAATATCGCGAAATATTGCCCAAAAGTTGTATCATAATGTTTTCCTAGTACTGCCTATAATAGATGAAGAAATAGATTGCTGAGAGTATTAGCATTATGGTTATATGAGGGTATACGGCAAAAATCTGCCTTATCGAAATATTGGTCTTAGAACCGATGTTTCTTTGGGCCAAATCCGTTTCAGACTATTTGGAGTCGATTTGCAAAAGTCTCCCTCTGACCCTTTGTCTGTCTGGCCGGTTGGTGCGTACGATAACTCTCGAATGGAATAACCGATTTCATCCCAACTTTGCACATCGTAATATTTCTTCCAAACTTAGTTCAAGTTTGTGGATGGAGAATATCGGTACATTGCTTCGGGTACCTTCCCTACAAAATTATCAAAATTGTGAAAAAAAAACAAATTTTAAAACATCATGCGAACGGACTATCCAATTTGAACCAAACTGTATACATCGTATTTTTTTACCAAGAATAGATCAATCTGAAGAAGCATTTTTAGACGGAATGAATATCTTTGAACACCGTTCTTAAAATTTCGGTTTAATTTTTTTCCGACCCGCAACCAATTTTTGTATATGCCAATCTTGAATTTTATCTGCGTAAACCTTTTTGGCTACCTTTTTCAGATGTCGACACAATTTACATGAGTTACCATGTTTTCGCAGTGTCATTGTAAACTTTTTAATTTTTGGTTGTAAGGGCGCAGGAAGAATTTCGTGATAGTTTTCATTCGTTTACAATTTTTTTGCATTCCAACAATCATTACTAATTTATTTTCTTTCGTATGTATTTCGTACACAAAAATTTATTATAAATTTCCCTAAAATGCAACAGGTGGGACCTTTGAACATGCCCAGTAAACTCCAGTAAAAACAGAGTTTTAACCTTTTGGCTTCGATTTCTCAAGCGGAATGAATGTCAGTTTTGCACCAAACATTGCACAACTTATTATTTTTACAAAGCTGATATAGGCTTTGTAAAAATAAGAAGATGGGACCCATTGATTTACTCTTTCTGATACCTCCCCCACAAAGGGTCCAAATTTTCAGTATTTACTAATCTAATATTAGGCGAATGGAATGGCCGTGTCTTTACTAGGACTCTATCATGTCCGAAGATGAGACGCATTGATCCACTCCTTCTGGTACCTCCCCCACAAAAAGTGCCAATTGGCACAACATTTTCACAACGTATTGAATTAGGTCTAGACTGATGTATGCCAAGTTTTGTTCAAATCGGTTCAGATTTAGATATAGCTCCCATATAAAGTTTCGTCCGATTTTATCTAAATTAGGCACCATACAGCCAATATTTGTACGAATAAGACAAAATTTAGCATAGCGTATTGAAATATTATAGTTTCGTCCGATTTTATGTAAATGGAGCACCACATTGCCAATATTTATCAGATGGAGACAAAATATTGCACAGAATACTAAATTAGGTTGTGATTGATGTATGCGTAGTTTTGTTGGAATCGGTTCAGATTAAGATATAGCTCAGCTGAAACACCATACTGCCAATGTTTGTTTGAAAGGTATCATATAGTTGGCCCCGTCCGACTTTTGAACTTTCCTTGCTGGTTTTTTGAATAGCATTGTCAGCTGGAATGTCTACCAAAGGAGGTAGCTTTTATCCAATGACTTTTTGAGAATGACACATATTACTCCTGTAGTTAATATAGAGGTCTTGAATATATGTAATGTATACCTAGAGCCCAAATGTTTATGAAAATCTTCAAATTCAGATTCTCCAACCAATATTGTAATTCGTTGATTATTTGAATTGATGTGACAAGCGAATCTAATGGACAAACTGCATCACATTAATCTTCATTAAAATTTCCCAGATATGTCAATTCTAATTTTGTGAAAATTGTATAATTCAATTTCTACCCTTAATTTCTGCAAAAATCTGCTGTTGTTTTTCCCTGTGTACCCCAATGACCGCGAATATCAATAAAACTCGGCAAGCCATTGGTCAGTGGAATAAATGTTTGTTGTGTGTCTATTACCAGTTGTTAAATATGATATCCGATAGTTTGACATTCATTTGTGCCAGTGAACATGAAATAGAAACGGAATAACCTCACACACACACATATATATACACAGTATGCAGATGCAATAGGGTGGGTCAATGTTTGGAGATTTATATTGAGGAGTTTTGATAATAAAATAGGGTTACCTTTACAACTACATTGCATTCCTATACAATGATACCATAGATCTTAAAGTCCTGAATTCTTTTGGGGCGACTTTAGACCTTAAAGTCCTCAATATAAATCGAGCGAATTTTTTGATATACTGATTTCCCATTGCATACATATGTCAGGGAAATATTTCTATATTTTCCCTTAATTTCAAATTATCACTCTTCATTGTTTACCTTATATACATATATGACCGAACAATGTTGCCTGCTGTCAGACAATCAGTTCCCTCTTTGTTACATGGAAGTATTTTCAAATATCGAATACTAGGTTATCCATATATTTTCTCGATTGGTCTGTTTTGTGTTTAACTGGCAAAATGGAAATGTTTGTTTAGTTGGCAGTTTTGTTGATGTTGTTGTTGGTGTTTTTAGTTAAGAGGGGTTAGATTTTGACAAGACAACGACAATAGCCACAGCTCAAATAGCCAGTTGTTCCAATACAGTAACAACAACAACAAAAAACCCTGTATGGAAACAAACATTTGGACCCGGTCACGATCTCTTTGTTCGATATTATGCCATGATATACAAACATCGAATATTCCGATTACAAGGCAATTGCATTTTGCAAAACGAAATTAATTTCAAATGTCAAACTAATTCCGTTTTTTCCTTTTGTTTTTTTGTTATTTAATTTTACTTTATTAAATTTTATTTGAATTTTTTTTTTTCAAATTTAAATTGGAAAATGTAACAAAATTTACAATTATGGGAAAATGTGTGCACTGATAAAGAAATCATTTAAAATTTAATTGAATGAATTAATTAAAATGTATATAAAAGATTGAATTCATGAACATGGCGTATGGGATGGTTATGGATTATTATTAGAGTTTAAATTCTTCCGAATTGATATATGTATTTGGTTTGGTCTAATTCCGCTACATCCTTCAAAGCTTGTTTCATGGGAAGTTCAAAAACATAATTTTCATAATATTGGTATTTTAAACAGATTTAAAATAGCTATATTAAATAATTTAAAATTAGAATCGTTAAGGAAATATGCAGAATTTTATGATTATGTTTCCAAAACTTTTCTTACCCTGCGTTTCCAAGCGACGGAGCAGTCGAAGACACTTATGTTTATGCAATAAGGGGACTACCAGTTCTCGATTCAATTTTTTATGATTTCCACCGGTTAGCAAATGGACATACATTGCATTGAAGTCTTGAAACTTTGTATATAAGCATATGAAGGCTTAAAGGATAAGAAAATTAATTAAAATAATTTTGTTGCTCTTTATTTAATTTACGAAAAGACTTTCTTTTGGACAGCTGGCATGATTTACCATCATTAGAACATTCGATTTCAAAAAGTCCAATGGTCTTCGGTATGAACTAGGATTATTAACGTCGTACAAAAAATATCGAAATGGTGGGCCTATACAATTTGATTTTGGAAAAATCGCTTATTTTCGATCTCAAACCAAATTAGAAAATATGGAATACTTTGATCGATTACATTCATCGTAGTTCACTCGATAGTTATGTATGTATATACATAATAACGTGCTAATATTTGGAACGCATAAAATTAATTTTTTTATCTCCCATGCCCACCATTCGTATAAGCACTGTTTCGAGAAAGATGCGTTTAAAGTTTGAGAAGCACTATTGCCGTCAATTAAAACTGACACAATAAATCGGCTATATCTTCTTGAGATTTTCGCGTGAAATTTTAAGGGGACATTATTGAAAAAGTGTCAGTGGGTGTTGCCGACAGATATATACCCTTAGCCTATGGTTTTCTGGGACCTTCGAAATCATTTTTTTTTTTCAAAGAATTTACCATCTTTGGAGAGGCTCCAGATGAGGTTACCCTATAGACCCCATTTTAGAATTTGGAAAAATATATCCCATTTTCCAAATTTAATAAAGTTTGAAAGACATATTATGATCTACATAATGTTGACCCATTGTGGGAGAGGGACATGCTGGAGTGGGTCCCATCTTTGGATTTGATTTATGTTAGGTAAAAATATTACGATGAGCAAAGTTTTAATGAAATTCGTTAATTTCATATAATATATTTTTAAAAATTTTCAAAATGTTGACCCTTTGTGGGGGAGCTACTAGAAGAGGTGGACCGATAAATCTGTCTTCAAATATTAGACATGTTTGGT
The DNA here is from genome assembly GCF_032173495.1 of Musca vetustissima. Taxonomy (NCBI): domain Eukaryota; kingdom Metazoa; phylum Arthropoda; class Insecta; order Diptera; family Muscidae; genus Musca; species Musca vetustissima. The sequence goes on along the minus strand of NW_026880990.1, from coordinate 219,173 downwards.
TGAAGTTTTAGGTTAAGCAAAGTTTGAATCGAATGCTCTGTTCGCATGATATTACAAAATTAATGTTCAGCAAAATCTTAAAAATGTTGACACTTTGTGGAGGAGTTACCGGAAGGAGTGGAACAATAGGTCACATCTTCGGGCTTTATCTGCGATTGACAATGATAATAGGTTGAGCTAGGTGTGGTTCAAATGGTATAGTTCGTTCGTATGATATTATAAAATATATTTTCAGAGTAACCAGCCGGGAGTAACCAGCCGGACAGACGAACGAACATTTGTTAATCCACTCCAAATTGTCTGAAACGGATTTTGTCCAAAGAATCATGGGCCCTAAAACCAATATTTGGATTAGGCACACTTTTGCCGAATAATATAAAATTAATAATGCCGAAAAATAGTCGGAACCTTTATGTGGGATTATATCAAAATGTATTTTACTCTCCATTATTCCGAATGGCAAGATGGTACGCTACCCTTTATGGGGGCTATGTCAAAATCTTGGACCTATTTTGCTTTTTTTATACCGAAACATAACCCGTTATTTATAATTTATTGTAGGACATCCGCTTGAAAATCTGGGCAATCAAAGAAGTAAAAGCATCGCACTATGTCGCAAGTTCATATTAACAGCCGCCAAAAATAAAAGAAAAATAACATTTTGCAAATAGAGCAGGACTTTTCTGAGAGAGGCATTATGAAGTTACCTTTAAAATGCCAACAAATCATACAAAACCAGTAAGGAAAGTTCAAAAGTCGGGCGGAGCCGACTATATGATACCCTTCACCACTTTGGGTACATGCATTGTTAATATCTACAGTATCCTGTAGATAGAACGGTCATAGAATCTTTGGAGGACCATTGAGATGAAATCGGGCGAAATAAAATGTGCTATCTAGATAAATATTTGAACCAATTGAAAAACCCCATACACATATCATTCTGAAATCAATGAAAAATTGCATGTCAAACGGAAAGACTTGGATTCTGTGGAGTACCATTTGTATGAAATCGAGTCAAATCATGTATGGGAGCTATATATAAACACATGGACCTAATTGAGTAACCGTTGCATACACCATTTGTTTTTTGTAATCACTATATTCAATTTAATACCCTCTGCCAAATTTCGTGTAACCACCATTTACATAAAATCGAAAGAAAATATATATAAGACCTATATCAAAATCTGAACCGATTTCAACAAACCTTATCACGCATCATTTTTTTCTCAATAGCAGTCGCTATGCAAAATTTTACTCAATCACACAAAAATTGGGAGTTTGGTGTATCATTCACAAAAAATCAGACGAAACTATATAGCAGCTATATTTAAATCTGAACCGATTAAAAAAAAACATCGCTGATATCAGTCTGGATCTAATTCAGTACTCTGTGCAAAATTTTGTCCCAATCGGACAAATGTTGGGAGTTTGGTGCATCATTCACATAAAATCGGACGAAACTATATATGGGAGCTTTATCTAAATCTGAACCGATTTTAAAAGAACTTCGCAGACTTCAGTGTGCACCTAATTCAGTACTCTGTGCAGAATTTTTTCCAAAACGGACAAATATTGGTAGTTTGGTGCACCATTCACATAAAATCGGACGAAACTTAATATGGAAGCTATATCTAAATCTGAACCGATTTAAAAAAAAAAAAAAAAACTTAGCAGACATCAATCTGAATATGATTCAGTACTCTATGCAAAATTTGATGCCATCGGACAAATATTGGGAGTTTGGTGCATCATTCACATAAAATCGGACAAAACTATATATGAGAGCTATATCTAAATCTGAACCGATTTTAACTAAACTTGGCAGACATCAGTGTGGACCTAAATCAGTACTCTGTGCAAAATTTTGTGCCAATCGGACAAATATTGGGAGTTTGGTGCATCATTCACATAAAATCGAACGAAACTATATATGGGAGCTATATATAAATCTGAACCGATTCCAACAAAACTCTGCACACATAAGCATAGACCTGATTCAGTGCACTGTGCAACATTTTGTTCCAATCGGACAAATATTGGGGGTTAAGTGCATCATTTACATAAAATCGGAAGAAACTATATATGGGAGCTATATCTAAATCTGAACCGATTTTCTCCAATTTCAACGGGGTTCGTCCTTGCGCCAAAGTGAACTTTGAAGAATTTCATCCAAATCATAAACATTGTTAACAAAAATACATGGATGGACGTGATTCTATTCTCAAGAGGAACCATGGGTCTATCTCGATTCCTTTTGCCTGTTACAAACATATGCACAAAGACATAATACCCTGTACCACAGTGTGGTGAAGGGTATAAAAACGGTGCATATTTGCATGTTTGTTTAGGAAAAATCGGACGAATATATATGTATATGTGGGAGCAATAATATATACCGGTTTTCGCGAAACTTAACACACATCACTCCGGACTTCATTCAGTACGCTATGCCAAATTTAGTGCAAATCCAAGGATATAAAATGACTTTGGTACACCATTTACATAAAATCGGACGAAAATATATATGTAATCCCGAAACTTAACACACATCGTTGCAGACTTAATTCAGTAAGCTATGTCAAGTTTCGTGGAAATCGAATGATATATAGGTACTTTGGGGCACCATTTACCTTAAATCGGACGAAAATGTATATGGAAGATATATCTAAATTTGAACCGATTTTTACGAAATTTAACACACATAGTTCTACAATTAATTCAGCACGCTATGCCAAGTTTCGTGCAAATCGAAGGATATATAGGGACTTTGATGCACCATTTACCTTAAATTGGACGAAAATACATATGAGAGCTATATCTAAATATTAACCGATTTTTACGAAACCTAACACACATCACCCCAGACTTAATTAAGTATGCTATGCCAAATTTGATGCACCATGTACATTAAATCGATCGAAAACATATATGGGAGCTATATCTAAATCTGAACCGATTTTTCCCAATTTCAATAGGGTTCGTCCTTGGGCCAAATAAGTGACCTATGCCAAATTTCATCCAATTCGGATAATAAATGCGACCTGTACTTTGTTTACAATTTAACATGGACAGACGAACAGATCGGACAAAGACTCCTGATCCGATCTTATTGTTTTTCCGTCACTGTATACAACACATTGTATCATATTTCAATGTGGGGTATTGTAATAATATTCCCCAATGTATGCCGACCGTCCACTGTATTCAATTGTCCAATTAAATGTCTGCTTAGTTAAAATTCTTATCTGCAACAATGTTTTCAAACAATGATGTTTTGTTTTATTCGATTTTAGTTATTCTACTCTCCTGTCAATTGATTTTTTTTCTGAAATCACAACGCCAGTGAATGGCGGATGATTAGAAAATTAAAAAAAAACAAACAAAAAATAAAAAATTTGAATTTAATATTATGTATACATTGTTGCATTGCAATTTGTTGTATTAATTATCGAGAAAATAATACATAATATAAATAATAATAATAATGACAAGTGTAATGAAATATTTAATAATATATATACGAGGAAAAATATCGATTTCCTTTTAGAGAATAAACAATTGATTTGCAAGGTTTATTACTTTGTCTCAAGCAACTTTCAATAACTTCCAGGTAAATGGTAAATGGTAAACTTTTAGATAGAAAATTTTCAATATATATATATATATACTAGCGGGCCCGGCAAACATTGTCTTGCCTTAACAATATTGTTAAGAAATAATTTTCAGTATTTCAGGTTTGTTTTTCTTTTTGCTTTTTTTTATTCATACTTGCATAAACAATTTTTCTGGGTAAGAGATATATTTCGCCATATACCGATTTTGATCGTTACATTGGAAGCTATAGCACACACGCAATAAATTTGAATAATGTCATAGCATACTGAACTGAGTCTAGGATTATGATGCACTAAGTTTCGTGAAAATCGGTTCAAATTTAGATATACTTGCCATATATAGTTTCGTCCGATTTTACTAAATGATGCACCAAAACCCCTATATATTTTTCGATTTAAATGAAATATGTCATAGCGTACTGAACTTAGTCTAGAATTATATGTGCTAAGTTTCGTGAAAATCGGTTAAGATTTGTATATAGCTGGTATAAAGACCCAAAGTTTGTACGATTGACACAAAATTTTGTACAATGTACTGAAGTTAATATACATTAATTTCTGGCAAGTTACGTTGAAATCGTTTCATATTTAGATATAGCTCGACACGAAATTTTGCACTACGTATCAAATTGACTCTTGAATGACGTTATTACGTGTTGTTAAAATTAGCGCAGATGCTTCCATATATATTTCAAACGGGTGTCAGATTGAGATTAAATTTTGAAGAGTGCGGCCTACCGAATAGCGTGTATCAAGTTTGCTGTACTCAAACGACTCTAAACTTTCCCGAATGAAATGAAATTTAGCATAGGTTCCAGAAACGCATAAAGACCACCTATTGAAGTTCGTTCAATTTCATGAAAGTGTTCTTTCAAAAAGGTGACGTCTGTTAGGAGACATATGTAGAATATATCCAAAGTGGTGAAGGGTATCGTATAGTTGGCCCCGTCTGACTTTACTTCTTTCCTTTCTGGTTTTACCATCTAATTGAATTCGTATTTCGCAGTAATTTTATATTTTGTTTTATATTTTGTTGAAAATGTACCTATCAATATTCACGAAAGCTTCCGAATAGACCCCATACAATGATACTCCACATTATTCGATGCGTTCGGAGGTTTGGCATTGCGGGTACCCGCAATATTCGGCATTTTGGGGAGCTTCTCTTAGCAAAAATTATCAATATTGGTCCAAGTTTTCAGATAGCCCCCATATATGTTATTCCCCTTTGTTCGGCATTTTCTCATGTGGTGTCAAATCTTCCTACCAAAATTTCACATTATAGTTGCTGCAATATGTCATTGACTGGATGGATATTAGAATTAGAATTCTCTGAATGGACACAATCTCGATTCCGAATGTCTTCTGATTTTCAATTCTTGCATTGTCCCAATAAATTCGTGAAACGTGTGCATACAATGATCGCGTGTACATTCAATGATATCCTTCTGAATTATTTTTTTTTTTTTTTGTATTCTCACCTAAAATATTTTCAATACAATGACAATCCAATTGAAAAAAATAAAATATGTACATACTTTGAAAATTTAAAAAAAAATTGACAATGCTTCATAATATTTTTTTGCAAATTTTTCGCGGTTTTCGATTATTTCTCACCTTTTAAACATTCCCTGAAGCTCCACGAATATTTAAAGACTAAGATAAGAAAAATCCGTTCAGCCGTTCTCGAGTTTTAGCGAGACTAACGAACAGCAATTCATTTTTATATATATAGATATTACCACTTGTTCACATTTGTGTGACTAATCAGTTATCACCTGTATTTATTTTAAAGGAGTAAAATAATTAAACACAAAGACTATTTTCCAATATAACTCTCGGATAAATATTTCCTTTTTCCTGCCTTGTGACATTTAGATCAATATCATAAACTTCCACTCACATCGATGTGACCACCCTCGAAGTATAATTTTACATTCATAATTCCCATTGAATTAATCACATTTGAGACATTATCTCAACACCCCTCATTATTAATACATATGTATGAGATTATTTTAATTATAATTATAACAATTTGAAATGACAGAATGTTGTATGTAATATTTGTTTTTTATTAGCTCTTTCAAAATCCATTATTTTCTATATATAATACGAATCAACACTTGTTGCTCTTATGTGAATGTAAATTTGACATTTGCATTTTCTTGACGTCAAACAAACCTTTTTGTATTTGCTTGAAATCGCAACACATTTACACTTACAAAATGATTAATATGTCATATAATTAATAGTTACCTGCAAATATCGTATATCCATAATTTATATGAAACTGGGTGTGCATGGTGGCAGATAAAGAATTTCATATATATCGACAATCACCACTTAGAGTAGTCATTAATGTTCACATTACACAAACTATAATTTTCTTTGAATCCGTCATCAGCATGCCATAACAATATTCATATAATCGATATAGAGAAAAAGGAAATATCGATTAATATTAATTGAGACGTATTTCCATTCAAATGTGATCAAGTTTTTCTTTGCTTTACATTTTATCATATGACTAATGATATTGGATACTAAATATTATTTGTTATAAGAGATTGGAAAAATACAACTGCAGAGGGCAACTATAAACGAGCTGATGGGTAGGGAGTCACTACAAACAAGCTGAAGCACAACAAAAAAAATCATGTCTTTTTATAGTCATTGAAAATTTTTTTTTAAATCAAAGCTTGTTTAAGTCCATGATTATTTTTTTTAATTTATGCCTTTTTTATTATTTTATTCCATGAAAAATTATTTTTGTTTTAATCCACACCTACTATAGTTCTTGAAATAATATTTTTTCAATAATATTTTTGAAAAAAACTCGCAACCTTTTATAGTCCTTGAAAATATATTGTTTAAATATCGGCACAATTTTAAAGTTCATGATTTTTTTAAACCACGCCTTTTTGTAGTCCTTCAAAAAATATTTTTTTTAAGAATCGTCGCCTTTTTAAAGTCCGGTAAAATATTTGTTTTCTAATCCAAGACTTTTCATAGTCCTCAAAAATATTCTTTTTTAATCCACGACTTCTACAGTCTTTGGAAAAACAGCTACTTAAAAATCCACGCCTTTCATATTTTTTAATCCAAGCTTTTTTATAGTCGTTGAAAAAATATTATAGTCCTTGAAATATTTACTTACTTTACTTAACTGGCTTGTTACGGAACGGTTGTTCCATAAGCCGAGCTTAAAAAAGTCCAACAATTTGGAATACCCCGTTCCAAGATGCTTCTGATCAATATAATAGCACGGGTAGTATCAGCGTCTTGTAAAGTGTGGGTTTGGTCTGACGGGAGGTGGCCTTGTTTCTAAACTGTTTACTTAGAACATAGTACCATCTTTTGGTCATCACAATCCTTCTCCGAATTTCAAAACTGATGTCATTCGCTTTATTTATGGCGGTACCAAGGTATATAAAATCTTTAACTATCTCGAAGCAGTAGTTCTCATGTTCCACAGTTGGTCCGAGTCTACTGGACGTCTTGCGCGTTGATGCCATCAGCTTGATCTTCTCGCCGTTTACTGCCAGACCCGTTTTGGTAGACTCCTTTTCAATTTGTTCAAAGATGGCTGTTACCGCTCGCAATGTTCGACCCATTATATCGATGTCATCGGCGTAGGCGAGTAATATGTGTTGTTTGGTGTGCAGAGTGTCATTTCTGTTCACCTTTGCGTCTCGTATGACTTTTCCAGCAGGATGTTAAAAATATCACTCAACAAACTGTCACCTTGTCTAAATCCTCGTTAGGTATTGAATTGCTCCGACAGGTCCTTTCCTACATTAACTGCTGACCTTGTGCCACTTAAAGTAATCCTGCATAGCCGTATTAATTTTGCAGGAATGCCGACATGGCTTTGAACACCTCTAAACGGATAGGGCTGTCGAATGCGGGTTTATAGTCGACAAATAGGTGGTATGTGTCGATGTGTTTTTCGTGGGTCTTTTCCAGGATTTGGAAGTGAACAGCGCAGAGTGAAAATCTGGTCAATGGTGGATTTGCCAGGTCTGAACCCGCATTGGTATGGTCAGATGATGTCATTGACCATTGGCTTCAATCGTTCACACAGCACGCTGGATAGCACTTATTCTTATTGGTTCCGGGGTATCTTCTTCATCGCCACTATTTGTTACTAGAAGCTTTTCGAAATGCTCCTTCCAGGTCCTCAATACGCTGTCTGTATCTGTCACCAGGTTTTCTTCTTCATCTCTACAGGAGGATGTGCCTTCAGTTTGGTGTTTTACTCGTTGGTAAAATTTCCGGACTTTATTCTGACTCCTGTACATCTCGATTTGCTCACGCTCACGTTTTTCTTGTTCTTTCTTCTTTATTTTTCTGAAAACACGTTTCTCCTCCCTCCTTTTCTCCCGATAATTCTCCATCATGTTACGTGTTGCTACGGTCTGCAGGGTTGCCCTATAAGCTGCGTTTTTCACATCCGAAGCATTACGACACTCCTGATCGTACCATGGCTTTCTTGGTGGTGGTTTTTGGTACCCAATTGCTCCTTTTGCTGCAGTTTGTAGGGAGTGGACAATTCTTTACCATTGTGCTTCTATACTATTATCGGGACAAGAAGTGCTTTCTCAAGAAGATGTGTAAGTTGAGCGGAGTAGGCCTCGGCTACCTGTTGTGTTTGCAGCTTTTCGACGTCGAGTTTCCGTGTTGTATTAGATCGCACCTTTGCTGCAACATTAAGACGGGTGCGTACCTTGGCTGCCACAAGGTAATGGTCCGAATCGATATTCGCTCTTCGGATCGATCAATCTAAAACACTGGATGAATGCCTTCCGTCTATCACAACATGATCAATTTGATTTCTCGTTACTTGATCAGGAGAGATCCAGGTGGCCTTGTGTATATCGAGATGCTTGAATCTGGTGCTGCTAACTACCAAGTTTTTTGCTGCCGCGAATTCAATCAACCTCATGTCGTTGTCGGATGTTTCTTCATGAAGGCTGAATTTTCCTACGGTGGGGCCAAAGATATTTTCCTTTCCGATTTTTGTATTAAAATCTCCTAGCAGAATTTTAATGTCATGGCCTGGACAACGGTCATATGCTGTTTCTAGGAGCTCGTAAAATATGTCTTTGGTCTGTTCATCTTTATCTTCGGTCGGAGCATGGGCGCAAATGAGACTGATGTAAAAGAACTTCGCTTTTATACGAATTATAGCAATTCGCTCATCTACTGGAGTGAATCTTGAGACAAGGTCTTTTATTCTCCTATTAACCATAAATCCACAGCCAAATTTTGGGTTTTCCAAGAGTGGGCAACTAACCCGACGCCTCAACCCATTTTTTTATAGTTCTTATGGGTGAACTCGCGGCACATATTAGCTCACTATTTCATCGTGGGTGATGAGAATAGCTCCCCAGGTGGCACCGCGGGGAGGTCAGTGTCCACAATTGCTATGAAAGAGGGACCAAGATAAGTCTGGACTTCGCCATGTTAAAGTCAATCAGAGCCGTTGCTTGGTATCTATCATCCCCTACACCTTGAAATAGCTTTTTAAAAAACACGCCAATTTATAGTCTTAAAAAAATATTTTTTTAAATCGAAGCGTTTTTATAGTCCATGCAAATATATTCTTTAAAAGTCCACGCCTTTTTGGTCTGTTTGTCTTTGGAAAAATATTCTTTAAAAATCCACGCCTTTTTGGTCTGTTTGTCCTTGGAAAAATATTCTTTAAAAATCCACGCCTTTTTGGTCTGTTTGTCCTTAGAAAAATATTCTTTAAAAATCCACGCCTTTTTGGTCTGTTTGTCTTTGGAAAAATATTCTTTAAAAATCCACGCCTTTTTGGTCTGTTTGTCCTCGGAAAAATATTCTTTAAAAATCCACGCCTTTTTGGTCTGTTTGTCCTTGGAAAAATATTCTTTAAAAATCTACGCCTTTTTGGTCTGTTTGTCCTTGGAAAAATATTCTTTAAAAATCCACGCCTTTTTGGTCTGTTTGTCCTTGGAAAAATATTCTTTAAAAATCCACGCCTATTTGGTCTGTTTGTCCTTGGAAAAATATTCTTTAAAAATCCACGCCTATTTGGTCTGTTTGTCCTTGGAAAAATATTCTTTAAAAATCCACGCCTATTTGGTCTATTTGTCCTTGGAAAAATATTCTTTAAAAATCCACGCCTATTTGGTCTGTTTGTCCTTGGAAAAATATTCTTTAAAAATCCACGACTATTAAAAAATATTGGAAACAAATACTCTTTATCCTTTCAGCTCGTCTATAGGGACTCTCCCTTCAGCTCGTCTATAGAGATTCTCCCTTCAGCTCGTGTATAGAGACCCTCCCTTCAGCTCGTCTATAGAGACTCTCCCTTCAGCTCGTCTATAGAGATTCTCCCTTCAGCTCGTGTATAGAGACTCTCCCTTCAGCTCGTCTATAGAGACTCTTTCTTCAACTCGTCTATAGAGACTATCCCTTCAGCTCGTCTATAGAGACTCTCCCTTCAGCTCGTCTATAAAGACTCTCCCTTCAGCTCGTCTATTAAGACTCCCTTCAGCTCGTCTATTAAGACTCCCCTTCAGCTCGTCTATAGAGACTCTCCCTTCAGCTCGTCTATAGAGACTCTCCCTCAGCTCGTCTATAGAGACTCTTTCTTCAACTCGTCTATAGAGACTCTCCCTTCAGCTCGTCTATAGATATTCTCCCTTCAGCTCGTGTATAGAGACTCTCCCTTCAGCTCGTCTATAGAGACTCTCCCTTCAGCTCGTCTATAGAGACTCTCCCTTCAGCTCGTCTATAGAGACTCTTTCTTCAACTCGTCTATAGAGACTATCCCTTCAGCTCGTCTATAGAGATTCTCCCTTCAGCTCGTGTATAGAGACTATCCCTTCTGCTCGTCTATAGAGACTCTCCCTTCAGCTCGTCTATAAAGACTCTCCCTTCAGCTCGTCTATAAAGACTCCCCCTTCAGCTCGTCTATAGAGACTACCTGCATCTTGTCTACCTCGGCGCCTTTATGAAAACTTCCATCTATATTAAAATCTGATAAGTGAGTGGTAGTTCAAAATTAACGGATTTTGCCAGCAGCCAAACCCAAAGTGTTAAACATCCTTCTCAGAGCCGTTGCTTGGTATCTATCATCCCTACACCTTGAAATAGCTTTTTAAAAAACACGCCAATTTATAGTCTTAAAAAAATAATTTTTTAAATCGAAGCGCTTTTATAGTCCATGCAAATATATTCTTTAAAAATCCACGCCTATTTGGTCTGTTTGTCCTTGGAAAAATATTCTTTAAAAATCCACGCCTATTTGGTCTATTTGTCCTTGGAAAAATATTCTTTAAAAATCCACGCCTATTTGGTCTGTTTGTCCTTGGAAATATATTCTTTAAAAATCCACGCCTATTTGGTCTATTTGTCCTTGGAAAAATATTCTTTAAAAATCCACGCCTATTTGGTCTGTTTGTCCTTGGAAAAATATTCTTTAAAAATCCACGCCTATTTGGTCTGTTTGTCCTTGGAAAAATATTCTTTAAAAATCCACGCCTATTTGGTCTGTTTGTCCTTGGAAAAATATTCTTTAAAAATCCACGCCTATTTGGTCTATTTGTCCTTGGAAAAATATTCTTTAAAAATCCACGCCTATTTGGTCTGTTTGTCCTTGGAAAAATATTCTTTAAAAATCCACGCCTATTTGGTCTGTTTGTCCTCGGAAAAATATTCTTTAAAAATCCACGCCTATTTGGTCTGTTTGTCCTTGGAAAAATATTTAAAAATCCACGCCTATTTGGTCTGTTTGTCCTTGGAAAAATATTCTTTAAAAATCCACGCCTATTTGGTCTGTTTGTCCTTGGAAAAATATTCTTTAAAAATCCACGCCTATTTGGTCTGTTTGTCCTTGGAAAAATATTCTTTAAAAATCCACGCCTATTTGGTCTATTTGTCCTTGGAAAAATATTCTTTAAAAATCCACGCCTATTTGGTCTGTTTGTCCTTGGAAAAATATTCTTTAAAAATCCACGACTATTAAAAAATATTGGAAACAAATACTCTTTATCCTTTCAGCTCGTCTATAGGGACTCTCCCTTCAGCTCGTCTATAGAGATTCTCCCTTCAGCTCGTGTATAGAGACCCTCCCTTCAGCTCGTCTATAGAGACTCTCCCTTCAGCTCGTCTATAGAGATTCTCCCTTCAGCTCGTGTATAGAGACTCTCCCTTCAGCTCGTCTATAGAGACTCTTTCTTCAACTCGTCTATAGAGACTATCCCTTCAGCTCGTCTATAGAGACTCTCCCTTCAGCTCGTCTATAAAGACTCTCCCTTCAGCTCGTCTATTAAGACTCCCTTCAGCTCGTCTATTAAGACTCCCCTTCAGCTCGTCTATAGAGACTCTCCCTCAGCTCGTCTATAGAGACTCTTTCTTCAACTCGTCTATAGAGACTCTCCCTTCAGCTCGTCTATAGAGATTCTCCCTTCAGCTCGTGTATAGAGACTCTCCCTTCAGCTCGTCTATAGAGACTCTCCCTTCAGCTCGTCTATAGAGACTCTCCCTTCAGCTCGTCTATAGAGACTCTTTCTTCAACTCGTCTATAGAGACTATCCCTTCAGCTCGTCTATAGAGATTCTCCCTTCAGCTCGTGTATAGAGACTATCCCTTCTGCTCGTCTATAGAGACTCTCCCTTCAGCTCGTCTATAAAGACTCTCCCTTCAGCTCGTCTATAAAGACTCCCCCTTCAGCTCGTCTATAGAGACTACCTGCATCTTGTCTACCTCGGCGCCTTTATGAAAACTTCCATCTATATTAAAATCTGATAAGTGAGTGGTAGTTCAAAATTAACGGATTTTGCCAGCAGCCAAACCCAAAGTGTTAAACATCCTTCTCAGAGCCGTTGCTTGGTATCTATCATCCCTACACCTTGAAATAGCTTTTTAAAAAACACGCCAATTTATAGTCTTAAAAAAATAATTTTTTAAATCGAAGCGCTTTTATAGTCCATGCAAATATATTCTTTAAAAATCCACGCCTATTTGGTCTGTTTGTCCTTGGAAAAATATTCTTTAAAAATCCACGCCTATTTGGTCTATTTGTCCTTGGAAAAATATTCTTTAAAAATCCACGCCTATTTGGTCTGTTTGTCCTTGGAAAAATATTCTTTAAAAATCCACGCCTATTTGGTCTATTTGTCCTTGGAAAAATATTCTTTAAAAATCCACGCCTATTTGGTCTGTTTGTCCTTGGAAAAATATTCTTTAAAAATCCACGCCTATTTGGTCTGTTTGTCCTTGGAAAAATATTCTTTAAAAATCCACGCCTATTTGGTCTGTTTGTCCTTGGAAAAATATTCTTTAAAAATCCACGCCTATTTGGTCTGTTTGTCCTTGGAAAAATATTCTTTAAAAATCCACGCCTATTTGGTCTGTTTGTCCTTGGAAAAATATTCTTTAAAAATCCACGCCTATTTGGTCTGTTTGTCCTCGGAAAAATATTCTTTAAAAATCCACGCCTATTTGGTCTGTTTGTCCTTGGAAAAATATTTAAAAATCCACGCCTATTTGGTCTGTTTGTCCTTGGAAAAATATTCTTTAAAAATCCACGCCTATTTGGTCTGTTTGTCCTTGGAAAAATATTCTTTAAAAATCCACGCCTATTTGGTCTGTTTGTCCTTGGAAAAATATTCTTTAAAAATACACTCCTTTAAAAAAATTGAAAAAATATTTATTATCTCTTCAGATCGTCTATAGTGACTCTCCCTTTAGCTCGTCTATAGAGATTCTCCCTTCAGCTCGTCTATAGAGACTCTCCCTTCAGCTCGTCTATAGAGACTCTCCCTTCAGCTCGTCTATAGAGACTCTCCCTTCAGCTCGTCTATTGAGACTCTCGCTTCAGCTCGTCTATAGAGACTCTCCCTACAGCTCGTCTATAGAGACTCTCCCTTCAGCTCGTCTATAAAGACTCTCCCTTCAGCTCGTCTATAGAGACTCTCCCTTCAGCTCGTCTATAGAGACTCTCCCTTCAGCTCGTCTATAGAGACTCTCCCTTCAGCTCGTCTATAGAGACTCTCCCTTCATCTTGTCTATCTGCATCTTGTCTACCTCGGCGCCTTTATGAAAAACTTCCATCTATATTAAAATCTAATAAGTGAGTGGTAGTTCAAAATTAACGGATTTTGCCAGCAGCCAAACCCAAAGTGTTAAACATCCTTCTCACCTAGTCTTCAAGGTAATTATGTATGTTTGTAAGTTTGTTTATCTTGTTCGGATTTTCCAACTCTGCTGTCTTGTTATTATCATGTTGAACCAACTTATTAATGCTCTTGCATCTGAATTAATTAATAATTGTAACAATTGTGCACTAAATGAACTGCATATCGGGTGCTGTGCATAATGAGCCTGGCCAGATGTCATGTTAGCATGACAAGTTACGACTTTTATTAATGTTGTTCCGCGTGGTAGAACACAATGTTGTGAATGGCTGTGTTAACGGATATTGGTATGATGTCCGTTTGAATTGCTTGCGACAAAATGTTGAGAAATGTTTATTAAAAAATGGATATATGTTTTAAATATTTTCAAAGGCTACTGATATTAATATTGAAACTAAAAATGACAATTATTTATAATAAAAAATATTATTTCAGTATTAAATTACCTAAATGACGCTTATTTTTTCATTGCATACTTGTATATGAAATTTAGCCTCCCACAATTAAATCCATTTCAAAATTTTTATTGTAGGAAGTATCGAACTATGTTATTAACTTAATTTTTATTCATTTGTCAATTAGCCTTTGTATAAATGTCTTTTGTTGTAAACTTCAACTAAAGCGGTAGTTTGTCAAATTTATCACGCTTATTAAATTAATATTTAATCTGATTAAACGAGACAATGCTGTGGCCAGTGGCCACATTTAGCATTGGCACTTAACCATTGTTATTGGCTATTCCTTTTGTTCTTGTAGTCACGCTGTACTTGGTGATTTGACAAAAAGTGAATACTTGAGTTTTTTTTGCCACTCTAAAAAATGTAAATATTTGCGAAAAACAATGCAACAAAACGTAAAAATTATTTATGCAGATAAAAGTTCAGTACTTGTTTGTTATTCAAAACAAAAAAAAAATTAATAATATATATATATATATATATATATATTAAAATATTTTAATTATGATATTAAAAATAATAAAACTATTGTTCTGCCCTTTAGCTTATTTATAAATACTATCAGCTCATCTATAAAGATTGTCTGGAATACCATTTTAGGGATTTTTAAAAATTATTTTTCCAATTTGAAAAGAATAACTTATCGAAAAATTTTTCAAGGTTTTTTGGAATATTTTTCCCAAAAAACTATCTAAAGTCCTGGATTTTCCAAAAATATTTTTTTTGAGGGCATTTATTTTTTCGAAGAATATTCAAAGGCATACCTTTTTAAAAAAGGCATGGGATTTAAAAGGACTATCTCAAGTCGGTTTTTTTTTGAAAAGCAATTTCAAAGACCTTCCAAAGCATTTGATTTTTTAAAAATGTTTTTTCATCCAAGGTGTGCATTTTTATTAAAGAATATTTTTTTCAAGGACTATCAAAAGGCGTTGATTTTTTAAACTTATTTCTTCTATGACTATAATTTTTTTTTAAAAAATATATCCTTTATTACTATCCTTAGGCGTGGATTTTTAAAAAGATTTTTTAGAACCACCAAAGCCTTGACGTTTTTAAAACTATTTTTGTCAATGACTATCCATTATTTTTTATTTTTTTTAAATCATATTTTGTTTAAGGCATTCATAGGATTGGATTTTAAATTTCAAAGGATTTTCGCAGGCGTATTTTTTTAATATTTTTGAAGGACTATTATTTTATATTTTAATTATTTTTGAGAGGCGTGGATTTTTATACCCTACACAACTATGTTGTCAGGGTATTATAGCTTTGTGCAGCCCCAAGTATTTGTAACGCCGCGAAATATTGGTCCAAGACCCACCTTTATGTATACCGATCGTCATATCTCGATTAGGTGAGTCGTCCGTCCGTCTGTCCATTGTAATTTGTAAACACGATAAAGGCCACAGTTATGGACCAATCTTCACGAAATTTTGCATGTAGGATGGGTTCTGGCCAATGAAGACCCCTAATGTTTTTGGAATAGATCGGTTAATATTTAGGGGATGAAATTGACGGTTTTTCTGGTCACTCCAAACACTGAATTTTTACATGGAGAAGAGGATCGGGCCAAAGAATAAGCATACCAGTTTTGATAAAGATCGGTCAATATTTAGCGGTCCAAATGGACCCTGACTTTTGTTTGAAAAATGACAAAATTTGTATTCTATAGCGGATATATTTACCCTTGAGGGACATGGACCCGAGAAGTTGATAGCATATCCAAGAGGAGTGGTTGACCCGTAAATTGATAACACTTATTTTGTCGTATGTTCTCGGATGTGGGACTTACACTTAAATATTTACAGGAATCTACGTATTCAGATATTATTTAGTAACCCATTACCACAATAGAGAGCGGAAATATAACGCTGACCGCTTGGAAATGTTCCAACTTAATTTTTTGTGTTTTTTCGATTCGATCTATAGGTCATAATTGAAAGCCGAACCTTAAAAAAACAACCTACGGTGAAGGGAATCTGGACAAGTAATTAGAAGGGCTATACTGAATATTAGTAATATTTGTTGGCCTCTAGTCGGTCAAGGGGATGCAAATATCGCGAAATATTGCCCATGCTCAGAATATAAAACCACAGAAAGTAAGGCTTTCTTGGAAGTTGTGTAGGGTATCATACGTTCGGCCCCGTCCGACTATACTGCTCCGCTCATTGGTTTTTTATTGGATTTTTTAAAAATATTTTTTCATGGACTATCCGAAGGCGTGGATTTATTAAAAATATTTTTCGAAGGCCTGCATTTTTGGCCCAAGGACGAACCATATTGAAATTGGGAAAAATCGGTTCAGATTTAGATATATCTCCCATATATATTTTCGTCCGTTTTAATGTAAATGGTACACCAAAGTCCTTATATATCTTTCGATTTGCACGAAATTTGGCATAGCGCTCTGAATTAAGTCTAGAAGGATGATTGTTGAGTTTCGAGAAGATCGGTTCAGATTTAGATATAGCTCCCATATATATTTTCGTCCGATTTTAGGTAAATAGTGCATCGAAGTCCCTGTATATCCCTGTATTTTTTCTTTCGATTTTATGTAAATGATGATTGGTGAGTTTCAAGAAGATCGATATAACTCCCATATATATTTTCGTCCGATTTTAGGTAAATAGTGCACCAAATTTCCTATATATCCTTCGATTTGCACGAAATTTAGTATAGCGTACTGAAATGAATCTGGAATGTTGAGTGCTAAGTTTCGGGATAATTGTTCGATATTTCGATATAGCTCCCATGTATATTTTCGACCGATTTTAGGTAAATAGTGCACTAAAATCCCTATATATCCTTCGATTTGCACGAAATTTGACATAGCGTACTGAATTGAGTCTAGAATGATGATTGGTGAGTTTCGAGAAGATCCGTTCAGCTTTCGATATAGCTCCCATATATATTTTCGTCCTATTTAATGTAAACGGTGCACCAAAAACCCTACATATCTTTCGATTTGTACGAAATTTGGTACATCGTTATGAATTGGGTCTGGAGTCATGTCTTCCAAGTTTCGTGGAAATCGGTTTAGATTTAGATATAGCTCCCATATATATTTTCGTCCGATGGTGTACCAAAGCCTCTACTTTTTTCGATTTGCACGAAATTTGGTATAGCGTACTGAATTAGGTCTAGAGTGATGTGTGTTAAGTTTCCTGAAAATCCGTTCAGATTTACATATAGCTCCTATATATATTTTCGTCCGATTGTAGGTACATAGTATACCAAAGTCCCTGTATATCCTTCGATTTGCACGAAATTTAGTATAAGCTAAGTTTCGGGTAAATCGGTCCAGATTTCGATAGCTCTCATGTATATTTTCGTCCGATATTATGTAAATGGTGCCCCAAAGTCCCTATATATCCTTCGATTTGCACGAAATTTGGCATATCGTACTGAATGAAGTCTAGAAAGATGTGTGTTAAGTTCGGGGAAATCGGTTCAGATTTAGATATAGCTCCCATATATATTTTCGTCCGATTTTATGTAAATGGTGCCCCAAAGTCCCTATATATCTTTCGATTTGCCCAAATTTTGCACAGCATACTGAATTAAGTCTAGAAAGATGTGTTTTAAATTTCGTGAAAATCGGTTCAGATTTCGATGTAGCTCCCATATATACATATATATTCGTCCGATTTTACATAAGTGGTGCACGAAACTCCTAATGTTTGTGAAATTTTGCACAACGTATCAAATTGAGACTTGAATGACGTTATTGCATTTTATTGAAATTGGTGGAGATGCAGCCATAGCTCCCATATGTATGTTCGAACGGGTATCTGAATGAAATTAAATTTTTAACAACGAATAGCGTGTATCAATTTTGCTATAAATTGATTTCCATAAATTTGTCCCGAATGCAATTAAATTTATCATAGATTGCTGAAAGACATGAGTATGTTTCTTCGAGGGAACATTGACATGCAATTGTAAGGATGCATATGTAGAATATACCCAAAGTGGTGAAGGGTATCATATAGTCGGGCCAGTCCGACTTTACTACTTTTACCACTACTATTATGCAAAGGCGTAGATTTTTAAAAATATTTTTGAAATATTATTCAAAGGCGTAGATTTTTATGATTCTAGGGTTTTTTTTCCGACATTTTGTGTTTTTTTTACTGTAACTTATTTTTACTGCTAATGTATAATATGTTAATCTCTTTTTTTACAGCTCCAAATTCTTATTTCTTCCACGTATGTATGCTCTTATTATAATCAGAAATTTTACTCAAATAATATATATATATATATATATATTTTTTTTTTTTTAATTTAAACAATTAATATAGTATATATAGACATAAATCCATATATAGTCCTTTTAAATTAATATCAACACTAATTAAGTAATTAATTATCAATTGAGTAAACACATTTCGTTTTAATTACTTCAAATATTTGTTGCATTTCTTTAAATACTCTGTGTGTGTTTGCTATGAAATGTAATTAAATCAAATCAAATTAAATTAAAAGGCGCCAAAATTGTTGACAAGTTAGTGATTGCTACAAAATACAATACATCTGGTTCCTCAAAATAACGTTCATCGACCAACAACAACAACAATAGCAGCCACATCCTCAGCAGCTGCGCAGTACCCTTCATTCATAGCTGCGAGAAAATCAATCATTGATCTGACAGCCAACGTGATACATCAAAATTTTTTCATTTCGTTTCATTTTTTTTTGTTATTGTTATAGATTTAGTGGGAACTTAACAATTGATGTGGCCACAAATACTTGCGAAAAAAATAAATAAAACAATATACAATTAAGTGCTGAAAACAAACCGCATCAGTCGAAACGAATTGAAATTATGGTACAAATTCTGAATTTCAGGCAAATGGGCGCGAGAGTTATTTGGGGACTATGACTAAAATTGGACCGAAATTTTTTATTATGGGTAGGGAGATTTTCTGCCGAATGAAGACCTATACCTAAAATTTTTAAAATACCCAACATTTTTTTGAGGTCTTGTCCTGTTTCCTAATATTTTGTTGTTTTTTTATTTTTGGTACCATATAGTAATAATTGTTAATCCCACACCATGAAAATCGATTGGAGTTTCTTTCCAATTATATTTTCTCCATATGTTACAAACGAATAGATAAACACAATATATCCCCAAATTCCCTTGCGGAACTTTCCGCTTCACGTGTTACACTCATTCCCATTATATTCCCTCGTCATAAGTGATTATAAAAAATAAGATACAATATTTATTTTGGCATATAAGTGTGATGTGCTAAAGACAATAGCAACAACAACAATAAAACAGACATTAAAATAAACAATTTCATCTACAGTCTCTACGTTTAGGCATTTGCGAACACATAAATAAACATTTGGTTGATTGTTGTTAAAAAAAAAATTAAATGGTTCAGTCCTAAAGCATGTTATGGAAAAATAAAATCGGTTCACTTATTGTTAGCACATAAATACAATTAAAATTGCTAATTATAACATTGTTATGTTAAGTAATATGGCTATTTGTCTAATGGCGTAAACAATTTGAAAAAAAACCGATTATTCGGGTTTTATTAAATCATATATAAATAACATTATACAAATCGTTCAAATCCTACTATAAGTTGAATTTAGCATAGCAAAATATTGGGGCCAAAGTTAGAACATCCCAAAATGAAAACTTATGAAAAATACCCGAAAAAAAATCAGAAAAAGTTCGGCAAACATTTTTAGACAGTTTTTTGTTTGCTCGTGAGTTATTATCGTGAAGAATATAAAAAATCTCAATTTTTCTAAAAATATTTTTTTTAATTACCACTAAGTCAGGCGCCAGCGTACTTCTCATTGAGGTCGTATTGTTGTTAACTTTAATTCGAATCAAAACTATTTCAAGAATGTCCCTACAAAATTTCAAGTGAAAATCTCAAGAACTCTTGAAAATATAGCCGATTTATTGTGTCAGCAACAAGTGGCTAAAGGACTTATCAAACTTTAAACGCGTTTTTCTCTTTTGCGAATGGCGGGCACGATAACTCAAAAACTAATAACCCAATCGATTCCAAAATTTTACACGTTTCTCTGTGAGTGCATAGCTATCGTATGAACTAGGATAAAGCCAATCGATGAAGATCTTCCTTATTTGTTAACTTGGTTTTTGGTCAAAAATTGGCGATTTTCCAAAAATATTTTTTCAAAGGTCCGCCATTTTGTTAATTTTAGAGCGAAATCAATAATCCTAGTTCATACGAGAGCCAGACATGTACTATTTCTA
Source organism: Musca vetustissima (assembly GCF_032173495.1). NCBI lineage: Eukaryota > Metazoa > Arthropoda > Insecta > Diptera > Muscidae > Musca > Musca vetustissima. Next base: position 198,673 of record NW_026880990.1, on the reverse strand, counting down.
ACACCGTTGGAATTTTCGGATTCCGATGTTCCAGCGAGGAGTTATCATGCCCGCCAACCAAAAAAGGACTTTAATTACACAAAACAACAACAAAACAGTAACAAAAAATTTTTGTAAATTATTTTTCTTCTCATTCAAATATATATGTGCAAAGTTACAAACCTTAACAAGCATTGGTATTGATTTACCACCCCATTGAAAGTCTTGAAAAATTAAAATCGAGAATGGGTGGGGTTCCCTTAAGAACTTCGATTTGTTACAAGAGACATATGGGTATGGAAGGTTTTATGGAAAGAAGCAATAAATAGCTACTGGGGAGAATATCCCAACAAAAAAGGATCAGTGAGGATCCTTTTTGTACGCCTAACCTCTCGGCGAACAATGCCATACATTCCTCACTAACAAACTGGAATTCTGCCTTACTATTTTGCAAAAACAAAATATTTAGATTTTTTTTAGAAAATGTCTATTTTTTGTTTTTAATTTTTGAAAAATTTCGAAATTTTTAAAGCTAATTTTTCTACACTTTAGTACGGTGAAAATGTTCCTCATCCAAATATTGGTTTTAGACCCCATATTTCTTTGGACCAAATCCGTTTCAGAAAATTTAGAGTCGATTTACAAATGTCCGTCCGTTGTCCACGACAACTTTCGAAGGGAATAATCGATTTCATCCAAACTTTGCACATCTTATTATTTCTCCCAAACTTTGTTCAAACTCGAAGATGGGAAATATCGGTCTACTCCTTCTGGTACGTCCCACAAAAAATTGTGGAAAAAATGTCCCACAATTGTCGAAATTGTGCAAAAAATTAATGTTATAATATCATGGGAACCAAACTAGCCTAGATCAGGTTTGAAGATGAAATCCATTTGTCCACTCTTTCTGGTCCCTCTACCACAAAGGGTCAACATTAATCCAATATCAGGCGAATGGAATGTCCGATTTGAACCAAACTTTGCACATCCTATTATCTTTACCAAGCCTAGATCAATTCCGAAGTTGGGACCCGTCTGTCCTCTCCTCTGGTACCTACCCGAAAAAGGGTCCATACATAATCCTTAACATTTTTTTGAATAACCGAATTGATCAACATTAAATCTGAAACATCTTGGATAAAAATATATAACTTTTATAAATTGAATAATAAAACCTGTGTGTAACTACAAAGACCTTCTCCGCAAACCATAGGGTAGGAGTATATAACTGTCGGCAACGCCGTAATTCTATGTCGATAGACATATTCATCTATATTTTGTTATCTCGAATATATGTACGAACATATGTACATTGCTGCGATATAATAAGGTTTCGATATAATAAAATTTCACCAACTTTAGTTCGATATAGATCCAGTTTTACATATAGCTCTCATATAAAATAATTGATTCTGATTGGCGAGAAACGTCATACAAATATGTTCACCTTTCCAGTTAGATATAGACCTCATTTTAACGGTACACCATGATTTAGTTTGCTCTATAAAACCCACTTTGTGGCATTTTCGGTATTTATACCCTACACAACCATGTTGTAAATGTATTATAACTTTATTTGGTCCTAAGAGTTTGTTCCGCCGAATTTTACTATACCGCTATTAGTTATATCTCGTCTAAGTCAGTCGATCTAGACATATGTGTCCGTCTGTCTGTCTGCCCAACATAATTTGTAAACACGCTACAGGTCACAACTATGACCAAATCGTCACAAAATTTTGCAAGTAGAACCCGATCGGACCAAAGAAGACTCCTATTGTTTTTGGTAAAAACCGATTAATATTTAGGGTCATCCCCTAAACTTTATTTTTTGTTCTGATCGCTCTAGATGCCGCAATTATAACCAGAACTCCGCAAAATTTTAACGGGTCAAATGAAAAAGTGAAAATGACAATTTGCATACCATTTCGCAAATATTTAAGTCTGAAGGATATAGACCCGAGTAGTTTATAGTATATCTAAAAGGATTGGTTTAAATTGATACCCATTTATGTACGAACCCGAGTGCTAAGTTTATACTAAAACTTTACAGGGATTGTATTACCATTACCACACTAGAGGGCGGGAATGTGACGCTGATGACTAGGACATTTTCGGTGATATTTTGGAGATGAAATCTACCGAAAATATTATTTTTTCTCGTTTCTAGTCGCTCTAGATGTTATAATTCTAAGTTGAACATCACAAAATTGTCATTAGGAAGGCGATCTGGCCAACTAATTCGAATGGCTTTCATTGATATCTAAGGTAAATATTTAGCGGGTTAAATGATGCCGCAGAGGATCTCTTGTGTAGGTTATCATAGCTTGGTATTATTTTTTAAAAAGTGGTAGACTCGAAAATCGAGATAGAACTATGGCTCCTTCACCAAAGTTGATTAGAATTGCCCATAGAATGTATTTACTCGACTCCATACAAATTGGACTTTTAACACTTTCTTCTTATTACAATCTATACAGTAAAACCGGAAAAAATATTTATAATGGGTTTATTATTTTTTGTTTTCAATTCATTTTTTTTCACATCACTAATCGATAAACAAATAATTAAAACAATGAATGGTTTGTGGTGTTGCATTAATTTGATTAAATTAAATGTCTACAATTTATGTTTAATTATCTCTTGCCAATTTTATACAATAGATAATTGGGTATGAACGTCATGTAACCTGTCAATGGTAACAATTGTGAGATTTAATTAAAATTTGCAATAAGTATGCCATATGTCAGAGTACAGTAAAACCTCACTTTACAAAATCTCAACAAAAGAAGAACACAAAATCACGTAGGAAATAAATACATCGGAGATAATAATAATAAATGCAAATTTAAAAATATTAATTATTGAAAGATTTTTTAGTAACCGGTTCCACTGTATTCCTCCCATAAATACCATTATGTTTTTTTGAATGACACTTTTCAAACAGTAGCCAAAACAAGTTTTGTATAAATTTTTTTCCTTTTTGCCCAAAGACATTTAACATTTCTTTGTTTTTCAATACCAATTGTTATGTGGCCGTGGCAACTTTCAACTGTGGCGATAATTAGTAAATAATTTCGAAATTACTCCCGTTGAAATAAATACAAAAAAAAAAAACGGCCATAAAATATTCACAATATGTAATGTAATAAAAGATTGACACTAATTGTTGAATGTCTCTGTGTGTCGAGACATTGGTATTTATTTTTTTATCATAATTTTTATTTTTTTATTTCGTATCACAAAACCAAGGCTATAAATATAGATATTAACTAAAATATAGTAAAAAATCTTTTTCCGTCATTTAGGAATTCTTGGGAATTTTTTATATGACAAAATATCCCATTTTTATTGATTCCGAAAATATATAAACATATTTTTATTTATTAGTTTGCGGTTTTTATTTTTTGGTAGAACTACAATGTTTTTTTTATGACAATGAGTAAAGTTTTTAACTGGTTCCATAAGTCTTGGTTATGGAACCAGTGCAACTATTGTAAGTAGAGTGACAAAGTGACAAGTGGGAAGAAAATCTAAAGAGAATCGTAGGGAGTAGCAGCAGACTTGCTTAAAAAAGTTGCATGTGTAAACCCAGACTAATTGTTTTTGTACGTGGGTTACTATGTATATTTCTGACCCAATAAAGAAAATTCGTATATTTATCATCAACATGATTTTCTTCTTTTTTGAAGTATTCTCAAGAATGTTCTATATTACACCTCAAACAAAGAATTTTTCCTACTTTTTTGAATCGCCCATGCCTTTAAATCAAACATTCGATTTTGAATCGCCCATTCCATTTTCAATTTTAAAATTGCAAGATTTTCAATGGGCTGGTAAGTGAATACCAATGCTGGTAGGTTTGTAACTTTGCACATATGTGTATATGAAGATTTAAAAGCGAGGAAAAATAATTTACAAAATTTTGTTGTTGTTGTTTGTGATTGATGGCGGACACGATAACTCCTCACTGGAATCCGAAGATTTTAAAGACATTAGAAATATTTTATGTCTGGCTCTCGTATGAACTGGTATTATTGACTTCGACCATATACTAAGTTAAAAAATATGAAAAATCTTCTCCGATTAGTTCATACGATAGCTATATACACAATTTGGAAGCAATTTTTGAGAATAACTCTTGCCGTCACTTGATGATACTAAGATAATAAATCGGCTGTATCTTTAAGAATTGTTAAGTTTTCACCTACAATTTTATTGGGACATTCTTCAATTAGTGTAGGTTCGAATGAAATCAATCACGATCACGCATTTATTTCTTGATCTGGGGAATAAAAAAAATCATTGAGTGCCAAGTCATGTGTGTCTGTCAGTCCGTCTGCCTTTTGTAATTACTCTAGCCTCTACAGAAAGTGAGATATGTCTGTCTGTCCGTCCGTCCGTTTGCCTGTTGTAATTACTCTAGCCTCTACAGAAAGTAGATGGATCGCCAAAATTTTGCGTTTTTTGGGTACCAAATTTATCCACTAAAAATTATAAATATAGATCAAATTTTTCGGGTAGACCTCATATAAGCGTACCCCCAATTTTCAGTATTTTGGGGTTCGTGAACGTATTTTTTAAGCAAATAAGCTGTAATTTAGTACTTTGAGTTCTTATTGAATAACAAATCTTTCCACTAAAAATTATAAACATAGGTCAATTAGCTCCCATATAAGGGTACCCCCCAATTTTCGGGTTTTGTGTGTGCGTTTCTTTAACCGAATTTGCTGAAATTTGGTACATTCTTATTGGGTACTAAATTTCTCCACTAAAAATTATAAACATAGGTCAATTTTTTAGGGTAGCCCTCATATAAGGGTACCCCTCATGTTTTCAGTATTTTTTCAACCGAATTCGCTGCAACTTGGTAGCAGTGTATGGTAACAAACATCCCTCTAAAAAAATATTAATATTCACACTTTTTATTAAAATTTTGTGGGGTAGCTCACATATAAGGGTACCCCCAATTTTCGATTTTTGTGTGTGCGTTTCTTTAACCGAATTTGCTGAAATTTGGTACATTCTTATTGGGTACTAAATTTCTCCACTAAAAATTATAAACATAGGTCAATTTTTTAGGGTAGCCCTCATATAAGGGTACCCCTCATGTTTTCAGTATTTTTTCAACCGAATTCGCTGCAACTTGGTAGCAGTGTATGGTAACAAACATCCCTCTAAAAAATATTAATATTCACACTTTTTATATTAAAATAGATATCTGATTTGTTACACGTTCTTGTGTTTATCTTTATATAGTCGTATTCCATCATAGTAGGGGGATTCTGTATACGAACGTATAAAATTCTAAGACGATTTACCCGAATTAGACATCTGTTGCAATCGTTATACTTTCGGAGGAGAACAGAGACGATTTAGTCGATTTAGCCATCTGTTGTAATCATTCTATCCTGTGTACATTGGTGATGGCCTCATATAACCTTGCCCTCTAAATTGCAGTATTTTGTGGATTTCATTCTATCATGCATCGTCAAATCAGACTACATGTTGGTGTTTTGCGATTTTTGGAAAAATCTCCATTAAAAATTTTAGAAATTGGAATTTGGAGTACATTGTGGTTTACAACAATCGATTGGTACAATTTTTTGTATAAGTGGTTGAGGGTATCCACAGTTCGACCCGGCCAAACTGAACGCCTTTTTCACTAGTGGCTGTAATTTAACATTCTTTTTTTGGGGGCTGACATATATTTTTGCCGAAAATAGTTTTTGGCATATCCTGACCCGATTTCAGTACATTTAAGATTTTAGCCACATGTTCCTACTACAGAGCTGAATGTGGACATTACGGTAATTTGTGAGGTGAAATATATCTATGCAGAAAATTATCTATAAATGTAGCTCTTTTTTAACATAGCCTGCATATAAAGGTCCCAATCCATTTTTTTTGTAGAGTTTAGCCACATTTTCCAACAGAAAGTGATGTAAATTGGCACTACGAGTTCTAGGTGGCAGGAAAACATATTTGGACATAACACCCTTTGCAAAGAAGGGACCTACCCATATTCGAGATTTTGAAGTTTTAAGCTCTGAATTGTCTGTAATTTGGCATTTCGAGAAAAAAAAGTTTGTTAAATTATTCGATGTTGGTCCGATGTATCTACCCCATGTAAAAAAGACCCGATTTCAGTTTTTAAGGGGTTAGCCCCTAGTGGCTATAATTTGGCATTTCTTGTGGATAAGAATCTTCATTTCAGAAAGTTTTCAGTATAGGTTCACGTTTTTACATGGCTCCAAAGCCCTGCTCTATTAGAAAATACGTTGAAGATTCTAGTCCAGTTTTTAAACCTGAATTTTCAAATAAACAACCCTATTAGCAGCCAATTTAGAATAACATCTACTTCACCATATCTAGTTCAACACTTTGTTAAGAAATTTTGAATGCACACCACTTTGTGGTGGGTATAAAATGTTCAGCCCGGCCCGAATTAATGACATTTTTTGTTGTATATATTTTCAGTCTCTGTTTTTCTCTTATAGTACCTTTGCTATTAAAAAAAGTACAGACACATATTAATTATTAGTTTGATTAGAGATAATCTAGTTACATATGACCAAAGGATCATAGGGTATCATATAGTCGATATGCCCCACTTTAGCCCTATTTCTCACTGCTTGTTATTAGTCTAGTTTGTCACTAGTCCACTAATCTGATTCTTTATTAAAATTTTAATGGTTTTTTGTCACCTTGTTAATATTTTTAATTTTAACATTCATATCCATTCCCTATTCCAATTAACTACAAAAAATATATTTTTTTGTTTTTGAAAACTAAAAACAAATGTAAATAATATAAACAACAAATCTGATATTTTTATTGCCTATGGAATATGCCTCCTAGCCTATGATGGAACGTGCTTTTTTGAACGTAAAACTTGTAGACCACAACAAAGAAAAGAGAAGCAAAACAAAACGCATTGAATGACTGGAAGAAAAATTTTCCGTTCTTTTTCTTTTTTGTCGATTTGAGTCGCATACTCTTACAGTTACCGGTCGGTTGTTTTCTTTGCAATATGTTTTTTTTTTAGTTTGGCCTTTTACCGGTTCCAATACATATCGATCAACAATTGGGTGAGAAAAAATGCCAATCGTGACTAGTAACTTTGTATAGGAAGCCAGCGTTTACAAAAATATTGATGATGATTGTTACAATGCGGGAATTTCTTTGGAAATAGTATAAGTTATCATATCGGAGCCGGATTACGATTTTAAAATGTCAATATGATTTTTATACCCGTAGCTATATAAATATCGGGTTTAGTATTATATTTCTTGAAGCATTTACAAATGTACCCTTCCTCTTGTAACTTTTGAAAATCATATAAATTTGAACTGTAATATTTATACCATTATATTTATTTATCGATGACTCAAATTCGTATCCAAAGTTTCAAAGACCTTTGACTGAATTTTAAAATTGTGTAATCAAACATCATATTCACTCATTCCTTTTTTTGTGAATTTTTTTCTGCCTGTTTTTTATGACACACAAAATCCATTATTCATTCCCGGCATTCTGAATAATTATTTTAATAACAAAACAAATGTGTGTCTCTGTGCCCAAAGGCCATGGCGGGATCACATTCGATGAAATTCAATTGCACTTCCCTATTGTGAGTTCTTTGTTTTACTGGCATTATTTCAAGTGGGGATTAATTCGATGTAATTGTTTTAAATGCTTTCCCAAACTTCCTTGTTTATTTATGTCACACGGGAAAAGAAGAGGCGAAGTTTTATGCTGAAGAAGTAAAAAAATCCTTACGGTTGTATCGTACATTGAAATATGATTTATGGCAATATTCAAAAGAATTTTTTTCCGCCAGTTTTGATCCTAGAAAAACATTTCTTAAAAAAAATATTCTTAAAAAAATCCACGCCTTGATGATATGCTTTGAAAAAATATTCTTAAAAAAATCCACGCCTTGATGATAGGCTTTGAAAAAATATTCTTAAAAAAATCCACGCCTTGATGATAGGCTTTGAAAAAATATTCTTAAAAAAATCCACGCCTTGATGATAGGCTTTGAAAAAATATTCTTAAAAAAATCCACGCCTTGATGATAGGCTTTGAAAAAATATTCTTAAAAAAACCACGCCTTGATGATAGGCTTTGAAAAAATATTCTTTAAAAAATCCACGCCGTGATGATAGGCTTTGAAAAAATATTCTTTAAAAAAATCCATGCCTTGATGATAGGCTTTGAAAAAATATTCTTTAAAGAAATCCACGCCTTGATGATAGGCGTTGAAAAAATATTCTTAAAAAACCACGCCACGGGAAAAGAAGAGGCGAAGTTTTATGCTGAAGAAGTAAAAAAATCCTTACGGTTGTATCGTACATTGAAATATGATTTATGGCAATATTCAAAAGATTTTTTTTCCGCCAGTTTTGATCCTAGAAAAACATTTCTTAAAAAAATCCACGCCTTGATGATAGGCTTTGAAAAAATATTCTTAAAAAAATCCACGCCTTGATGATAGGCTTTGAAAAAATATTCTTAAAAAAACCACGCCTCGATGATAGGCTTTGAAAAAATATTCTTAAAAAATCCACGCCTTGATGATAGGCTTTGAAAAAATATTCTTAAAAAATCCACGCCGTGATGATAGGCTTTGAAAAAATATTCTTTAAAAAATCCACGCCTTTGAAAAAATATTCTTTAAAAAATCCACGCCTTGATGATAGGCTTTGAACAAATATTCTTAAAAAAATCCACGCCTTGATGATAGGCTTTGAAAAAATATTCTTAAAAAATCCACGCCGTGATGATAGGCTTTGAAAAAATATTCTTTAAAAAATCCACGCCTTGATGATAGGCTTTGAAAAATTATTCTTTAAAAAATCCACGCAGTGATGATAGGCTTTGAAAAAATATTCTTTAAAAAAATCCACGCCGTGATGATAGGCTTTGAAAAATATTCTTTAAAGAAATCCACGCCTTGATGATAGGCTTTAAAAAAATATTCTTTAAAAAATCCACGCCTTGATGAGGCTTTGAAAAAATATTCTTTAAAAAATCCACGCCTTGATGATAGGCTTTGAAAAAATATTCTTTAAAAAATCCACGCCTCGATGGTTGGCTTTGAAAAAATATTCTTTAAAAAATCCACGCCTTGATGATATGCTTTGAAAAAATATTCTTTAAAAAATCCACGCATTGATGATAGGCTTTGAAAAAATATTCTTTAAAAAATCCACGCCTCGATGGTTGGCTTTGAAAAAATATTCTTTAAAAAATTCACGCCTTGATGATATGCTTTGAAAAAATATTCTTTAAAAAATCCACGCATTGATGATGGGCTATAAAAAAACCATTTGAGCTTTATAGAGACCTTTAGGTCTTTATAGAGACCATTTGGGCTGTATAGAGACCGTTAGGTCTGTATAGAGACCATTTGGGCAGTATAGAGACCTTTAAGTCTTTATGGAGACCATTTGGGCTGTATAGAGACCGTTAGGTCTTTATAGAGACCAATTGGCGTTTTAGAGACCGCCAGGTCTTTATAGAGACCAATTGGCTTTTTAGAGACCGCCAGGTCTTTATAGAGACCAATTGGGCTGTATAGAGACCGCCAGGTCTTTATAGATACCATTTGGGCTGTATAGAGACCCTTAGGTCTTCATAGAGACCAATTGGGCTGTATAGAGACTGTTAGGTCTTTATAGAGACCATTTGGGCTGTATAGATACCGCCAGGTCTCTGTAAAGACCAATTGGGCTGTATAGAGACTGCCAGGTCTCTGTAAAGACCTAATGGGTTGTATAGACACCGCCAGGTCTCTGTAAAGACCTAATGGTCTGTGTAGAGACCGCCAGGTCTCTGTAAAGACCTAATGGGCTGTGTAGAGACCGCCAGGTCTCTGTAAAGACCTAATGGGCTGTGTAGAGACCGCCAGGTCTCTGTAAAGACCTAATTGGCTGTGTAGAGACCGCCAGGTCTCTGTAAAGACCTAATGGGCTGTGTAGAGACCGCCAGGTCTCTGTAAAGACCTAATGGGCTGTATAGAGACCGCCAGGTCTCTGTAAAGACCTAATGGGCTGTATAGAGACCGCCAGGTCTCTGTAAAGACCTAATGGGCTGTATAGGACCGCCAGGTCTCTGTAAAGACCTAATGAGCTGTATAGAGACCGCCAGGTCTCTGTAAAAACCTATTGGACTGTATAGAGACCGCCAGTATTCTGTAAGGACCTAATGGGCTGTATAGAGACCGCCAGGTCTCTGTACAGTCCAATTGGGAAATCGACGTCATAAATTCGGATGTGTAGAGACAGTCAGGTCTCGTTATAGAGACCAATTGGGCTGTGTAGAGACCGTCAGGTCCTTTATAGAGACCAATTGGGTTATATTATAGAGACCGCCAGGTCGTTATTAAGAGCCCTATAGAAACCGTTTGGTCTTTATAGACACCAATTGAGTTCTATAGAGACCGTCAGGTCTTTATAGAGACCATTTTTTCTCAGTGTATGTGTCAATAAAAGTTGTAGAGCGTTACTACACTACACAACACGGTTTGTGGACGTTGACGCTTACTGCAACGTTAACAGCGTCGTCAACGACGGCCATTGAGCGTCTGTGTGTTTATCCAAATAAACGAGAAAATCTTTCATTTGCAAAATCTGCTGCTGTTTTGGCGTTCGCACAACAAAAACCCGCCGGAAGCCAAAGAAGAAACAACCAGGCATACAAAACAATGAAATACATTCGATCGTCTGCTTCGTCGGTAAAACGTACGGAACCGCCAGTAACAGAACAGAATCAGCACAGTAAACAACAAACGAATAAACAACAATAACATTTAATACGAAACAATAACAAAACATTGTTTTTGCTGCAATTGAGAACGTCGGGATTTAAGAAACCCGAATAAGAAAAGAAAATACAAAATAAGAAAAAAACGAAAACCAAACAAATAATAAAAGTCAACAAACAAACCGGCCAGAATTTCGCTGAATGTATATAAAAACGTAGTGCCAGGCCAGCGGCCCGTTGACAATCATTCAGTTAGCCAATGTAACACGACAACAATAGACACGAAGTCTGATTGCTTGCAATATTCTGTATATAACTGTGTAACGGAAATTCAAAAAATATAAATAAAGCGGATTTTTATGCAATCGTTGATGAAAAGAAATTGAACATTTATGTCCTTAGAAAGGATAATACAAAATAAATATTGAAAATATTTTTTGTTTTTTATTAAAAAAAGCTAAGAAATAAAAAATATAAAATTTCGTATTATATTAATTCAAAACCCCTCAAACCGGACAGCCAATCAAGTGTGATCATTCAACCATCATCTACCAAAAAAATAAAACAAGTGAACCAAACGAGCATTCACATCATTTCACACAGCTGTGAAATAAACAAATTGTCGTCGTGATCGATTGATACTTTCTTCGTATTTTTTTTCCATTTTTCAAATTGTCGTTTTTTGACTTTTCTTCTCGGCCAGTGAGAAAAGTTAGCAGATCCGTGAAGAGTGAAAATTGTCTGTGTGTGTGTTTTCCTCATTTAGTCGCGTTGAGTGAATGCTGCTATTTTGACTTGGGAAAATAAATTGAAAATTGTGTACAACAACAGCTAAACATTTTGCAAACGAGAAAAGCAAAAAAAAAAAAAAAACAATAAAAAAAAATAATAGAAAGCAAAGCAAAAGAAAATGTTACGCTGTAGATAAACAACAACCATCTGTTCTGAATACCTTAATTTTTGTTTTCGTTTTTTTTCTCCTCGCAATTAATTGCTGTTATTTACCATCGAAGCAGAAGTTTCCACAGCAAAAAAAAAAAAAAGAAAAACATACATAAATAAATTAAGGAAAACATCAAAGAATTATAAAAATAACAAAATAATACTATTGTCGGCAACAATAAAACACACCCATTTATTGCCAATAATTTGACGCATTCCGTTCATAATTAATTTGAACATCTTAAAAAAGATTTATCTGTGAATTCATTCCAACCAAAAGCAAAAAAAAAAAATACAAATAACCGCCACCATGGAAATCGAAAATATCTCACAAATGCTACAAAATAGTCGCACATTTGCTAAAAATGATGCGATTATTATTGAACCACGATATACGGTGAGTAAAAAAATTAGCAAATAAATTTAAAAACAATTGTGAAAAATGTATATTAAAATAAATAGGTGTTGCGTGTAAAAATGGCCTAAATATTTTGGCCTATTTGTTATTCCATTTATTTTCAAGTGGAACTGAGAAAAGAAAAACTTTCGTCGATCACTGTCCACATTGTGACCATGACGATTTCGATAGGAAACATATGTCGTTCAGCAATCGATTTGTATAAGACAACAAAATTTCAGGGTTGGAAAAGTGTTACTAATGGAATTTAAGAAAAATAGGAAATAATGCATAGATAACAATAATGCAATAATAATGTACAAGTTTTAAAAATTATAAATATTACTTCAATAATTATGTCCTTCAGTATAAAGTAAATTAGGAAATGAAATGATTGACTTGATTATAATTACAGTCGAAATCAGTTTTAGGGTCGTTAAAGGAATTGATCGCTATAAGCGATTGTCTTTATGAAAGATAAGAAAAGTTCAGAACTAATTCGGGAATTGTCGCACAATGGCCAAAATTCAAATCTAGCGGGGAAAAGTCCAAAAATTAATCACCACATATTTTAAAAACTGTTTTTACCATATTTTTGTAAACATATCGGGGAACAAAGCATCTATGATCCGATGTGGATGAAATTTGATACAAGTCACTTATATGGCCTAATGACGAATCCTATATAAATTGGAGCAAAGTAAGCCGATTGACATGCAATTTTTTTAGATTTCAGAATGCGGGGGTTTTTTTTTTTTGTCTATGTAGATCTATGCCATTTCAATGGCCCTCCTGTTCTATCTACAGAATATTGTACATATGAGCATCTCTGTTATACCCTCAGCCTTTAGGCTAATGAGAAATATTGGTTTTAGACCCCATGTTTCTTCGGACCAAATACGTTTGGAGTCAATTTAGCCACGTCCGTCCGCCCGTGCGTTGTCCTTCTGACTGGCTGGTGCGCACGATAGCTCTCGAAGGCAGCAACCGATTTCATTCAAACTTTGCACATCTTAATATCCGATTTTAAATTTGTGCAGCCTAATATCTTTATCACGCCTAGATCAAGTTTAAATATGGGACCCACTGGTCCACTCTTTCTGTTGCCTCCCCCACAGAGGGTCAACATTTTCAATATTTACTATACCAATATCAATAACCAAACTTTGCATAACACATTACCTTTACCAAGTCTAGACTAAGTTTGAAGATGGAAACCATTCGTCCACTCTTTCCGGTACCTACCCCACAAAATGGTCAAATATCCGACGTTAATGAAACCTTCTACAACCTATTATCTTTACAAAGTCCGAATCAAGTAGGAAGATGGGACCCATTGGTCCACTCCTTCTAGTACCTCCCCCACAAATGGTAAACATTTTCAATATTTGTAAATCCAATATCAGGCGAATTAAAGGTTCGATGTGAACCAAACTTTGCACAACGCATTATCCTTACGAAGGCTAGATTAAGTCCGAAGATGGGACCCATTAGTCCACTCCTTCTGGTCAAAATTTTCAATATTAGTAAATCCAATATCAGTCGAATGGAATGCCCGATTTGGACCAAACCTTGCACAACCTATTACCTTTACCAACCCAGGATCAAGTCCGAAGATGGGAACCATTGGTCCACTCCTTCTGGTACCTGCCCCACAAATCGCCAAAATGTTCAATATTTGTAAATCCAATAAAAAATTTTGCTTAACCGGAAAAATATTGGAAGTTTGGTGTATCATTCACAAAAAATCGGACGAAACTATATATGGGAGCTATATCTAAATCTGAACAGATTTTAACAAAACTTCGCAGACACCAGTCTGGACTTAATTAAGTACTCTGTGCAGAATTTGTCCCAATCGGACAAATATTGGGAGTTTGGTGCATCATTCTTAAAAAAACGGACGAGCTATATCTATATTTGAACCGATTTTAACAAAACATTGCACACATCAGTTTGTACTTATTTCGATAGTCTGTACAAAATGTTATCCCAATCGGACAAATATTAGGAGTTTGGTGTATCATTCAGAAGAAATCGAACGAAACTATATATGGGAGTTATATCTAAATTTGAACCGATTTTAATACAACTTCGCAGACACCAGTCTGGACTTAATTCAGTACTCTGTGCCGAAGTTTGTCCCAATCAAACAAATATTGGGAGTTTGGTGCATCATTCACATAAAATCGGACGAAACTATATATGGGAGCTATATTTAAATCTGAACCGATTTTAACAAAACTTTGCACACTTCAGTATGGACCTAATTCAGTACTCTATGCAAAATTTTGTCCCAATATATATATATATATATATATATATAATACATAATTTTTGGAGGACTATCCGAATGATAAATGTGGATTTTCAATATGCATTTATTTTACAATGACAGTTCTTCCATAAAAATCATCATTAATTGACCTATATTAATAATATAAAGTTTAATATTTTGTTCACTGTTTGACATTTATTCCCCCTATAATGGTAACGCCTATAAATTCAAATAAAAGTCAACAACGGTCTTCACAAGAGACCTGTTTGTAAAAATTTTTCATTATTTTAATTTGATATTTCTAAAAAAATTCTGTATAATTACGACCCGGACAAAAAGTGTTTTATTTTATTTATATAAGCATAAAATGAAAATTGAAAAAAAATCGATTTTTCCATGTACACAAACCATAAATATTTTTGTTAATAACTTCCATATATGTACGTTTTCCATCCTTTAAATTTTTGGATGTTTACTCATATGGTAATAAATATTTATTGTATATGCGTAAACACGTTTGTGCACAGTCGCTGCATATAATACGCATCAATGTGCATGCAACATTAGATGACTTACGATTTATTTCTGCGAAATACAATGTATTAATTTATGGAGCATAACATTGCCATTTGTGCAATGTGAATATTCTATAATTATAAACAGTAGACCCTGGATATAAGGACTATGCATCCATTTCAAAATTATTTATGTACGTTGACTTCTCTCAAATTTTAAATACTTTAAAATTTTTTCAAAATTATCTGCATTTTTTGTATTGCTAAATTTTCAGCTATAATTTCTATAAAAGTTTTCAATAGGCTTTTCTAAAAACAATAATTTACTGTAGCATACAGGAAGGAAAATTATTTTGCGTATTCGCCGATGTGTCATGTTCATACGTCTCACAAGCAAACAGCAGGTTTACAAGAAATAAACAATTTGTAGTCTTCTCGTGGAAATTCATTTAACTGCACTATGATTTTTTTGCTTTGTCACATTTTACTGCTAATATGCACCAATGGCCAATGAACATTCGACCGACCGGTCTATCTGTCTGTCGGCAGCCAAGACGATTGGCTACACTTTCTTAAAAAATTTAATGTTTTTTTTTGTATTTTCTCTAGGGTGAATTGTGAGTATGACAACAATTCACGATCTTTGCATCATTAATAATACACTTTAGAATGTCATTTATGGACACTTCCACATTAGACGCCGGCGAACATGTGAACATGTGTCTGCGGGATTTTTTGGATCATGTGAATGTGACAAATATTAAGCATCGGCGGAATGACACATTTTTTTGAGAAAACAGAAAAACGATTTTATTTTAAGATTTTTATTTCAAATGCGATAAAATGGACGGGATTTTTCTTTCGAATTCTGATGAGTAATTTTTAAAGAATATTTTTAAAGGACTATTCGACCTATAGGCGTGGATTTTTAAAGAATATTTTTTAAAGGACTATTCGACCTATAGGCGTGGATTTTTAAAGAATATTTTTTAAAGGACTATTCGACCTATAGGCGTGGATTTTTAAAGAATACCTATAGGCGTGGATTTTTAAAATATTTTTTTTTATAGGCATGGATTTTTAAAGAATAGTTTTTAAAGGACTATTCGACCTATAGGCGTGGATTTTTAAAACATATTTTTTAAAGGACTATTCGACCTATAGGCGTGGATTTTTAAAGAATATTTTTTAAAGGACTATTCGACCTATAGGCGTGGATTTTTAAAATATATTTTTTAAAGGACTAGGTCGAATAGTTTTTTAAAGGACTATTCGACCTATAGGCGTGGATTTTTAAAATATATTTTTTAAAGGACTATTCGACCTACAGGCGTGGATTTTTAAAATATATTTTTTAAAGGACTAAGTCGAATAGTTTTTTAAAGGACTATTCGACCTACAGGCGTGGATTTTTAAAGAATATTTTTTTAAAGGACTATTCGACCTACAGGCGTGGATTTTTAAAGAATATTTTTTTAAAGGACTATTCGACCTACAGGCGTGGATTTTTAAAGAATATTTTTTTAAAGGACTATTCGACCTACAGACGTGGATTTTTAAAGAATATTTTTAAAGGACTATTTGACCTACAGGCGTTGATTTTTAAAGAATATTTTTTAAAGGACTAATAAAATATTTTCGATGAAGGATTGCGCAGCAATTTTAAAGGAATATTTTTTGGGACTATCCGAGCTAAAGGCGTAGATTTTTCAAGGATATTTTACAGAGGCTATCTTTAAGGAAGGCTTAGGAGCTAATGACTACTGTAAAAAATATATGTAAATCAAAATTATGTTAAAATAATTTTTTTCTTTTATATTCAAATACAAACATTTTATTTTATTTGCCAATATCAATAACATTTCCCTTCCTCTTTCATTTGCAGCTTTCGGATTTATATCCAATTGCAAGACTATCACAGAAAATGGACAGTGTATTGAATGTATCCGCCACCCCAGCTGTGACCAAGGCCAAGACAGATGATTGCCCATACACCGTGGAATATGTGACTGAAGAAGATTCAGAAGCACTTTTGGATATGCTGAAAACATTTTTCTTTAAGGTAAGTGTAGATTGCAATTGATACAATTTATTAAATATCCAATATTCACAAATGTCATTTGTCTCCATCAACCTCAATCTCTGGTTCAATCTCAAACTTCCATAAGCTTCAACAAAATTCGTGAAATCTTTTAATTCAATAATATCCTTGAACTTTCTATTTTTTCTCCATCACTCCCAATCTCGAGGTCAATAACATTTCTATCGTCAATGCAATGCAAATAATTGTGAATTTTTTTGCAAAACAATTTCAACACGAAAATTTCTTCATTGAATGCCATATGTTTTCTATTGATTAGCTATGCAAAAGGAATTCCGCAAAAAAACTCATAAATCTCTATTTTCCTGTGCAATGGACAGTGTTGAAAACAATCATTAACATTTCTTGTTGGTTGGTATGTATCGAAAATCTGCTGCTCTAAGTAAACAAAAATCCAATTGGAATTATTTCAAATACTAATATTTTTTTTCTCAATCGTTGCGTATTTGGTGTGCTTTGTATTTTCTTGTTTTTTGAAAATAGGAAACAACAACTACAACAAATTGTTGCAACTGAAATGAAGTACATTGAGAAAAACATTGGATTTAAAAAATAAGAGAGGATTTTTTGAATGAAAAATTTTACAAGGACTATTAGAGCAATACGATTGGATTTGTTTGTAATCTGTATTTTTTGGACGACTATCCGGTCTATAGACGTGGAATTTTAAAGTGTTATTTTTGAAGGAATATCAAAGCTATAGGCCTGTATTTTTAAAGAAGGACTCTTCGGGCTATGGATCTAAGGTTTTAAAGAAATAATCTTCGGTATATGGTCGTGGATTTTTATACCCTTCACCCCACTGTGGTACAGGGTATTATGTATTTGTGAATATGTTTGTAACAGCCAAAAGGAATGGAGATAGACCCATGGTTCCTTTAGAGAATATGCATCGAATCACTTTCTGAGTCGATTTGGATGCAATTTGGCACAGTTCACTTATTTGGCCCAAGGACGAACCCTATTGGAATCTTTATAGCTCCCATATATAGTTTCGTCCGATTTTTTGTGATTGATACACCAAACTCCCAATATTTGTCCGATTGGGACAAAAATTTTGCACAGAGTACTGAATGAGGTCCAGACTGATGTCTACGAAGTTTTATTAAAATCGGTTCAGATATAGATATAGCTCCCATATATAGTTTCGATGCACCAAACTCCCAATATTTGTACAATATATGGTTTCGTCCGATTTGTTTTAATGATGCACCACTCCCAATATTTGTCCGATTGAGCAATCCATAATTTTACTCGATTTCATACAAATGGTACACCAAAGAATCCAAGTCTGCCCGTTTGACATGCAATTTGTCATTGCTCTTCACTAGGAAACGTAAGATTCCTAGTTTCCGTTTGCCATCACTGGGAGGAGTGACATTAACCCTTTCGCTCTAAGAAAGGACTGCTGGCTCTATACTCATGTAAGAATTCCATTGGTAAGAGCTGGGGATTAAGACCCGAAATTATACACTGGCTGTATACGACGATCGTCTTACCCATTTTTACTTATGGTTGCCTTGTTTGGTGGCAGGGGGTTAACAAAAAGATGCGGCTGACAAAATTGAGTTTAGTACAGCGATCGGCTTCAATCCTGATCACCGGAGCGTTAAGAAGTGCACCACAGGCAGCCTTGAACGCAATTTTGAATCTCCAACCTTTGGTCATTCTGATTAAATTCCAGGCGGCCAGGTGTGCCCCAAGGCTCCGGGAAACGGATGCCTTGAAATAGCTGAATAGGTTGTGACCTCTTTAGGGGGAATAGTCATATTAGAAACTGTGTTCCCTCTCATAGGGACTTTAATGACATCAAAGTTGAGTTTCCTAGTAGGGAATCCTGGATTAGTGGTTCCTCACCTCTGCCAGATGGAGGAGGGCACTGGCTCAGGCGTTTACTGTAGGGAATTAGGAGCATATAACTCATATAAACTCAACAACCTTTGTAGCGTTTTCCAAGCAGAGATTCTTGCAATCACGAAAGCGGCCGAGATATTAAAATCACTTAATGCCGACATTACGGGACCGTTGACTATATATGTGGATAGTCAGGCGGCCCTTAAAGCGGCGAAGTCGCGAACTATAAACTCAAAAACAGTTCATGATTGCAAGTCCGATTTTTAGGAAATACGACAGATAGTTGGTTTATGTTGGGTTTCAGGACATAGTGACATTGAAGGGAATGAAATAGCCGACGAGCTTACTCGAGGGGGCTCACAGTCGTCCAATGTTCCGATTGAGAGATCTGTGAGACCTCCCATCGGCTATTTCACTGGCAGAATCCGTGCGTTCTACTGTGAGGTAGTCGGCAACAGATGGCTAAGAGAACCTGCTTGCAGAATCTCAAGATCTATCTGGCCTGAATTCTCTCGTAAAAGAACGTCTTCGCTGCTGACACTCAATAAGAGGGAGATCAAAACCGTTGTGGGGATCATAACAGTAACACTGTAAGATTAGATCTCTCACTTCGAAGTGGGACTCCAGTAGAGAGGATTACTGTCGTCTATGTGAGGACGAAGAAGAACTGAAAACAATTGAACACATCCTCTGTAAATGTCCATCGCTGATTAGCAGAAGACACAAACATTTCGGAAGATATGAAATAGATAATCTAGTCTTCTTCTCCAAAAATAAACCCAAACCAGATCCTAGGCTTCGTCAAAAATTTGACATGGCTAAAATAACCTTTCTTTCGCTATCATTTCTCCTTGCTCCTCTACTATCTCTTTTTCTTTTCTTTACAGGTAATATAAAAGGATGATCACAATGGACATGGTCTCCGAGTGGACGGTTGTAACAACCGTACATACCTAACCTAACCCATCTACAGGATATTGTAGATATTAAAATATAGTCGGGCCTCGCCCGACTTTTGAATTTTTCTTACTGGTTTTAATGGAAGTGATGTGCTAAACCCAAAATACGAAAATAGTGTCAATTTAGCGAATATTGGTGGGTACTGTTATAAGAGCACTACACCAAACCCTTTACCGATATAACCCATTTGCAACACCAAACATCCACCTTATAGAGGAGGGTATAAAATATTATTATACCATGAGGGAGTATAATTCACGGACTGAATCATGTGGAATTCCTATGAATAGTTTTGATGTGTACTCAGGACTCTCTACGAAGACGAAAATCTTTCTAGCTGACAAATTGCGAAGATCGATGAAAATAATTTTAAAGATATTCCACGGGAGAAGATACACGATCCGGGAGGACTTAACATTGTTATTATGAATTAAAAATATTTTTGGAACGTTCTCCAGTTTAAGGACATGGAATATTTTTGCGGCGTACACAAGTCTTTAGTCGTAGATTTTTTAAGAACATGTGTAAAGCATACTTAGGGTTAGTGTTGTATGGCAGGATCTGTCATTTCCATTGGAAAGTTTGATATTTTTATACCCTTCACCACACTGTGGTACAGGGTATTATGTCTTTGTGCATATGTTTGTAACAGGCAAAAGGAATCGAGATAGACCCACGGTTCCTTTTGAGAATATTCATAGAATCACTTTCTAAGTCGATTTAGGCATGTCCGTCTGTCCATCCGTCCGTCCGTCTGTCCATCCGTCCGTCCGTCTGTCCATGTTAAATTGTAAACAAAGTGCAGGTCGCATTTATTATTCGCATTTATTATTCCCATATATAGTTTCGCCCGATTTCATGTAAGTGGTGCACCAAAGTCCACATATATCTCTCGATTTGCACGAAATTTGGCATAATGCACTGAATTGAGCCCAGAATGATGTCTGCCATGTTTCGTGAAAATCTGTCCAGATTTAGATATAGCTCCCATATATAGTTTCGTCCGATTTCATGTAAATGGTGCACCAAAGTCCAAATTTCGCTTAACATACTGAATTGAGAATAGAATAATGTCCGCCAAATTTCGTGAAAATCGGTCCAGATTTAGATATAGCTCCCATATATAGTTTCGTCCGAAATCATGTAAATGGTGTACCAAAGTCCAAATTTCGCTTAACGTACTGAATTGAGAATAGAATAATATCCGCCAAATTTCGTGAAAATCGGTCCAGATTTAGATATAGCTCCCATATATAGTTTCGTCCGATTTCATGTAAATGGTGCACCAAAGTCCCTATATATCTTTCGATTTGCACGAAATTTGGCACAACGTACTGAATTGGGCCTATAATAATGTCTGAAAAGTTTCGTGAAAATTGGTCCAGATTTAGATATAGCTTTCTTATATTATAGATTGATTTTAAGTAATTGACTCACCAAGGATATCATATAGTCGGCCCCGTCCGACTTTACTACTTTCCTTACTGGTTAACATATGGTTTTACATAATAACGTGTGAATTATCTTGAGACAGTATCGGTAAATATTTTTCTATATTTTTATTGAAAATCTGTTTCTATTGAAAACCCCCTTTCAATTTCTCTCAGTGTCCACCGGTTTACGCGTACACTTATTATGAATAATTACCCAGTTTGTTATTTTTTTGTCTACTGTAATTGCCTTTGTGTGCGATGCGGTGCGCAACGGCATGGATGTGTACGTCTTTTGCAATTATTTTGAGTGTAAATATTTTGATTTTTATTGTTTGAATTGAAATTGAATGTTTGTTTATAGAATCGGACAGAAAGAAGTGCGCAAGCATAGCATAAACAAATTCGCACCAAAAATAAATGCTAATTATTTGCTTTCGTTAATAATGCCTGAAATTAAAAACACAAAAAAAAAAACCAAACCAAAACCAAGCACCATACCAACCGGCAAATACCAGACACACAAAGAAACACACACGATCGAAGTGGCGATGTCGGGGTTTACGAAAAAATAAACGCGTGGATCTTCAGCCGTTGATAGGAAAACAGGTGCGAATTCTGATGTTATTCGATTTTGTTTTGTTTTTGGTAATTGGCACACGTACGTGTCGCTGGTGAATTTGGATGGTAGCCAGTTGGGAGGGAATGTAAATGTAAATGACAATGATGATTAAGTGGAGTACGGGAATTTCTATACATATGCTAATTTTTTGAATATTAATGACTTTATTTTTATTATTTTGGAATATACCATAAACAAAACTTTTATCAAATCTGTATACCGGCTTTGCTGAAAAAAAAAAACAAACCGTAAAACGTGTTTTTTCATTAGAGAGTCAAAGTGATAAATTAAAGAAAATATATTAATTACTTTTTTATTAACCCTTTCATTACTGCTTGAGGGTGTCTTCAAATGCCTACTCATTAAACTGTTTTTTTTTTAATTGTAAAAGCTGAATAATAAAATAAAACTTATCGTTGAAAATGTTCAGCAGATCTCATGACGACCATTTGAGTAAAACTGCTTTTAACGTGGACCATTTGAAGATGATTTTGTTCACATGAGGGTTAAGCAATATAAACACCCATATGTTTTGAGTTACTTCCCTTTAGGATGAATAACCTGACATTTTATTTCAAAAAAATTATTTCGCATTGCCATTAAAAAATTGATTGATTCAAATCATTACGAGTTATTCCACACTTCATTCACACATTTGAATCAAATAATAAAAAAATATTCCACAACTTTTAAGAATTTCGCAATGCAAAATAAATTTATCGGAAGTTAATTTTAGAATACATAAAATTCCATATGTTGAATCCATTTAAGTCATATTGGATTCATATAATCATATGTATTTATATTATTTTGTGCATTTATTTATGGCGAATTCTGATATTAAATCCAGTAGCTGAAACCAGTAAAATAAGAAATCAAAAACCAATCGTATCATAATTTATTCTAACTAACATTTCAATATTTTGAAATATTCTTCACAAATTCTTCTTTAAAAATAATGGAAAAATACTATCCCCAAAAAACAAATTTTTTATTTAATTTATGGTTATGTTGAATTGTTCATAAAAAAGTTATACCACTAATATATATTGCATATTTATTCAAAAATTATGTTTAAAATCCCAGCATGAAGGCCGAATTCTTTTTTTGAGAAAATTAAATACCATATTGCAGATATCTAGATCGAAAAATTCGACGACATTTCAGTTGAAAATGGAATATCCAAAATATGAAGGTGTGAAAACATATATTAAACCAGTAAGGAAAGTTCAAAAGTCGGACTATATGATACCCTTCACCACTTTGGCTACATATAAGAGATGTTAATATCTATAATATCCTGTAGATAGAACAGACATAGAATCTTTGGGGGACCATTGGGATGGAATCGGACGAAATTAAATGTGCTATGTAGATAGATATTTGAACCAATTGAAAAAAACCCCTATACACATACCATTCTAAAATCAATAATTCATTACTCTGTGCAGAATTTTGTCCCAATCGGATGAAAATATATATGGGAGCTATATGTAAATCTGAACCGATTTTAACAAATATTCGCATACATAAGTATATACCTGATTCAGTGCGCTGTGCAAAATTTTGCACGGACATTTATTGGGAGTTTGGTGCATAATTCATAAAAAACCGGACGAAATTATATATGGTAGCTATATGTAAATCTGAACCCATTTTAACAAAAATTAGCAGACATCAGTCTGGACATAATTCATAACTCTGTGCAAAATGTTGTCCCAATCGGGCAAATATTGGGTGTTTGGTGTATCATTCATAAAAAAATCAGACGAAACTATATATCAGAGCTATATCTAAATCTGAACCGATTTCAACAAAACTTCGCATTAATAAGTATGGAACTGATTCAGTGCGCTGTGCAAAATTTTGTCACAATCGGATACATATTGGGAGTTTGGTGTATTATTCACAAACAATTGTACGAAACTATATATGGGAGCTATATATAAATCTGAACCGATTTTCTCCAAATTTCATCCAAATCGGATAATAAATGCGACCTGTACTTTGTTCACAAAAATGCAAGGACGGACGGACGGACATGCGTAAATCGAAGGTGATTCTATATATATTCTCAAAAGGAACCATGGGTATATTTCGATTCCTTTTGCCTGTTGCAAACATATGCACAAAGGCATAATACACTGTACTACAGTGCAAAGTGACAGCTACTTCAATTGAAAAATACCGAATATGGGCGGCACGATTTTTTTTAAAAATCCACGCTTATGGATAGTCCTTAAAAATATTATTAAAAAGATCTTCGTTTATTGTTAGTCCATAAAAATATGTTTTAAGCCAGTGAGCGGAGAAGTATATTCGGACGGGGCCGACCATATGAAACCCTACACAACTTCTACCAACCTTTAATTTTTGTGGTTCTATACTCAGAACCTGGGCAAGATATTTGCACTCTCTTGACCGATTATAGGTCAACAGCTCTACGTTCTAAGAAAAATAAAGATTTCGGTTTATTGCATCCTAAGCATCATCTCAAAATCACCGAAAAATGTAGGAATTGTCATTGGCCATAACCGGAACTTTATGTAAAATTTCAAAGAGATCAGCGCGAAATTTCCGCCCTCTAGTGGGGTAATAGTAGTACTAAACAATATCATAACACAATATCATAGACTCCCACATCCGAGAACATATAACCATATAATTGGTATCTGTTTAAAGGTCAACCACGCCTCTTGGATATACTATCAACATCTCTGGTCTATGTCCTTAGGAGTAAATATATTCGCCATAGAATTCAAAATTGGTAATTTTTCACACAAAAGTCAGGGTCCATTTAACCCGCTAAATATTGACCGATATTTATGAAAACAGTCATGTTTATTCTTTGGCCTGATCCCCTTCTCCATGTAAAATTTCGCTATGTTTGGGCGATAATTGTGGCCTCTGAAGAGACCAGAAAATCAGTCAAAAATTAACCATTTGGTCCATAATATGCCCAAAAACAATAGGGGTCTTCATTGGCCAAAAGATTGGTCCATGACTGTGGCCTGTATCGTGTTTACAAAATATAATGTACAGACGGACGGACACACATGTCTAGATCGACTCAGCTAGTCAAGATATGACGATCGGTATATTTAAAGGTGGGTCTAGGACCAATATTTCGCGGCGTTACAAACTCTTGGGGCTGCACAAAGCTATAATACCCTGACAACATAGTTGAGTAGGGTATAAAAATCTTCGCTTATGGATAGTCTTTAAAAATATTTTAAAAAAATCCACACGTATATTTTTAAATCAATAAGGAAAGTAGCAAAGTCGGACGGGGCCGACTACATGACTAACAGACGTCGAATTTTTGAAGGACCATTCACAAGAATAATACTAAATTAAATCGGACGAAACTATATATGGAGCTATATCTACATCTGGACCGATGTTCAGGAAACTTAACACACATCATTCTAGACCTAATTCAGTACGCTATGCCAAATTTCGTGCAAATCGAGAGATATATGGGACTTTGGTACACCATTTACATAAAATCAATGGGAGCTATATCTAAATCTGAACAGATTTTTCCCAATTTCAATAGGGTTCGTCCATGGGCCAAATAAGTGACCTATGCCAAATTTGATCCAATTCGGATCAAAAATGCGACCTGTACTTTATTTACAATTTAACATGGACCGACAGACGGGCATGCATAAATCGACTGAGAAAGTGATTATATGCATATTCTCAAAAGAAACCATGTGTCTAACTCGTTTCTTTTTGCCTGTTACAAACATATGCACAAAGACATGTGGTGAAGGGTATAAAAATATTGTAAAACACTTTATTCTTAAATCTCGAATAGTCATTCGAAATATATTTCCAGGTTTAAAGCTCGGATATTCTTTTAATAAATAGTTTTGAAAAATCTACGTATTGTCTTTCATAAAATAGTTTTAAAAATCCACCTTTAAAGCTCGGATAGTCTTTCGAACCAAAATATTCTCAAAAGGTAATTATAGTCCGAATTATATGTCTTTGAAAACAAATATTATTAAAAGACATCACACTTTTAGATATATCAAGCCTATGAATAATATTCTTAACAAATTCAAAATTGTAGGTCACATGCTTAAGTAGCCCATCCCATTTAGTAAAACGCAATAAGCTATTACATTAATATTATTTATCCGCCCCAATATATTGGCTTACAAATTTCAATGCATAGGTACCCCTCCCTCATATTAGAATATTCATATTTTGTATTTTTACATATTAATGCGTAATTTTCCTGCAACTTTTATTGAGCCTGTTGATTTTTTTAATATATGCAAAATGTAATATTTATGGCAAACAATAAATATTTGTATAAAATAATTGTCATATAATCGTTAAGGTGTTAATAAAAAATACGCTAATATGTTTTTTATAACTGTTTTGCATACACTATTTATTATCGTTATTTATTAATGAATTCTGTTATTATTTATTCAATATTATGGTTGTTGTTGTTTATTCTTAACATCGTAGTTTTTGTTTGTTTGAATAATTAATTCTCTTAGAAAATTCAATAAAGAAGAAATTCTCAAAAAAATTAAAAAAAAACTCTTTAAAACATCAGTATAAATTTAAAATTCAAATTACAAAAATTTCACTTTTATTCTGAAAAAAAATAATCCCAAAATAAAATTCAATTTCTATACAATAACAATTATTGCAATAATAATTCGTCATTGTATGCCAACAAATTCGTGAAACAATTTCCAAATGATTTGCCAAAAAAATTATATATGTGGAAAATTTCATTCAATATTAATGAAATAAAAATTCTCCAGATAATTAAAAAAAACCATCTGCATAAATATTAAATTCAAATTACAAAAATTTCACTTTTATTCTGAAAAAAAAAATCCGAAAATAAAATCCACTGCGAATTTGCATACAATAACAATTCTCACAATAATAATAATTCCTCATTGTTTGCCAAATAATTCGTGAAACAATTTCCGATTTCCTTAAAACGTGCCTTTCCATTCGATACAATGTGAATTTCGGTGCATTTTTAATGACTTTTGAATAAAATTTAAAAAAAATAAAAACAGCAAAAAACAATTGCTTACGTATCGATTTTTTATTCGACATATTAAGCCATAAATAATCAAAGATAATATCTGAGCAACAACTAAATTGTTGTAATAACAATATGTAATAATAAAATGTCTAAGTTCAGTTCCTAAATGTTGACGGGACAAGTGTGTGTGTATGAGCCGTGGTGTGGCGCACGTTTTTTATTGTTTTCTGTTTTTTTTTTTTTTATAATTGCTACTTCATATATGGAGAAAAGAATGTAACAATTGTTTTCCTATGGTGGTATTTTTTATTTAGTTTTTGAAATATATATTTTGATATAAAAACGTATCGATCTAAATCTAAACTTATAGATAGGATAGTCCTTAAAAATTGTATTCAAAAAATCATCCCCTGTGCATCGGATAGTCTTCAAAAAATTTTATTTAGAAAGTCCACGCATATAAATGTTTTTCTTAACCCACATATACTCAACCGCAAATGACCAATTAATTCTGATAAACGTGTCCCAAAAATCAATTCTTTCAACAAGATTTATTAAAAATCTATACTTAAGCTTGGGTGGACCTTGAAGCTATTTTTTTTAATTTAATTCTTCAAACATGTTTAAAAAAATAACGCTTGAGATTTAAGTCCAGAAAAATATAGTCCAGATAGAACAGAAAAAATATTTTTAGAACTCGGATAGTCTTATTTGGAAAATCCTCCCATGTGGATCGGATAGTCCTTAAAAATATTATTTAGAAAATCTACGCTTATAAATCATAAAATAAAATATTTTTTTAATCCACACTTATACATTGTTCGTAGAGTTCTTTAAAATATTCTGAGTTTATAGTTCAAAGATTTATTCACAAAATATGCACCGCCAAAAACGTTTTGGCCGACCAAAAATGCGCTAATGTGTAGCTCTTATAAGAGCTCATAATGACAAGGTGCATAGTTGAATAGTTTTCCTTAATAAGCAGACGACCATTTACTTCGAAGAGCTTCTTCCACGAACAAGTTTCGTCGATTTTTTTTTAATAACCATACTTATTAGTCTAATAATAATATTATTAAATAATTAAAAAAAAAAAACAGTTAGCGGAGCAGTATAGTCGGACGGGGCCGACCATTTGATACTTTACACAACTTCCAAGGAAATCTATCTTTGTGTGGTTCTATATTCTGATTCTTGGTCAATATTTCGCGATAGTTGCACCCTCTTGACTGACTAGAGGTCAACAAATATTACTAATATTCAGTACAGCCCTTCTAATTACTTGTCCAGATTCCATTCACTATGGGTTGTGTTGTGATGTTCGGCTTTCAATTGTGGCCTATAGATCGACTCGAAAAACACAAAAAATTATGTTTTTGGTCCACTTCATCCAAATATTATTATCTGATCATAACCGAAAATTATAAGCGTTGTCCTTGACCATAACTGGGTCCTAAAGGAAAATTTCAAAGCGATAAGCACTACACCTTTTTCACATGTTATTCAAAACATATGAAATGTAATTCGAGAATTCCATTTGTAATTCACAACATATAATTTGCAATTCGAGAATTCAATTTGTAATTCATAACATACCAGTTGTAATTCCAGAATTTCATTTGTAATTAATAAAATACCTTTCGAAATTCATAGAATTCCATTTGAAATTCATAAAATTCCATTTGCAATTCCAAGTATTGCATTTGAAATTTATAAACTTCCACTTGATATTAATAAAATTCCTATTGAAATTTAAATAATTCAATTTGAAATTCTTAATATTTGATTTGAAATACATAACATTTCATTTGTTTTTCATAACATTTCATTTTATATTCGAAAAATATTAATGTTAACACACAAGGAATGTGTATGAATTTGAAATGAATTGTTACGAATTACAACTGAAATATTCTGAATTACAAGTGAAATGTTATAAATTTCAAGTTAAATACTATGAATTTTAAACGGATTTATTTGAATTTCAAATGAAACTCTACAAATTTCAAATGGAAATATACCAATTAAATTGAATTTTTTTAAATTACGAAATAATTTTTTTGAATTTCATATGAAAAGTTTAAAATTATAAATGAAATGTTGTGAATTACCAATTACATACTCGAATTACAAGTAAAATGTTATGAATTGCAAATTGAGTTCTCCAATTACAAATGAAATTCTCGAATTACATTTTTAATGTTTTGAATAACATTTGAAAAAGGTGTATATTTCCGCTACTAAATAATATATGAATACGTAAGCACATGTAAATATTTAAGTGTAGCTTCCACATCCGAGTACCTACGACAATATAATTGGTATCAATTTAAAGGTCAATCTCTCCTCTTGGATATACTATCAACTTCTCGGGTATATATCCTTCAGGACTAAATATATATGGCATTGAATACAAATTTTGTAATTTTTCACAATTGCGGCCTCTGGAGCGACTAGAAAAATGGACAAAAATTAAGTATTTGGTCCATTTCATCCCCTAAATATCTTTACCCAAAACAATTGGGGTTTTCATTGGCCAGAACCCATCCTACATGCAAAATTTCGTGAAGATTGGCCCATAACTGTGGCCTGTATCGTGTTTACAAATTATAATGGACAGACGGACGGACATACATGTCTAGATCGACTCGTCTAGTCGAGATATGATATGATCTGTATACTTAAAGGTGGGTTTAGGACCAATATTTCACGGCGTTGCAAACTTTTGGAGTCGCACAAAGCCTGACAATATAGTTGTGTAGGGTGTAAAAATATTATCGAAAAATCCAGAAATATTGTTCTAATAGTCCCGATGACCGTTTTCTTAAAAACCCACACTCATGGATCTATTTGTCTCCTTGAAATTTGTATTTAAAAAATCCACAGTTGTGGGTCAAATAGCCCCTCTAAATAAATAATAAATAGCCCTTATAGCTTTTGAAAAGTATTAAAAAAAATACGTTTACTTCTTTTGAAAAAAAAATGAAACAAGCAAAATTTCTTAAATCGGTGGGGTTCTTTATATATGAACAAATGTTAATGTATTGAAATAAAAAAAGTCAAATTTTGCCTTTACATGTCTGATGGTCCTTAACATCTCATTCCTAAAAATCCATCATTTTAACGCTCTAGTGATACTTCAAAAATGTTTTAAATAGTCATTGATGGTGCTTCAAAAATGTTTATAAAAAATCCTTAATATAAATCTTCAAAATATGTCTTGAAAATAAAGAACTTAATGCTGTGTTTATTCTAAAAAGTTATATTAAATAGTCCACGGTTAAAGATATGGTAATTTCGGAATATTGTCCAAAAATAAACGCTTTACAGCTCTGATGGACCATTAAAAAATTAAATTACTTATTATTACTTATAATAAATATCCATGTTTTAAACTCTGATGGCTTTTCAAAAAAAAAAAACTCTTAAAAAAACCTCACCATAAAATCTAGATGGACCTTCAAAAATATTCCTAAAAAGATCTATGCTTGACAGTCCCAAAAACTACGATAATTGGTCGAATATTCGTTTTTGAAATGTTTTTTAAAAAAAATCTGCACATACAGCTTTGACAATCCTTGCAATATATCCCTTAATAAAACCCCCGCCCCATTTTTTTCCTACCGCCCTTTACCTAAGATAAATTGTATTACTTAATTAAATTCCTCACCAATGTCAATGCATGTAAATAGGTATACAGGTCAAGATCGTGATAAGATAGCACAAAAACCTGACACATTTCTGCCACCCCCTGTTTTACATGTTGTTTTTCGATTTTTTTCTTTCAACAAAATCGTGCTGCTCATGTTTTAGTGATAGTGACTAACTTTCCAACATCCGTGAGTGCAGCAACGATTACGTGAAAATCAAAGTTTCAAGTTCAACTCGTTGTGTGCAGCCTTTTAGCAAACATCACGAACCATGGGCGGTTGGGTTCAAAACTATTATCCATTGTATAATTAAAACTATTTATAATTTGCACAAACATCCATCCATACATGCAAATATATTCATTTCAATAAATCACGTTTAATTCCTTTATCTAAACTAATAAACACCTTTAGTTTTGGCTTGGAAAAACCAACAATCCACCATGGAGGGATGGATGTGGACATTAAGACATTGGGTCTTGATAAAAATTGCAATATCAAAATAAATGCACATTGTAATGAATTGTGAAGGGGGTGTTGTGCCAGAGGTAAAAATTGTACCGAATCCACTTAAACACAAACAACAATAAAAAATACAAACAAACACACCCTCAATTAGACAAAAACAAAAAATGAAGAAAAAACAATAGATTACATTTCAATGTTCATGATTTAATTAATCACCAAAGCCATCGATCGGCACGGCACGTTCGCTTAAATACTACAAAATGAACGGAGAAAAAAAATAATTACGGCGCTGTACTGCATGGTGGTGATAGCTGTTGTCCCGACAGCTAACCAACCAACCAGCCAGCATGTATTCTGGCATTTAATGAATGAATGAAAGAATTACGTCCGATCCAGATGTACAGACGTCGACCACCAAGTATTAGCTATTAAGTAAGCCAAGCTTATATGGAAACTCCATTTGGTACTTAACTACTTTTGTTGTAATTTATCGCATTTATCACATTTGACTGCTCTATTTTCAGCAGAGATGGTGAATTGCAAAGGTGGAAATTAAAAAAAAATAAAAATTTAATTCAATCAATTAGCTAAGATTAAGGATGAATATTTTTAGATCAACTACAATTTTTTATAATATAATGGACCAAAGAGAGAGATTTTTATGGTCCTTCAACAAATATTCCTGAAATATTCAGATTTTAAAGCTCCGACTATCCTAAAAAATAATTTTAAGCAATCCACACTTTAAATGCGTATGGTTCCTCCAAAGGATTCTCAAACAATGTACTCTTTAATGTTATATGGCCTATCGAAAAATGTCTTCAAAACTTAAGCTTTAAAACAACAATGGACTTTCAGATAATATTCATAAAATAGCTATTTGGCCAACAAGATTGGACATTTTTGGAATATTTTCAAGGATAATTATACCAATTTAAGTGTTGTTTAATATAAACAAATAAAAGTGTCGTTAATGCCTCCCGAACTTTTTATAAACTTCAACATGAGTTATTATATCTAAAATTGATCGGAGCTTCAGGGGAAAATGAAATACCAAACTACATTCATTTAGGATTGGCATGGACCTTGAACATACCGAAAATTTTGAAGTGCTAATTATCTTAAAAATTTACGCCTCTGATCTTTTTTTAGAAATATACGCCTCTTAAACAAATTTAAAAAATATATGCCAAAAACTTGAGTATCCTTCAAAATTATCTTCAAAACTACTTAATAATCTACGTGAGTATCCTTTAAAAAAGTTAAGAAAATCTATTCCTCAGACCAGAGTATACTTAAAAAAAACTTTAAAAATCTAAAACTCAGAGCTAAGCATAAAAAATTAGAAATCTACACCTGAGACCAGAATATACCTCAAGCTAATTTTAAAAATCTACGCCAAAGAGTATCCTTAAAACTTGCGTTAAAAATCTACGCCTCAGTCCCGAGTGTTCTTCAAAATAAAAATTTAAATCCTAAAAGATCTGAGTATCCTTAAAAATTAAAAAAAAATTAACCTCAGAAATAAATTTCCATAAAACAAGTAAAAAAGTGTCAGTCGGTGTTGCCGACAGATATTTACCCCCAGCCTATGGAACTTCTAAAAATCTAGGCCTCATGTCTAGCTAACCATCAAAAAATCTTTATAGTCCACGCTTATAACTAGAATAATCATGCAACAAATTCACACTCGGAAAATCCTTTAAAAATATTCCCAAAAAATCCACACTCAGATAATCCTTTAAAAATATTCATTGAAAGTCCAAGCTCCCAGCTCAAATAATCCTTTAAAAAAATTCCTTAAAAAATCCACGCTCGGATAATAATTTAAAAAATATTCTTTAAAAATCCACGAAAAATTTTTTTAAGGTTTATTCGAGGTATAGACATGGATTTTTAAAGAATATTTTTTAAGGACTATTCGAGCTATTATATAAAAATCCATGTCTATACCTCGAATAAACCTTAAAAATTTTTATTTAAAAAGTCTACTTTTTATGTCGTATAATCCTTTAAACAATTAACGCTTCTAGCTCGGATAATCCTTTAAAACACAAAAAAATAAACCTTCAAAAATTATTCTTTAAAAATCTTCGTATCTATGTCGGATAATCCTTTAAAAAATCCACACTTCTAGCTCGGATAATCCTTTAAAAAATATTATTTATAAAACCCACGCCAATAACTCCGATAGTCTTTAAATAAAAATTCTTCAAGAATTCTTATTAAACCAGTGAGCGGAGCAGTATAGTCGGACGGGGCCGACCATATGATACCCTACACAACTACCACGAAAATCACACTTTCGGCGGTTCTATATTCTATATTTTCCAAAAAAATGGTCACTTTAGGTTTTGGTTGATTTGACCCTCGGAAAATTGACCGATCATCATCTAAACAGCTGCTCTAAATATTTGGTCAGATCCCCTTCACCTTGTAAAATATATGATGTTCTGTATATAATAATTGCCTCTAGAGCTACTAGAAAATCTGACAAAATTAAAGTTTTCGGTTCATTGCACCCCCTGAATGAAATCTCAACATCACCGAAAACTATAAGCGTCGTCCTTGACCATCAGCGCGACATTTCCGTCCCCCAATGGAGTAATAGTAATAATATGCACATATTCACCTTTACTTAATTGCGTATAACTCCCGCATCGGAGTACATACAGCCATATAATTGGTATCAATTTGAAGGTTAACAACTCATCTTGGACATACTATCAATATCTCGAGTATATGTCCTTCAGGAGCAAGTATATACGCCCCAGAATAAAAATTTTGTAATTTTTCACACAAAAGTCAGGGTCCATTTGACCCGCTAAATATTGACCGATCTTTATCAAAACAGGCATGCTTATTCTTAGGTCCGATCCATGTAAAATATCACGATGTTCGGACCATAACTGCGACCTCTTGATCGACCAGAAAAACTGACAAAAATTTAGTATTTGGTCCATTTCATCCCCTAAATATTAACCGATCTTTATCAAAAACAATAGGGGTCTTCATTGGCCAGAACCCATCCTACATGCAAAATTTCGTGAAGATTGGTCCATAACTGTGGCCTGTATCGTGTTTACAAATTATAATGGTCAGACGGACGGACACACATGTCTTGATCGACTCAGCTAGTCGGGATATGTCGATCGGTATACTTAAAGGTGGGTCTAGGACCAATATTTCGTGGCGTTACAAACTTTTGGGGCTGCACAAAGCTATAATACCCTGACAACATAGTCGTGTAGGGTATAAAAATCGGATAATCCTTCAAAATTCCTCGCCTGTAGTTCAGAGAGACCTTCAAAAAATATTGTTTACAAAGTCTACGTTTATACGACAAATAAAAAATATATTTCAAAAATATTATTAAAAAAATTCCGCGCTTTTTATTCGGTTATTTTTTCAAACTTATTATTGGTATAGTCCTTAAAAATATTCCTTACAAATCTACGCGTATAGTTCGTATAGTACTTTAAAAAATACACGCATATATCCTTAATAACCCTTCAAAAAACTTTTAAAATCCTCCCTTCAGAAATAATTTTTTGAAAATTCACGCATTTTTAATGAATACAAATATTTAAAAAGAAAAAAGATTTAAGTCTTATATTCTGAATTTATGAATGTTGAGCACATTGTAATTTTCCAACCCTGATTGTAATTAACTTGCTCTTTAATTGCTGGTATTGGTCTTTAACTAAGTCAGCATCGATCACTAATGGATTCACAACTACTCGACTACCTACCTCTAATCGTATCGCGAGAATGCTGCTGCTATTTTAAACGATTCTTAAACGTTTATTTTTTTCCGAACGGATAAATATTTATTTTCACACTTTATGTGGTAATAAATTGGCTACTTATTTATGAGCGGATTGAAAACATAAATAGTGAATTGAGTTTATAAATAAACCAATATGGCAATTGGAATTAATTGCTCTAATTGTAAGGCGGAACATTGTAAATTAATAGTAGAACAACAACAAAACGATTCTGAATGTCTTAACGACATTTAGTTGTCAGCATATCCTTTTTGCGACAATGATTTATTGAAAGTTGTTTAAAATTAGAATTTTGTTGGAATAGTGTAAATTCTTTAGTAATTTTTATTGTTTTCTTTTTATTTACAGGATGAACCCCTTAACACCTACCTTAACTTGGGCGAATGCAAGGAGCTCGAGGAATACTCCCTGAAATGCATCAAGGACGGCTGCTCCTTCAAGGCTGTGGCTAAGAATGGTGAAATAATTGGTGTGTTCCTTAATGCCCTTATGCACCGCCCTGCCCCTGATGCGGTACCCGAGGCCTCTGCAGATGCCTGTGAACATCCTAAATTTAAGAAAATTCTCCAACTGATGGATTTCATTGAGGGTGATTTCAATGTTTTCGATTTGTATCCCGGCACCAATACCATTTTGGATGGTAAGATTCTGTCGGTAAATACCAATTATCGTGGTCTGGGTATTGCTGGCCGTCTTACCGAACGAACATTGGATTATATGCGTGAACATAATATCCCTGTGATGCATGTCTTGTGTTCTAGTCACTACTCGGCTAGAGTTATGGAAAAATTGGGTTTCCATGAGGTGTATCGCTTAAATTATTCCGACTATAAGGTCAATAATGAGGTTGTATTGAAACCAGAACCACCTCATGTTGCTGCCAGGATTTTGGTCAAGGAGATTGCGGATGTGGTGAAAACAAAACTATAAAAAAAAGAAAACGCAACACAAAGAGGAGGAAGAAGAGGCTAGATGTTTAGCTGAAAAGAGGAGGAGAATGGAGACAGCCGGAGATTGAAAGAAAATGAAAAAGAGAAAAAATTCCCCACCCATTTGTTAGATGCATGGTTGTATGTACGATATGTATACCACCCTAGGTGTATGTATATGTTAGTTTGTAATATTTGTATGTATGTCTGTTGTTAATGAGTTTTGTTTTTGTTTTTAATTTTCTTTTTTCTTTTCTACATATAATTAATATTTTAAAACTTAAAATTAAAAATACAAATATTAAGAAAGTAATGTGATTTTTTAGAATGATTTAAGTTACTTTTTATATGGTGTTGGTTTAAATGGAATTTATATATAATTATACAATATTACAATTATTATTATTATTTTAAGTTGTAAATTTCTTATTGACAGGGGACTTAAAATACAAAACAAATGTATGCCATATTTTATTTATTTGAAATTGTTGAGATTTTTTTATTTTTTTACAAATTATTTGTTTGTGACTTTTTTCGTTTGTCATTAAAAAACAAAAAGTCAATAATTTGATGATCAGCAATATTTATTATTTCAAAATAATTGAAAAAATTCCCCTATGGGAAAAAATGTACAATGATTTGCATTTTATGGATTTTAAATACATATAACTATTAATTGATTATTTTTTCTTTGATTGTATTATTTTTTTTTTTTTGTTTTTATTTGAAATTGTTATATGTATATGCCCACTGTGTATTTTTTATTATATGTATAGTTCTAAATGTAATTTGACATGATTATGATTGAAGATTTTTGTGACTATTTACAATAATAATGTTATATAGTGCAAATATAAAAATTATTTTATAAATAATTTCATTATGTCTCTTTAAAAAAAAAATAAAATCATAAATAAATGCCAAAATATCGCAACAGTTTGTGGAATATTATTTTATTTCGGATTTGGTGGTAAGTTATTTTCCCACAGCCTTGATGGAAATTTGCCTCTGCACATAGGTTCAAAAATAATGGAAAGATGATTCCCCTCTTCGGAGTTAATCTAAGTTTGGTAAAAGTATTAGAATTTGCAAAGTTTGGATCAAATCGGACATTTAATTAGCTTAAAATATTAAAAAAAAAAAACTTTACACTGTGGGGGAAGTACCAGAAGAAGTTGACCGATATTCCCAATCTTCAAACTTGATTTAAGTTTGGACGAAATATTATTATGTGCAAAGTTTGTATGAAGTCGGTTAAGCACTTCAGAGTTATCGTGCGCACCAGCCAGACAGACATTTGTAAATCAACTCCAAATTGTCTAAAACTTATTTGAGTTAAAAGAAACCAATTTTTCGATGAGGCAAAGTGTGTATACCCTCATTATCTTTGTAACTCATCGAAATTATTATTATTAATATTCGCCCCTTGTAGGGATAGTCCCCATATAACCCCCTTTTTATATTAAAATAATTATCTAATTTGGTCCGCGTTTTTGGGTTATCCCTATATAGTCGTATTCCACCAAAGTAGGGGGATATTCTGTACTCGAGAGTATGGTATTGTAAAACAATTTTGCCGATTCTGCCATCTGTTGTAATCATTCTACCTTCTGATGATATCGAGATAAAAAATTAGAATGTCAGGTTCGATAATGAACTATATCGCTCGCATTTAAGCCCCCATAGCATGAATTGTAATGCAAAAATGTTAAGTTCGAAGTTGAGCTATATCGGTCCTCAATTAAGCATAACTCCTCTTGCTTTAGGTATAGCCTCCAGGGACTATATAGTTGCCCACACTCGGAAAACCCCTCATACTATGAAAAAGCAACGAAAAATAAACCCAAACCCCCCAATGTTTACGACCCCGCGTCAGAATTAAAGACCTCTTCCCCAGATTCACTAGATGAGCGAATTGCTATAATCCGTACAAGTTCTTCTACATCAGTCTTATTTGCGTCCATGCTCCGAGGGAAGATAGAAACAGAACATGAGCGCGGCGCTGGTCATGACATTAAAATTCTGCTAGGAGATTTTAATGAAAAAATCGGTGGAGAAAATATTTTTGTCCCCACCGTCGAAAAATTCAGCCTCCAGATTCAAGCATCTCGATTTACATAAGTCCACCTGGATTTCTCCTGATCATGCAACGAGAAATCAAATTGATAATGTTTTGATAGACGGATGGCATTCATCCAGTGTTTTAGACGTTCGATCGATACGAGGAGCGAATGTCGATTCGGACCATTACCTTGTGACAGCCAAGGTACGCACCCGTCTTAATGTAGCAACAAAGATGCGATCTAATGTAACACCGAAACTCGACGTCAAAAAGCTGCAAACATAACATATCGACGTTGAATGAGCCATATTCAGACATATCGAGCTGCAGCGGCTACGTTGGCTAGGCAATGTTGTGAGATTGGATGAAGGTTAAAAATCATATAGAAGCGATCCAGCTGATGGTTAACGCAGAACGGTAAAGCCACGAATTAGATAGAAAGATCAAGTGGATGACAACATTGCCCAACATGGAAAAATGACGCCAAAGACCGACGCGTCTGGAAATCTTTATACCCTTCACCACACTGTGGTACAGGGTATTATGGCTTTGTGCATATGTTTGTAACAGGCAAAAATAATCGAGATAGACACATGGTTCCTTTTGAGAATATACTTAGAATCACTTTCTAAGTCGATTTATGCATGTCCGTCCGTCTGTCTGTCTGTCCATGTTAAATTGTAAACAAAGTACAGGTCGCATTTATGATCCGAATTGGATGAAATTTGGCATAGGTCACTTATTCGGCCCAAGGACGAACCCTATTGAAATTGGGAAAAATCGGTTCAGATTTAGATATAGCTCCCATATATATATTTAACCGATTTAATGTAAACGGTCCCTTTATATCTTTCGATTTGCACGAAATTTGGTACAGCCTAATCATTTAGGTCTAGAATGATGTCTGCCAAGTTTCGAAAAGTCGGTCCAGATTTAGATATAGCTCCCATATATAGTTTCGTCCGATTTCATGTAAATGGTGCCCCAAAGTCCCTATATATCTTACGATTTCCACGAAATTTGGCATAACGTACTGAATTGAGACTAGAATGATGTCTGCCAACTTTCGAGAAAATCGGTCCAGATTTAGATATAGCTCCGATATATAGTTTCGTCCGATTTCATGTAAATGGTACACCAAAGTCCCTATATATATATATCGATTTGCACGAAATTTGGCATAACGTACTTAAATGAGCCTAGAATGATGTCTGAAAACGTTCATGAAAATCGGTCCTGATTTAGATATATCTCCCATATAGAGTTTCGTCCGATTTCATGTAAATGGTGCCCCACAGTCCCTATATATCTTTCGATTTGCACGAAATTTGGTACAGCCTAATCACTTAGGTCTAGAATGATGTCTGCCAAGTTTCGAGAAAATCGGTACAGATTTAGATATAGCTCCCATATATAGTTTCGTCCGATTTCATGTAAATGGTGCCCCAAAGTCCCTATATATATTTTGATTTGCACGAAATTTGGCATAACGTACTGAATTGAGCCTAGAATGATGTCTGCCAAGTTTCGAGAAAATCGGTCCAGATTTAGATATAGCTCCCATATATAGTTTCGTCCGATTTCATGTAAATGGTGCACCAAAGTCCCTATATATCTTTCGATTTGCACGAAATTTAGCATAACGTATTGAATTGAGCCTAGAATGATGTCTGCCAAGTTTCGAGAAAATCGGTCCAGATTTAGATATAGCTCCCATGTATAGTTTCGTCCGATTTCATGTAAATGGTCCACCAAAGTCCCTATATATCCTTCGATTTGCACGAATTTGGCATAACGTACTTAATTGAGCCTAGAATGATGTCTGCCAAGTTTCATGAAAATCGGTCCTGATTTAGATATATCTCCCATATATAGTTTCGTCCGATTTCATGTAAATGGTGCCCCAAAGTCCCTATATATCTTTCGATTTGCACGAAATTTGGTGCAGCCTAATAATTTAGGTCTAGAATGATGTCTGCCAAGTTTCGTGAAAATCGGTCCAGGTTTAGATAGATACAGCCCTTTTTATTATAGATTGATTTTAAGTAATTGACGCACCATATGTATTTTCGCCCGATTTCAAGTAAATTGGGCATCAAACTCCACATGTTAGTCAGATTGACATAAAAGTTTGCACATCGTACAAAATTGAGCATAAAATTGTATAGTTGCGTTTTCTAGAAGTACAGACATAGCCCAACGGATGACCTATTTATATTTGTTTGAAGTCGATTTACATACTTTATGGATAGATCTAGGTAGATTCACATTTAGATAAATAACACATATTTTATTTCATCCAATTTCATGCTAATAGTCCTGTTTAATAAACCCATAGTGGTGAAGGGTATCATATAGTCGGCCCCGTCCGACTTTACTACTTTCCTTACTGGGTTTTAAGCTCGGCTTATGGAAATAAAGGTCTGTCACAAGCCAGCTAAGTAACTAAGTATTCACATATTTTGCATCGTTTAAGTGAAACTTCACTTAAACGAAAAAAATACCTACTAAAAATTATCAAAGTGGAGAACGTCAAATTGACTATAACTTGAAACTTTTGATTTTAATGGGGTGTCAAATTTTCCCACTAAAAATTATTAATATCGATTTTTGTGGGGTTTCGGAGAATGACATATATGCAGAAAATTGTCAAGGTGAAGGTTTGCACGTAGTACTCATATTAAAATACTGCTCTACCTTCATTATTTGGAAGGTTTATTAGTGGTCTTATAAAGGTTCCATAACTCCATTATAAAGTGGGACGCGACCCATTTTCAGTACTCTGAAGTGCCTATAATTTGGCATTCCGGATTCCCGATGAATATAAAACTCCTTTCTAGAAAGTTTCCGATTTAGGTTCATGATTTTACATCGCTCTTAATTTTGTTTTTCGTTCTACCTAATAAATTGCCTACTAGCAGGCGATGCTATATTGAGCATATGAAGTACCTGACCATTTTTTGATAACATGGTAATACACTCCACATGGTGCAGGGTACAAACAGTTCGGACCGACCGAACTTTAATACTTTTTACTTGTTTACAGATGTACTGGCACTTTTCTAACATTGGAAAATCAAAATCATAGCGTGAAACATAGGAACATTTTAATTTTCATTTTAAAGCGTCAATGTGAAATCGAAATAATACCCAAAATTTTAACTAATTCCAGAAAAAAATAAAAATGCTAAAAATTGATATTTAGCACCTATCAATTTTTCAATTTTTTTTTTGTGCTAAACGAGTTTGGAATGTGCTAAATCTAGCACAAAAAGTGGTAAATTGGCAACACTGGCTATGAGTCACCTTTTTACTTTAAATCATTGTCTTTCGGAATATTGACTAATAAATCAGAAAATATGGAAAAACATCCCAAAGATCGAAGTAGACTGCTGTTGGTTAAAAACACCACTAATGCACAGAAATTTATTTACTCAATAGGAAAATCTAAAACTCCACGTTTTTTTACAATTTTTAAATCAATAATTAACTAAAAGTCACAACTTTGTAGGGGAAATAACAGTAGGATCAACTTCTACCTTTGAACTTGATCTAAGTTTGGAATAAATATTACGATGTGGACTCTAAATTGTTGGAACGGGTTTGGTCAAAAGAAATATGTGGTCTATAACCAATATTTTGATGAGGCAATTCTTTTTCTTGCCTTATAAAAACGTGGTTAAGTTAATTTTTTCCTCCAACCGTGTTGTGTAGTAGGGGAGACTGGGGCACCTTCGGCATCGGGGCACCTTCGGCAATCGCGTTTTCGATATGAAGCTCTCACCGTACATCATTAGTTTCGATACATAGGCATCGAATATCGAAATAAATAACTGACACAAAGTTTGAAATTTCTAGCTAATAAGCTTATTTAGATACATGGGTTTTTGTATTTTTATAGATGTTTCTGTAATATTTCAATTCCATTTCGTAAGTATTTCGTGTATAAAACTTTTTACATTTTTAAGACAATATTATTAAAAAGTGGTTAACTACGATGCATATTTTTATAAAAATATTTAAAAATATAATGTTTTTACAAAACTCATCAAAAAATGAAAAAAAAAAAAACTATAAAAAGTACATTCGGGATACATTCGGCATTTTAAAGTGGGGCACATTCGGCCATATACAGATTGTGCAATATTATTTCGTTAAAATGTTTTTGAGTTTGTCTTTAAAACTAATCCTTTAATATGGTTCGAAATTGCATATATAAGATCAAACGTGCTTGAATTGACGAAAATGCGATAGAAACCCCCTATTTCTGATGGTGTGTGCGACCTTGAGATGTAAACGTGCCCCGCCAGAATATAAAGTCCTATAATTCAAACATTGTGTGACGTACTAAAACAAAATAGAGCCTTTAGAGGATCA
This sequence comes from Musca vetustissima, assembly GCF_032173495.1. Taxonomy (NCBI): domain Eukaryota; kingdom Metazoa; phylum Arthropoda; class Insecta; order Diptera; family Muscidae; genus Musca; species Musca vetustissima. The sequence continues at coordinate 156,525 of NW_026880990.1, read as the reverse complement.
GAAGGATCATCCAGACTGATAGCGATGACAATTACCCGGCTATGACTATGGTGCCGAATGTGCCCCATCAAATGCCGAAGCTACCCGGGTTGGGGCACATTTTTAATTTGACTTTTTTTACAAAACTGTAAAATTTGTTAACTAATACTATTTTTTTATATCTTTTTGGTACTATTTTATATAATTAAGTGTCAGAGGAAAATAATCAGCCATAAAGTTGTTATGTATGTTGAATAAGTACTGAGATATAGAGCTCTAAAAAAAAAGTGCCGAATGTGCCCCAGTCTCCCCTACATGCCAAATTTCTTCAACTAAATTGTCTAGTTGTTCATATTCTTACAAAATTAACTATCATATTACAAACACTCTAGGAACTTTGACATAACAAAAATTTAAGCGGGACCTCTGTAAGAATTTACAAACATTGACCTATAATACCAAATTACATTATTTTCGTTTGGAAAATTCGGCTACAAACCTTAAAATACAAAAACTGTCAACATACGGGCCCAAAATTATCATTTACCGGCCCGAACCTTTATAAGGGGCTATGTCAAAAAATTAAACTTATTAATAATTTTCTGCATAGATGTATGTCAGCCTCCAGAAACCTGGTATGCCATATTACAGTTCTTTCGGTTGGATAATGTTTCTTTTTCGGATAATTTCCCCATAAAACTTTCGCTGAATTTTCCGGCTTACTTTTAAGGCAACCAAAATCCTTTACGTCGTACAAAAATACGAACTGGAATGATTTTCGCCTAGATTTGCAGTCAATGCCACTAGAAATCATATCCCCGACAAACAAAAACCTGGCGAACGACGATATTGAAGCAACGATTATAATTTTTAATAGCGAATTTAATCGTATTCATAACGCGCATTCGGAAAAATTGGTATTAAGGGGACCCCCCCATTCTCGGGGTCGATTCTACACTAATTCAAGAATGTCCCTACAAAATTTCAAGTGAAAATCTCAAAAACTCTTGAAAATATAGCCGATTTATTGTGTCAGCATCAGGTGAAGGCTAAATGGCTTCTCAAACTTTAAACGCGTTTTTCTCATTTGCGAATGGCGGGCACGATCATTCAAAAACTAATAACCCTATCGTTTCCAAATTTTTACACGTTTCGTATGAACTAAGATAAAGCCAGTCGGTGAAGATCTTCCTTATTTTTTAACTTGGTTTTTGGTTTTTGGTCAACCTTAACAAGCATTGGTATTGATTTACCAGCCCATTGAAAATCTTGAAAAATTAAAATCGATAATGGGTGGAATTCCCTTAAAAGATGGAAATCCTCCAGTTTCCGAAAGAACGAAACACTTCCTCAAAATGAAGCATCAATGGCAAAAAGAGCTAAAGAAAATATTCCATCGTACAGGTAACAGAATCAGTCGAGAATATACAATCCTTTCTAAACAAATACAACTTTTGAAAATCATTATAAAAGAAATTGTAAACATAGAAACTGCTCAAATAACACATACATGATAATAATGTTATTACTAACAATCCTGAAATTGCAAACAAATTCCAATCATATTACTCTACAAATTTTCAAGAGAAATTGCCTTTACGCCCGGTTCAGGACCTTGATTCGAGGGTCACGTCATGTGTTGATGCTACAACATCGCAAATTTATTCTTTGGAACACGATTTTGGCGCCTTGATTAACCCAGACGTATTTCATTTCACTGCTCCTGAAAAGATTAAAAATATTATTTCTAATATTAATAAAAAATCATGTATTTTATTTCGCTGCTTAAACCTGAAAAGATATAAAAATATTATTTCTAATACTAATAATGCATAGAAAATATTCAGAAGAAAAAATTGAAAACGAATTAACAATTGATCCAATCTCCAACTATCAATGCGGATGTAAACCAGGACATTCCACACAACACGCGCTCCTTAAGTTCCACAATGTTATACATAATTACTAACTTAAGGAATAAAGTATTCACTGTGGCAATATCGTTAGATATCCAGAAAGATACAAATCAACGCTGCAAAATCGGTAGCTATTTGTATACGTAATGCCTCTGGAAAATGTCAAAAACACGTAAAGCCCGAAAGCAAATTGCAGCAGCTGTCCTAGGAAGGGTGGATATACCCTTTAAGACCTAATTTAAGTACCTCGGCATACAATTTAATAACCTAATGAAATTTAATTTACATGCACGTTCCGTCATTCAAAAGGCGAATGGTGTATTAGGAAGATTCTCATATATTCTCAACAACAAACACCTACCTCAAAAAACGAAACTACTTCTATATAAAGTAGCAATATGACCAATTTTATTATATGGATTACCGATCTGGTTCTCTATTTCTCCGATAGTGGTCAAAGAGTTGGAAGTCTTAGAAAGAAGAATCCTAAGGAAATGTGTAAATAAAAATTACATAAACGAACACAAAAAATACTCCAACACATCTACAACGCATATCGCGTTGTTCCACTTTGTGAGTATGCACAACTACATCAGAAAATTTTCGTCGAAATACTTGCATTTCATGAAAACTTCCTGATGAATCAAATCCACGAAACGGAGAAAAGCATATCTTGGGAAGAATTTTCCTACCTGCCATCTATAAGAATTCTAAATGAAGGACCTGAAATTCCAAACGGGTATAACTTTATACAAAATCCACGCCTGGCTGCTAATATCAAATTTATCACATCATTGATATGTTCGTAATATACTGAGGTCGAGAGCAAGCCTCATTTTCTGTTGTTAATTTTATTTAAATTTTGTTTATATTTCTCATTGTCATATATCACAAGTAGCATATCTTTCATCTTTATGATCTCGCTGTATGTTAGAACAATACGACTATAGTTCTAAGTAAATTATGTTAATCATTCGATTTATATGTAAACCTACAGTGAAAAGGAGAAGACTCAATAAATATTACTTATTTACTTACATACTTGGATAATGTTCCTAAAACCTTATATTTTTCTATCGTGATTTCAACATAAAAACGGACATAACTAAATCGACATAATATTTAATAGTACTCAAGAATATAAATACTTTAAGAGGTCTCCGACGGAATTTGTACATTTTTGCAGGTCATGAAACAAACAATCTACTAAACATTCCACATTCAATTTGAAATGTATCATGCTATATTTTTGAATAAAGTGGATCACATATTTATAGCATACTTTTAGGGATATGTAAATTTAAAAATGTCATTAACACATTAATGTTTAACGTTATACCAATTAATACAAAATCAGGGATTTCTTGCTATTTATTTTTATTTACGTTTTCTTTTTTTCGAGAACCATGTTGTACTCTTTTCTATTTTTTGTTTTAAATACAATATATGCATTATTTACATAAATATCAACATGAATTAAAAAAAATGAAACTATTGCAATTGATCTAAACTATTATATAATACAAAATACAAATGTATTCAAAGATATCTATCAACAATTATTTTAGTTTCCAACTCTGTTGGATTTAATACAATATTGTTAATAACTATCTCAGATACATTGTAGAAAAATTGTTTTTTTGTAGCACCAAGAATTATCTACTTGACTGATCGGCAGCAACACGTTCCACAAATCGGCGTATGTTTTCTTCCCTTGTCGAATTGTTAACTTCGGTACGTATACGTTGATGGTGGGCACTTGCTTTGGCCGATATTTCATCTAAACGTTCTTGATTAATAGCAAATGAGTGTCTAAAGAATATTCAAGGAAATTTTATAATAGTTTTATATAAAAAATAGTAATAAATATTTTTACCTGACTGAGAAAAATCCAAAAATACCACCAGCTATCCCCAGAAAAATGATTGCAGCTGCTACTTTAAAGTTTGTTGTTCTACGTACACCATTTATACCATAATAAGGACCGGGATTTGGATCATAGTCTGGTTTAATTTCCCATGGTCTGTAAGCAAAAACAAATTACATATATTAACTATTATGATTTCAAATAGTTAGGCAATATGAAAATAAATGCTATAAAGATTACACAATGTATTATGACAAGTAAACATATTCTCGAAGTAGCAAAAACCCAAGAAATTTAAAATATTTATGAAATAATGAAATATTCGACGTGAATTATTTCGACAAAAGTCACAGGTGAGAAGAATCGTAGATGGTGGTTGAAATGACACGGCAGATAGCATGCCAGAAGAAACTGGGAGGTGATCGACGCCTGTTATCTGGACACACCCGGTTGTAATTCGGAGTGCATTATTTTAAGTAGTTTGCAAGGATCTCCATTGTGTGCCACTAAAGAATGAAGTCAATACCTAGTCCAATTCTCAATTGACTTCTCGCCTTTAGAAGTGACACAGTAGACTTTGCAGTGGATAATCTTAGATTGCGCTCCGGAAGAAGTTGGTCAATGTTAACGCCGGACGAAATAACCGTACAGTCATCACTGAAACATATGGTGGAGGAATAGGGAGTTACGCCATTCGAAATCTTCGGTGAAATTTCTTGCAAAGCTGTTGATGTCCCTGGAACCATGTTGCTGGGTAGCAAGAATGAAATGCTGTTTCATAGACGGAAGCAATGGGGACTCTTAAATCTTGGTTAATGGCGAAAGAAGAGAAATTTGACCGTTGTATTTATCGGGTTTTAGAATTGGAATAATCCTTGAAAATTTTCAAAGAACAGAAATTACCAACTGTATAATCGATAATTCGAGGATTTTGGTCAGATAACCCAGCCCTATTGCACCTAGCATCTTTAACATGAACATGGAAATGCATTTTAGATAAAAGCCTTGGTTGGTTTAGATATGGAGATAATTGATTCTACCTTGCTGGAAGTGAATGCGAAAATGGATGCTCAATGAAATGGCGGCAGAACTGCAATGCACAATTTTTGACATTGGCAGAATTAGCTGGGAGATTTATATTTCTTTTGGAACCAGAAAGACTCTTAATTGTAGACAATAGCTGCTTGGAAATTATATTTCAGTGGTAAACGTGTTATAACTATTTGAGCGCCTATGATTTAGGACTATTTTATTCTGTCCTCAGCGGAGCCTTCGGCACGATGTTGGTCGCTTTGCTGTGCCAATCTGGAGGACATGGATGAATAATTTGGTCTCATTAGAAGAATTCTGACCGCAGGAATGAAGCGTTTTCCGCTTTTAGAAGAATTTCACAAAATATTTGCTCCTCAGCGGAGCCTTCGGCACGATGTTGGCCATGGATGAATAATTTGGTCTCATTAGAAGAATTCTGACCGCAAGAATGAAGCGTTATCCACTTTTAGAAGAATTTCACGGAATATTTGGTCAACCTTTCTGACACAAGCAGGTAGCGGCATAGGTGATTCTGGTAGATGATTTGTCATTGATGGAATGATTCGTCTATCTGGTTCACAATAAGAATACCGCGAGTATCGTTAGGAAGTTGGGAAAACCATAACTCATGATGAGCTTTGAAATCGCCAAGAGAATATAGAAATTGACAAGTTTAATTTCAGAATCTTTGGGGAGGAACTGGAGGGGATATTAAGGTATAACTAACATCCCATGGGATAGAGAATACCTGTCTCGCCATATGATGTTGAGTAGGAGGATAGGGAACAACTGCTGGTCAATTTCGTTTCCTGCAAAGCAGCAATGAGAATCTTGTTTTCATTTCATAAATTTTGTGATCTTAGTTGCAATAATGATCTAAGACCGCCCTTTACGCTGTCGTCTGAATGGAATGTTCTGAGGGTTCGATGTTAGAATTGAAGGACTAGAAGGAGTGATAGTCGGAAAATTAGAATGAATTACATTTTGTAGGCCTCGAAGAAGAATCATCCCTTTTTGTGGAAGTAACATGCTTTTTCTTCGGTAAAACAGTTCCCGTGGCGATCCAATCACTTTTGGTGGCTGTCAAACTTATTTGTATAAGTTACATTTTAAACACATTGGGTATGCATTATCGCATAATCGATATGCTACATGTATTATCCGAATTTTCCAAACTGTGTCTTTAATAACGTATTTCGTTTCCTCGGATGATGATAAAAAACTTTATGTCGCCAGTTACCGCGTCGTCGGCCGATTTGAGGCATTTGGAATGTCTACTTTATTTTGGAGGGTATAGAAAGATCGGTGTGACCACACTAAAGTGTTTCTTGTTTAATAGTCAACATATATCAGGAAAAAATTAAGGAATTTTTAAAGGAGCATCATCCAGAAATCGATTATTGTTTAAAATCTTGCAAACAGCTATTATTGTTGCTATTTTAATATACGTCCTTTCAAATGATTATCGTATTTATTTAATTTTCCATAGTAGTCGATTTTTTCTCATAATGGACACACCGATTTTACGTATTCTGCATGCCCAAATTATGATGAAGTTCGCCCCATACGATGTTTCACGTTTTCTATTTGGTTGTTTACAACGACATTTTGGCAACCCCTCGATGGTACAGTTTTACGTACTACGCAGAACTTTTTCTTCCTTATATTTCATATGCAATCAATGTTCCACAAGTAGATCTATCCAACAGTCATAATAGAGAAGTCCTTAATTTATACATATTCAACCACTCAAAACTAATTGTAATCAATTGACTCACTCACCTATAGATAACTGTCTTTGTGGATTTCCCCACTTCAATGATTCGTGTGTTTTGTGATGCCTTCAATATTTCATCATATTCTCGACGCAATTTTGGTTTACTTAGGGTCTGATAAGCTTCGGAAATTTTCAGGAAATGTGCCGTGTGATCTTTGTTGTCTTTGGAACTACCACCTTTAGCATCGGGATGATACTATAGTAAGACGAGTTTTCCATTCATTAAATTCCATTCGTAACTTTATTATGTTTGTTAATCTTACCTGTTTAGATAATTGGACATAGGCATTACGGATATCTTTATCACTGCAATCATTGCGTACTTTCAAAACATCGTACAATGTTTCCGATCCACCGTTGGCCTTATCCATTTAATACAAAAATCCCAATTACGGCTGAATTTTGAGTCAAATAATTGTTTGTATTTTGTTTTGCATAATAAAACAAAACAATGTTCTACGCTGTACTTTTATTTTTTTTTTATGAAATTACAATGCCAACGTCTTCATAATCATCGGCGTTACGAAATTATAAGGAATTGGAATCAAAACATAAATGATAACCCAGAATCACAACACAACTTGTTAGTAACAGGTGTTGTGGCAGCTGTTTCGTTCACAAACGCCATAGTTCAGTTATTGAATTCACAGAATGGAATGGCGTGAACTTGTTGAAGTTAGTTCCTTGTAAAGAGAAGTTGTATTTATATTATCGATAATAGATTCATTGTGAGCTATCGATAAATTCACATTTAGCATGTTCATTAACCAATGTAAACAGGGTAGTTTTTGCAACAAATGAATAATAACAGGGTGAGATTTAGAAAAAATCAGGCTTCTATATTAATTCAGATTCATAGGAAAAATAAAGGTTTCAATCCATTTCAGAAAAATGTCGAGTATATTCGAAATGTGTGGCTCAAGATTCAAACATTGTTGGTCTGTTCCCGTACTGCAAGAATCTACTCGATTTTACTATTTTCTTCGATATCATAAAGGAAAAAAGTGTTATCGGAGTAAAAAATAGTAGATTCTTGCAGTACGGGAACAGACTATGTATATCGTAATATCTTTCCCAGATATGGATAAAATTCGAGTATGGAAAATGTCGGATTAATAAATAGCACGAAAAGTATTACAAGATAACAAAAATTGTAACATTGCAACTTTACCACTGGGAATGTGTTTTAAATTGCTATTGAAATTGTTGGCTATCGATGTTTTTGACTAAATAAAAGGGAATTTAAAATACAATTTTTTCTAATAATAATAATTTTATTGTAAAGTATATAAAACTACACATGCTCACATTTTTAATTTAATTATTTTTGCGTGTAAAATCGTTAACGATTTCTTGTCATCATACTGATTGGAAACTAGTAACATCTAGATGATTTTAAACCCGAATCATTCCTATATTCTTATCGATCTTTTTTCATTTTTTTGTATAAACAAAAAATCACATGTTCTTTTGCAATAAATCAATTGTGGATTTATGTGAGAATATACACTCTTATCAAAGTCGACAGCAATTCATCAAACTTTATGCATTTAACTTTTTTTTTATAAAAGTTCGGCATATTTTTCCGCATACAAAGCAAGGTTCATAACTCCCGATAAGAGATTGATTAATTTGATTTTAAGACCGAATAATAAATGGTTGGATGTTGAAAAATATTTTGTCCTCGGGTATGAAACATAATGTTAGGTTTTATATATTTGTACAAACATACGATGCCAATTCTGAGGGAAATTTTTAAAGACATGTGTTTTTCACCGATCGAATAATGTGATTCGAATAAAAATATGTTTTATTTATTTATTCTTCAAACAATAAATTTGACAAACCAGTAAGGAATGTATATGATATCCTTTACCACTTTGGGTTATTCAACAGATGAATCCTAACCGATGTAGCTTTTTGAAGGACCAGCAAAATGAATATGTCATTCTGCAGCCTTTATTAAATTTTTCATTTGGTCAGATATGGAGTTGCTTCTTACAATGGGAAAAATTATGTAAATCAATTTAAAGCATATATATCAATCGGACACCCGTTGATTATTTGGATAAATATCTGATAAACATGAGGAGTTTGGTGCACTATATACAAATCTAAACCGATTTCATCGAAACTTGTCATAGTTTAGGTTATACTAATTTCAGTATTTTTTGTGCATATCGGCCACATTTCGCCTATGTGGTAGCTCTATCTAAATTTTAACCGATTTTAACAAAACATTCCACATGCTAGGTTATATTAACTTCGGTACGTTGTACAAAATTTTATGTCAATTTTCTGTAAAATCGGACGAAAATATATGTGTAGAAGATATACCTAAATCTGAACCGATTTCACGAGACTTGGCAGAGATAAATTTATATACATTTCATTGTACAAAATTGTGTGGCAATCGGACAAATTTGGGTCTTTACATAAAATCGGGAGAATATATATATAGGATCTATATCTAAATCTGAACCGAAACTTAGCACACATCATTCTAGACTTAAATCAGTACGCTATGTCAAATTTCTTGCAAATCGAAAGATATATGTGGACTTTAGTGCACCATTTACATTAAATCGGAGGAAAATATATATGGGAGCTATATCTAAATCTTAACAGATTTTCACGAAACTTAACACACATCATTCTAGACTTAATTCAGTACCCCATGCAACATTTCGTGCAAATCGAAAGATATATAGGGACTTTGGTACATCATTTACTTTAAATCAGACGAAAATATATACAGGAGCTATATCTAAATCTGAACCGATTTTTCAGTAAGGTTCGTCCTTGGGCCAAATAAGTGACCTATGCCAAATTTCATGCAATTCGTATCATAAATGCGACCTGTACTTTGTTTACAATTTAACATGGACAGACAGGCGGATGGGCGGACATGCATAAATCGACTTAGAAAGTGATTATATGCATATTCTCAAATGGAATCATATGCCTATCTCGTTTCCTTTTGCCTGTCACAAATAGTGTGAAATTACGGCTAACACCTTAAAAATACCGACAATGTAGGTACAATATATATACAGGGTGAGATGAAAAAACTGCTACCAACTCCAGACTGCTGTCATTTCTAAGCCACTCGTACGAAAGCTGTTAAAATTTTTTTCAGTGACTGCTCATTATATTGTTTACAAGCGTACAAAAGCATTTTGGTAAGAATTTTTCAGAAAAAAGTTTTTCGTGATAGAACAGAAAAAAATTGACTGAAAAGAGCTAAAGAGCATGGCCAAAAGTGGTGAACTGCCGAATTTGGTTTTCTTCGATGAGAAAAAATTCGTTGTCCTGTAGTTTGTAAACAAACAAAATGATCGTTTTTACTTGCCAAAGAGGTCAGCTGAAAATGTGAACGTTCGGTTGACCACCAAAACTCAAGCGCCGGCCATGGTGATGGTGTGGGCCGCCATAACAGCCGATGGTAGCTCTTCGCTCGTATTAATCGAATATCATCAAAATAAATGCTGAATATTATTGCCACCAACATCTCCTGATACCAATCCGTTGGACTATTGTGTCTGGAGTATTTTGGAAAACAAGGTTAGTGCCAACCCAAAAAATACGAAAGTGTCGATCACCTCAAGCAAGCGCTTCGCCGGGAATGGGTCAAAATACTGCAAAACAACAATCGTGTGATGGTTTCATTGCTCGTTTGAAGGTCATAATTCGTGTCAAAGTTGACCAATTCGAACAAATCTAAACTTATTCTAAAATTTGACAATATTTCCGACATTTTTGCTTTCATTTAATAAAATTTAAAAAAAGGGTAAAAATTATGGCGCTTGACTTTGTTGCAGTTTTTTATCTCATATGTCAGTCTCCAAGAACCAGGAACGCCAAACCCGGTCAAAGCAGGTCACCAGGCCACTTCAGATGAAAAATGCGGATAATACTTTCAATGTTTTCTGTCAGAATATTTCTCACCCTTCAAAAATCCCGGATTGTAAAATTACAGGAAAATAAAGCTAACACCTTCAAAATACCGAAAATGAGGCAAAACCTTGCAAACTATATTACAGCTATTTCGGTTGCAAAAGTACTATAAGCGAACTATATCAAAACGAGGATCGATGTAACCCATTTCCAAAACTAATAGTTTGGTATTTTTCGTTCTCATCTACGTAAAAAAATCAATATGATCTAAGTTTTAGTGGGAACGTTTTTCAATCTAATTGGCGGTTATTTTTATATTTTGGGATTCTATCCTCTATATAACATTAACCCCACTATTCGGTGTCTTCAACATATTTATACCCTTCACCACTCTGTGGTACAGGGTATTATGTCTTTGTGCATAAGTTTGTAACAGGCAAAAGAAAACGAGATAGACACATGGTTCCTTTTGAGAATATGCATAGAATCACTTTTTGAGTCGATTTATGCATGTCCGTTCGTCCGTCTGTCCGTCCGTCTGTAGATGTTAAATTGTAAACAAAGTACAGGTCGCATTTATGATCCGATTTGAATGAAATTTGAGACAGGTCACTTATTTGGCCCAAGGACGAACCCTATTGAAATTGGGAAAAATCGGTTCAGATTTAGATATAGCTCCCATATATATATTTAACTGATTTAATGTAAACGGTCCCTATATATCTTTCGATTTGCACGAAATTTGGCATAACGTACTGAATTGAGCCTAGAAAGATGTCTGCCAAGTTTCGAGAAAATCGGTCCAGATTTCTATGTAGCTCCCATATATAGTTTCGTCCGATTTCATGTAAATGATGCACCAAAGTCACTATATATCTTTCGATTTGCACGAAATTTGGCATAACGTACTGAATTGAGCCTAGAATGATGTCTGCCAAGTTTCGAGAAAATCGGTCCAGATTTAGATATAGCTCCCATATATAGTTTCGTCCGATTTCATGTAAATGGTGCACCAAAGTCCCTATATATCTTTTGATTTGCACGAAATTTAGCATAACGTATTGAATTGAGCCTAGAATGATGTCTGCCAAGTTTCGAGAAAATCGGTCCAGATTTAGATATAGCTCCCATGTATAGTTTCGTCCGGTTTCATGTAAATGGTACACCAAAGTCCCTATATATCTTTCGATTTGCACGAAATTTGGCATAACGTACTGAATTGAGCCTAGAGTGATGTCTGCCTTTTTTCATGAAAATCGGTCCAGATTTAGATATAGCTCCCATATATAGTTTCGTCCGATTTCATGTAAATGGTGCGCCAAAGTCGCTAAATATATTTCTATTTGCACGACATTTGGCATAACGTACTGAATTGAGTCTAGAATGAATGTCTGCCAAGTTTCGAGGAAACCGGTCCAGATTTCTATATAGCTCCCATATATAGTTTCGTCCGATTTCATGTAAATGGTTCACCAAAGTCTCTATATATCTTTCGATTTGCACGAAATTTGGCATAACGTACTGAAAATCGGTCCAGATTTAGATATAGCTCCCTTTTATTATAGATTGATTATAAGTGATTGACGCACCAAGGATCCAATAGGCTGATAGGAACAAAACGTTCTGAAATTAGTATAACCTAACCTGTGACAAGTTTGTTTGAAATCGCTTAATATTTGGATAGAGCTTCCATATATATTTTCGCCCGATTTCAAGTAAATTGGGCATCAAACTCCTCATGTTAGTCAGATTGACATCAAAGTTTGCACAACTTACAAAATTGAGCATAGAATTACGTAGTTGCGTTTTCTAGAAGTACAGATATGACCTATTTATATTTGTTTGAAGTCGATTTACATACTTTATGGATAGATCTAGGTAGATTCATATTTAGATAAATATCACATATTTTATTTCATCCAATTTTTAATAGTCCTGTTTAATATACCCATAGTGGTGAAGGGTATCATATAGTCGGCCCCGTCCGACTTTACTACTTTCCTTACTGGTTTTCAAATGCAATGCGTCAATTGCGGTAAGCCCAAGGTCGTAGCCCAACATGAGTTTTTCCCTGAAGCCATGATCTATTTTACGTATTTTAAATGTTCATCTCATGGTCAGAGCTTTATTATTAGACCCATTCCCATTCGTCTTTGGTACAATCCTCGATATTTTTTTAATTTTTTATATTAAAATAAAAAAACAGTGCATTTTATTTTTAAACAATAATCTTTATTCCAATTTCGTATTTTGTTTTTGTGGTTACTGGAGAAATTTACAATCGATATTATTTTCATGGTAATTAATCTATAAGGACTAGTTTTGCAATCGCTTTACTATAACTACTAAAATATTTATTTTGTGCTATTTTAAAAATATGTTCTTGTTGTTGTTGCTGTTATTTTGTATTGATTGATATCTAAAATAAAAACGCTTATTAACTATTGATGAAATAACGAGAAAGTTGGCTTAGTTGTATGATTTGTTGTTTGTTTAATAATAATTTTGAATTAATATGAGAATTTGTGTTTTATTATAATTATTAACTATTTTATTGTATGTACAAAAATATTAGTTATTAAAAATATATTAAAAGAAAACATATTACAAAGAAAAGTAAAAATTATAGATTTTCAGTTGTGTGAAGAAGAAATTATAACACATGGGTTGAATTTTGAATGGGATCGACCGCTGGCATTTTAATTCTAGAAGCCGTAACATTCCACCCTAATGTGTTATTGTTATAAAGAAAAATAAACAAATATTTTAATATTAAATATTTTTCAATATTTTACTATTATTATTTGTATTAATTTTTTATATAAATATGCAGTATAAGGAGAACCCTGAGTTGTTGTTGTTAGACATGATTATTTTTTTAATTATTTGTTTTATTGATAAAATTTTTAATTAATTTATTATTATTTTTATAATATTTTGCACTAATACACATTACTCTGCTAGACGCTTAAATTTATGATTATTTCCTTTGATTCTATATACAAAATTTTATATCTGTTTATGTATTTGATTATATGTTAAATATGATTTTAATTAATTTATTTATTATGTTGTGTTTTTTGTTTTAATATATCACAGCCAAATGAGCAAATTAAAATCAATGAATATTTGTTTTTGTTGTTGGTTTCTTTCATTTAACAAAATATTACAAAACAATTTCAAACATTTGTCATTTGGCAAAGTATGGCATAATATGGGCAGGGGGAGTCCTTCACCCCCTTTTTCTAACATTCATTTATTTCCCTTCACATTGATTCTCTGCTATTGTCACTGTTATGTTGCATGGCCAGCTGACATTCTGTTAGTGTGGCACTGTTATTGCATGCTGTTGTTGATGGATTTGTTTTCATGTTGCTAACATTGCTGCTGGTACATTTGCTGTTAACATTACTTTTAGCCGAGTTGATAATGCTATTCGGTGTAGAGCAGGCGGAATTGTTTGCATTGTTGTTGCTATTGTTGTTGTTGTTATTAGCAGGTGGCGATGTCGCTGTGGTAGTGGTGGAGACAGTGTGCTGAGCCATAATATCGGCTGGTATCAGACCCTCCTTGACACGTTTCTTTTGTTTCATGCGTCGATTTTGGAACCATATTTTAACCTGCAATGATATAAAGGGGGAAATTTGGGGATTAAGTTTTGTATAACAAATATAAAAAGGTTTGAAAATTATCATTAAAATGTTTGCAAATAAAGCTAATTAAGCAGTGAGCGGAGCAGTATAGACGGACGGGGCCAACCATACGATACCCTACACAACTACCGCGGAACTCTAACTTTCTACTGATGTTTATTCCGAGCCTGGGCAATATTTCTGGTATTTGCACCCTCTAGCCCGATTAGAGGTCAACAGCACCTCTTCCTTACTCTGACATATTTTCGGAATATTATAAATATTCAGTACAGCCCTTCTATACTTGTCAAGATTCCCTTAACCATGGGTTGTGTTGTGATGTTCGGCTTTAATTGTGGCCATATCGACTCCAAAAAACACAAAAAATTAAGTTATCGGTCTACGTCATCCCAATATTATAATATGATCATCATCGGAAATTATAGGCGTTGTACTTGATCATAATTGTAACCTCATGGAACATTTCAAAGGGATCAGCGCTTTATTTCCGTCTCTAGTGTGGTAATGGGTTACTAAATAATATCTGAATACGTAAACACCTGTAAATATCTAAATGTAACTCCCACATCCGAGTGCATACGACCATATAATTGGTATCACTTTAAAGGTCAACCACTCCTCTTGGATATTATATCAACTTATCGGGCCTATGTCCTTCAGGAGTAAATATATACGCCATACAATACAATTTTTGTAATTTTTCACACAAAAGTCCATTTGGCCCACTAAATATTGACCGATATTTATCAAAACAGGCATGCTTATTCTTTGACACGAGCACCTTCTCCATGTAAAAATTCGCGGTATTTGGGCCATAATTAAGGTCTCTGGAGGGACCAGAAAAACAGACAAAAATAAAGTTTTTGGTCTATTTCATCCCCTAAATATTAACCGATCTTTACCAAACAATAGGGATATTCATTGGTCAGAACCCGTCCTACGTGAAAAATTTCGTGAAGATCGGTTCACAACAGCGGCCTGTATCGTGTTTACAAATTATAATGGACAGACGGACGGAGGGACACACATGTCTAAATCGACTCAGTTAGTCGAGATATGACGATCGGTATACTTAATGGTGCGTCTAGGACCAATATTTCGCGGCGTTACAAACTCTTGGGGCTGCTTTATACCCTGACAACGCAGATGTGTAGGGTATAAAAATCCACGGCTATAGATCCAATAGTCCTTGAAAAAATCTATTTAAAAATCCACGCCTATAGCTCCGATAGTCCTTGAAAAAATCAATTTAAAAATCCACGCATATAGCTCCGATAGTCCTTGAAAAAATCAATTTAAAAATCTAGGCCTATAGCTCCGATAGTCCTTGAAAAAATCAATTTAAAAATCCAGGCCTATAGCTCCGATAGTCCTTGAAAAAAATAATTTAAAAATCCACGCCTATAGCTCCGATAGTCCTTGAAAAAATCAATTTAAAAATCCACGCCTATAGCTCGGATATACCTTGAAAAATATTCTTTAAGAAATCCACGCTTATAGCTCGGACAACCCGAAAAATATTTGTTAAAAAATCCACGCTTATAGCTATGATAGTCCTTGAAAAATATTCTTTAAAAAATTCTCTTCTCCTTATTTATGCTCCGATAGTCCTTAAAAAATATTCTTTAAAAAAACAAACGACTAAAGGTCCGAGAGTCCTTGAAAAAACTTTAATATAGAAATCCATGCTTATAGCTCGGATATACCCTGCAAATATTATTTAAGAAATCCACGCTTATAGCTCGGATATACCTTGAGAAATATTATTTAAGAAATTCACGCTTATAGCTCAGATAGAACATGAAAAAATATTCTTTAAAATCCGCAATATAACCATTGAAACATATTCATTTATTTAAGAAATCCAGCTAATAGCCAATAGCTCTGATACTATAGTCCTTGAAAAATATTATTTAAAAAATCTACACTTATAGCTCCGAAAGTCATTGACAATTTTCAATTTAAAAATCCACACTTATAGCTCGGATATACCTTGAGAAATATTATTTAAGAAATTCACGCTTATAGCTCAGATAGAACATGAAAAAATATTAAAAATATAACCATTGAAGTCCCTAGCTCTGATAAAAATATATCTTATAATTCTGAATTTTTATCTGTAATAGTCTTTGAAAAATCCTTGAAAACTAGTATTAAAAATCTGAAGTCCCTTGAAAAAAAAGATTTGAAAAAATGATTCATTTTTCCTTCCCCTCTTACCTGTGTTTCATTCAACTGCAGTGTATTGGCAATTTCAATACGCCGCGCTCTTGTCAAATAACGATTAAAATGGAATTCCTTTTCCAGTTCCGTCAATTGTTTATTGGTGAAATTGGTGCGACCGGAATTATTCGTTGCCGCTAGGCTGCATGCCATGCCCAAACTATTTGGACTATGATTACCGCTTAGTAGAACGGCTGGTGTCTGCTGTCCAGGCATTTGATGTGATGACAATACCAGTCCGGCTGGGCCAGCATTGCCACCGGCCGCTGCAGCATTACGACACATTGCATCCAGGGCTGTCTGACCAGCACCGTTCAGGTGATGATAATCATGCAAAGTGGCAGGTAGTTTTGGTGCTGCAAAAGAAGACGAAGAACAATGCGATAATTAGACAAGTTTGTTAGGATGAGTCAAATGATGTTTAAATTTGTTGTCGTTGTTGTTGTTGGAAAGACATGTTGTTATTGTTGTTTCTGCTATATTTATTGTTTTGGACCATCAAATCCCGAAAAATGCAAGAAGAGGAAAAAAAGAGAATTGTGGTTTAACAGATTATGAGTGATTTTGTCAGTGATGATCGCTGTCAAAGTTAATCAGCGTGAGATTTTTGTTGTTTAGTCTTGTGGTTTTGGACGGTCGGTTGTTCGGTCGGCCGCTTGGGTTCCTTTGAGACATTTATACCCTCAACAAAAAAGAAGGGCACATGCCTTACACCAACATTTCGAAAAAAAAGATATTCCAAAAAAAAAAAAAAAATTAGAGGTTAGTTTTGTTTTTGGGTTTCCAAATGGGCACACACACACACAGCGCAACGGGATATTGAATGATTTTTTGAAATTGTTGTGTGTTTGTTTTTATTTGGCACAGGTACATTTCATGTATCTAGTTTTGGCATGAGTTGGCAAATATTTTTCTTGTGGTTTTCAACTATTCACGGTGTGACATGCACCCCATGGCTAAAATCTAATGATTATGAAAATTCATAATTTATGTGGTCAATAGTGATTACATGCTTGCAGGTAGGTTAGGCATTTAGGTAGCTAGAGTTGACTTTGACTTGACTTTTTGATTTTTCTCTATGATGTTTTGGGGATTTTCTTGCACGAAAGAAAAGGCTTTAACGAGATTAACTACAGTTTGTTTTGGAAATATTTAATTTAATAAGAAATTAATATTTTCATTTTAAATGGGCGTTTACTTCCCGAAGACAGGGGTATTACTGACTTTTACGAACAGAAAAAAATCTGTGTTTGGTATTTTATGTTTTTCCGTAGAAATGGATTAATGAATTAGGGAGTGATTTGTCATGGTTAACCAACAGCTCGGTTTTGGGGAAATGTGTAGGGTATGTACAAGAAGGATATCGTGACATAGAATATTTTAAATTTAAATTTAAAAATACGTTGTCCTTTAAAACATCCACGCTTATAGCTTTGATGGTCCTTGAAAAATGTTTTTTAAACAAATCCACGCTTATAGCATTGATGGTCCTTGAAAAATATTTTTTAAAAAAATCCACGCTTATAGCTGTGATGGTCATTGAAAATGTTATTTAAAATTATAGATGTGATAGTCATTTAAAAATCCATGCTTATAGATTTGAAATCCTTTATAAATTATTGATGAGATGGTCCTGGTTAAAAAAATTCACGATTATAGCTTTGATGGTCCTTGATAAAAATTCATAAAAAAATCAACAACAAATATTCATAAAAAATCCATTCTTATCTCTGTGACGGTCCTGGAAAAGTATTCTTAAAAAAATCCCAGCTTATGTCTGAGATAGTCCTTGAAAAATATCTCTGCGATGGTCTTTGAAAAATAATCTTTTTAGAATTCTTTTATAAAGAAGCATGGATTTGTTAAGCCTATTTTTTGAGGGATGGTATTTCAAGAATAGTTGCTGAGGTCAATTTTGTGTCCTGTATTTGCTGAAGGCATCGATTTAATTAATCTGTTTTAACCCCCATTGAGGATCCCATTGAAGGCATCCATTTTTTATGAATATTTTTGCGACCACTTTTGTTTTAGGAATATTTTAAAGTTTGAAGCCTTGGATATTTATGGATATTTTTTCAAATCCCACTTTTCAGATGTGTTTTTTTAATGAATATTTCCTGAGATCCCATTTGAAGCTTGGGTCTTTTGAAGCTTTAGGTCCCTTTTGAGGTCTGCATTTTTTGAAGAACATTTTTGAGACCTCATTTGACTTGTCGCTTTTTTTTTAATTATTTGCCGACGTTTTTTAATCAATATTTTTGAGGATTGTAGTTTTAGGAACTGTTTTTGAGACCCCATTGGATACATGAATTTTTTTCGAATATTTTTAAGACCCCATTTGAGGCATCGATTTTTAGGAATATTTTTTGAAATCCAATTTGTTTACCCTACACAACAATTTTTTAAGGGTATCATAGCTTTGTATACCAATCATCATATCTCGAATAGCTGACTCGATCTAGACATGTGTGTCCGTCCATCTGTCCATTATAATTTGTAAACACGATACAGGCCACAGTTATGGACCAATCTTCACGAAATTTTGCATGTAGGAAGGGTTCGGTCCAATGAAGACCCTATTGTTTTTGTAAAGATCGTTTAATGTTTAGGGATGAAATGGACCAAATACCTAATTTTTGTCGGTTTTTGTGGTTGCTCTAGAACCGCAATTTGGCGCAAACTTCGCGATGGATTACATGGAGAAGGGGATCGGGCCAAAGAATAAGCACACCTGTTTTGATAAAGATCGGTCAATATTTAGCGGGTCAAATGGGCCCTAACTTTTGTGTGGAAAATTACAAAATTTGTATTCTATGGCGTATATATTTGCCATGATAGACATAGACCCGAAAAGTTGATAACATATCCCAAAGGAGTGGTTGACCTTTAAATTGATACCAATTATATTGTCGTATGTACTCGGATGTGGGAGTTACGCTTAAATATTTACAGGTGCTTACCTACTCAGGTATTATTTAGTAATCCATTGCCACACTAGAGGGCGGAAATATAGCACTGATCGCTTTGACATAGAGGGAGCAAATATCACGAAACATTGGCCAGGTTCGAAATAAACATCCATAGAAAGATAGAGTTCCGTGGTAGTTGTGTAGGGTATCGTATGGTGGGTCCCGTCCGACTATACTGCTCCGCTCACTGGTTTAATAATCATTTTTGAGACTTGACATTTGAAGCTTGGATGTTTTGAAAGTATTGATCGAGGTCCCTTTTGAAGTCTCGATTTTTTGAAGAATATTTTTTTTAAATCCATTTGAGGCGTCGATATCTTAATCAATAATTTTTGAGACATCGTTGAAGCTGGGGTTTTTTAAGAATATTTTTGGAGGTGGCGTAGTTTTGAAAAACATATTTTGAGACCTCATGTGAGGCGTGGGATTGTTTAAAATCACATTTGAGGCGGCGATTTAGAAACAGTGTTTGGTTCCATTTACGGTGTAGATTTTTGAAGAACATTTGGGGGCTTTCGTATTTAAAAAAAAAATAATTTTTTAGACCCCATTGGAAACTTCGATGTTTGACGTATATTTCCTAAGACCCCATTTGTGCCTTATATTTTTATTAAAAAAAATATATTTTTATTAAAAAATATTGTTCGAGGTCCCTTTTGATACCTGTATTTTTTAGACCCCATGAATTTGTAAGGATATTTTAAGGCCTAATTGGAAACTTGGAAGGCTCCATTTGACGCGCCGATTTTTTAAGCTTTTTTTTGAGAATACATTTGTTTTAGGAAAAATTGTAGGACCCCATTTGTTTTTCGAAATATTTTGTCTCCTGTATTTTTTTAAGAAACATTTTTTGAAGTGCTGTTTTTTTCTTGGATTTGCAAATATGCAATAAACATTTAATTTTCTACACCACATACCTCCAACCAAAACTGTAACACAAAAACTGTCCGTAATTCTGCTAATCCATAATTAGGCCATAATAACAACAAATTGGTAATATCAAACGTGATTTTCAACGTCAACCTGACGTCTACAGGGGACAGATAAAAAATCATAAAACAACTCAACAAAACCAAAACACAGAAAAAAAAAAACGATTGCAGCTACTGTTGTAAATAAAATAGGCTTTTATGATTTATACACACAATGGCAGTCATACACACCCAAATTCACATATAAATGTCTGTTATGTTGGCAATATATATTTTTCGATTTGTATTTTTTTTTTGTCGAAAAGCACCAAATCATATATAACGCCATATTAAATGTCAAGTGTTCCAATAATATTAAAAAAATAAAATTTATAAGCGTTCGAAATCAAATATGCCATAAAGCAGTAAATTTGTGGTAGGTGGTAGGGGAAAAAGTGGGTAATCAAAAATTTTGAAAAAAAAAATACACACAGCCACCTCAACACACACCACTCACACATGTGAGCAACATAAATAGCCGTCGTCTGTTCTGCTCATAATTAAATCAAAAATCATTTGAAATGATCAATCAAAAACCAGTCAGAAAAACATCACCGAAAGCAAAACCAAACAAAAAATTCGAAAAAAAACATTGAACATAGAAAAAAATGTTTTTCGAAACATTTATATTTAGTTGTTAATAAAGACATAGGGGATATAGGTATGTTCATAAATATATGTGGGTATAATGATATTCCTACAATATTAGGTATGTCGATTTTTCGAATCGACAAATTTAAATAAGAAATCATGTTTTTGATACTTAATGGGTGGTCTGCTTTAGAAGATGAGGAAAATGACAGCAGTTTGGTTGGGAGCTTTTATATCATTCGCCGTTTCCAAAATATGCACATATATTCTTGATCAGAATTAAATTCTATGCCGATTTAACCCGGTATGTCTATTGACATCAGGAAGGAGCTTCGACTCTCAAGTAAGAGGATTCGTTGGCATACCTAAAACCATAGGTTCGTTCAATTTGTATTACTTCTGGACAGAATACCCCTAACAAAAAAACTAAGGAAACTACTGATAAGGATCTGTGGCAAGAACCAATCCTTTATGAACAATGCAATATATATCTTTCCCCAATAATAAAAATGTATTTCATAAAAGAACACAAACTGTAATTAAGCCCTACTATTTTGAATAAAAATAAAATGCAACATTAATAATTCCTACTCACTCATATACATATATCTCTCTCTAAAAAATAATTAATATTGAAATTTTGATGACAACCTTAATTAACAATAATTCAGAGTGTTGACATAGCAATCATCAACAGCAACAACATTTGGAGGCATGCAACAACTATCTACTTGCCATATATTTTTTTGTAATGCAACATATACTACAAATTCAATACAAATAATAACTATCCACACACACAATATCCTCCATTGCACTCTCCACTCCACTTTCGTATTTTTATGCAGGCGCCAGTAGCCACTGCTGGCCACTACACCATCACCACCATCAATCTCTCATCGGCAACATTGTTGTAGTGAGTGGCAGAGCTCTGCTCTGTTTAAATAACAAACTTGCAGCCGATTAAATAATTGCAATTGAGCTGTAATCAGTTAGCTTCTGAGGGAATTTTTTCGTTTTTCTTCTGATTCTACTTCTTCGCCGTCAATTGATAAAGTAAATAAATACTTGAGCATACTCGTATAACATCAGTCGATGTTGATGATTATGGTGACAATTAGTTTAAAGTTAATTTTTTTATGCTATAACGGCGATAATGACGATGAACGATAAGAAAGAGTTCGGTAAACAGATGTCCACGAGGAGTTAAAATCGGAATGGAAGTCCGGAAAATACTTGTGGAGTCAGAATGACCTATATATAAAAAAGTAAATTCTGAAATAGTACGACACTCGGTGCTATAATTAACTTTAGAATATTTTCGACGTGGATTACCAAAGCAAGAGCGCATCGATGGTCTTTTAATCTGTGAATGGCGATGAAGAACCAAACTGTGAAAAACTGGTCTAATGAATTCAACTGTGGCTCGACGCTCATAAAAACACGAAGGTTATCCGGAAACTCCCGCTGAGCGACAGAACATTGATTCCGTGCGTGAACTGATAATATAAATCGTCTTGACATCCTTGGGTATTTAAAATACCGATGTAAGATGATTCAAGATGACAGAACATGGATCTATGCGTATAAGCCTGAAACATAAAAATTCGTGGATCTTCAAAATCAATTTCAAAAATTTTTGTAGAAGAAGCAATTTGATGCAAACGGTCGCCTGTTTTCCTTCAAAACTGGTCTTGCGGCTATTGTTCCGTTCGAACAACGTATTACAGTGAATCTCAAGCCATAGCCTTTACGGCCAACATATATTGACTTCTTTTTATTACAGAAAATAAAGAAAAAAATCGTGGCCAGAAAATGCTGCTGAACTGTTTAATTCTGTTCCAGGGCGATATCGATGGGGCACATGTTTACATATTATTATTGTATGTACAATTTTGTTCTAAAGCGATTCAAGATTTTTCGAATCGGTCAGAAAAAGGAACTTCATATAGTTCCATAGTTTATTTTAGTTCAATCGTTCATTGGTACACGTCAATTAATTCTGCCAATGAACGAGAATAACCAAATGAAGAAGAGCAAAAAAGGACTACTGGAGCAAAAGGAACTAGATGAACGAACGAATCGAAACTAGTACCGATCCTTTCTTTTCTTTGAGCTAGCTCGATCCGGAGCGATCCAACTCTGGTTCGATGAATATAAATGAACTGAACTTTTTTGTTCAACACTGTTTAAATCTATTCCAGGTCGACATCGATGGACAAAATTTTTAAACATTTTTTATTGTATGCACAATCTTGTTCTAAAGCGTTCAATATTTTTTGAATCACTCTGCAAAAAGAAACTAGATTATTCATCTAGTTCCATAGTTCTTCTTCTTCTTCATTTATTTCTTTGAGCTAGCTCCTTCCGAAATGACCCAACTCTAGTACGATGAATATAAATGAACTGAGTCAATTATCTAGTTCCATAGTGCCCTTTTGTCCAACACGTCAGTTAATTTGATCCATGAACGAGAATACATTAATGAATAATTGGATTGAATGAACTAGGCGAACGAGGACAAAAATTAACTACTACAGCAAAAGAAACTAAATGAACCTAGGAATCAAACCTAGTACCGATCGTTCCTTTTGCAGAATACCGATCGTTCTTTTTACAGAACAAAAATTAACTACTATAGCAGAAGTAAACTAAATCAACCTAGTACCGATCGTTCCTTTTGCAGAATATTTCCTTTGACCTAGGTCCTTTCTGAACGTAATTGTGCATATGTAATTGTGTTAGTTTTTTTTGTTTTGATAATTTATGATGAATGTAAGGGGCCTTAGGCATTCATCTAGTTCCTTAAGTTCAATCATCTACTGGTTCACGTAAGTTAATTCGGCGAGTGGACAAGAATATATTGATGAATAATTAGATTAAATGGAACTAGATGAGCGAGAGGAACTACTGCAGCGAAATGAACTAGATGAACCGAACAATCGGACCTAGTGCTGATTGATCCTGTTGCGGAACATTTATAGAATCATAAAATCAAATTCTGAACCGATTTATGCAGATTCCAAATATATTGTAAACGAAGTACAGATCGTATTTATTATCCGAATTAGACGAAACATTGCTCAACTCATTTATTTAACCTAAGGAGAAATCCTAATAACATTTGTTGAAAAATCGATTCTCGATTTTTTCGATTCGATTTTGATATAGATCTCATATATATTTTCGTCCGATTTAAGGGATTGTCAGGAAATATTCTTTAATTCACTCCGGATTTTGATATAGCTTGAGTATATATTTTCGTCCGATTTAATGTAAATATAGCAACAAAAAAAAACAATATTTGTCCGATTGAGACGAAATTTTCAGATTCAGATGATATACCAAATTCGTGGTTTTAATTTCGTTGGAAAATGTATAAATATTGGTATATTTTCAAGTAGCTTCCACATGAGGGGGAATTCAAAATTTCCTCATTTTCGGGAGATTGGATACGTTTTTCAAACCTTCCTACTAAAAAATAAAAAATATTGGTCAACGTTTCGGGGTAGTTCCAAATTGTTTCTACTTTGATAGTTTTAGCTCCCATTAATCTTCCTAGCATATATTGTAAATATCGGTAGATTTCTAGGTGTAGACCCATATAAGGATTCAGCCTCTTTTTAGGTATTTGGATGTTCCTAGGCGCAGATGAAGTGACATTACGAAGTGGCTGTAATTTACTGTGGACCTTGGTGGGTAAACAACTTGGTGGTTCCTACATGGATCCCACTCAAGTGTTTCGTGTCATTTTCGGTATAGCCAAGGTCTTAGCTCAATTCGCTAGCCTGAGTATCTATAGCTTATTATTTCGTATTTTGCTGGGTGCAATTTATAATAGATTTAATAATAGATTTCATTTCATATTAATAGATTTCATTTAAACATTCTAGTCGATTATAGGAATTTATGAAAGGCCCACCCCATAGTTTAACCCTGCCGAACTTATTAACCACGTTTTTAATTATTTCAAAATTGGCCTTATTTTTGACATTTCAATTTCCATTAACTAATTATCGGCATATAATAATCGAATTATATGAAATTTTACAACATATGTCCATTTCGTTTTCAAACTGGACATGTAAATCCAATTTTGTTTCAATTACAACAGCAACAACAACTATGCACCAAAGAAAACGAGCGAACGAAAAATCATAATAAATTAACAATGAAAAAATCAGTCACACTTGTTCACTTTCACGTAAATGATGTTGTCATCACTAGCCAAATGAAGGGGTTACTTACTAAAGGGAATCGAAGGGAGTTAGTCAGTCACCCTGCAATTCATCTCCCTTGCTGGTGGACACACAAAAGTGACGGACATGAACACACAAAATCCATAATCCCTAAAAATGATAGTGAATGGATGGATGTTAATTTGCCGGCCAGACACTGACCATACGACGAGCGAAGCAGTGAGTGAGTGACATGCTGGTATGATGACGATGATATTCACGGTATGTTCTCTGTGTGTGTGAATAATTTGAGTGACAGCTAGTATAATTTTTTGATGTGAATTAGCTTCATCTGTATTTTTTCGGGCTCATTAGCAAAAGTCAACACATTTCGGAGCCGCTATGAAGCGGCTAACAAGTGATTGAGGCTATAGGGAAACCCTTTTAACTTCGGAGGGGAGAAAGGGTGAATTGTTGGAATTTTGAATGATTTTGAATACAAATAAAATGAAAATAGTATTTCAAAATTTTTCATGGCTATGAGTTGAAGTTATTTTATTCACTTTTTGTTGTTAATGAAGAGGAGGAGGGGGTTTGGAAGGGGTTATTTTTTGAATCAATACAATGACTTGACGAAAACATGGGCTAATCCATTTATACTGTCATTTTTATTACTTTTCAAAAAAGTTTTGTGAGCTGTCATTTGAATTTTATTTCTTAGCTATCTTACGAATTGAGCCATAGTCACAGACATACACATATATACACACATGTGTGTGTATGATATTGATATCCAGGGTCTTTTGTCAAGAAGCCAAGTGCATCCAGAATGATGACTTTCGGTTTATTCGATATTGAAGTTAATCAACAAAAATCTTGGGATTTAATTCAAGGCACACACATACACCCTTTTACCATATGTATGTATGTCCATCCATACAATTGTGATTTCAATTCATTTAAGAAATGCATTGATTATGATGGCTCCCCGTCGTCTTATTAGTCACGATTTGTTATAATAATTTTTTATTTACCTCATCGCCCTCTCCCTTACTCTCTAACAACCACACAACTTTTTCTCATCCCATCAAGTTCATTATTTTGTTGAAGAAAAAAATCGTCTGAGCTGGCGACGAATACCCAGCTTAAGTAAAACTCAAAACATTTCATTGAACCTGAAATTTTAAGCAGCAGCAACAAGTGTTCTGAAACTCCTAAGGGATTTCATTGGATTTCCAAATTAATCTTGTTATTCTGTTTAACAATATTTTTTAAAAGACCACAACAATGGTTGGATTTTCTTCCCCAACCCCTTTGAGTCTTTTGTTTTTTTACTCTTCTTTGTTTTATTTTTATTTGAAACACACTCTTTAGTTAATCCTTTTTCGTGTGACGTTAAATTGTGGCGCCTTCCTTATCACATTCGTTTTTACATGATGTGCCTATCCATGTTGTTGTTTTTGTTATTATTTGTCTTTTCTATGTCAGATGCAATCTTTTCCAACGATTTTTCAACAGGAAGTAAATATTTTCCAAGGCATATTTTATAACACCTTTTTTTCGTAGCTACCTTGAATGTGTGTTTGTTTTAATATAACTCTATAAAACGCTTGTCATTTCTAGGGTTTATCTTAGCAAAGCAAATATTGTCAGGGTGGAGTAAACTGAGACATGTTTATAAATGTTTCCAATTCAACAAGGTGGGATATTGTTTCAAAACCCTTGGAAGTAAACATGGGCAACTCTACTTGGACGAAGTAGTGCGATCTCTTTCCGTTTGCTCCTGCAAATTACATAATTCTTTCATTTAGTTCCATAGTTCATTTTAGTTCAATCGTTCATTGATACACTTCATTTAATTTGGGCAATGAACGAGAAGATCTAAATGAACGATTCTTTCAAAAGGAGTTAGATGAACGGAAGCAAAAAGGAAATATTGGGGAAAATGCAACTACATAAACGAATGAACCGGAACTAGATCTGACCAGTCCTTTTGCGGAATAGTTGCATTGAGCTAGTTTGTTTTGGAACGGCCCATCTCTTCTTGGGATATGATATAAAAATTATGTATGACAAAGAAAAAGCAAAGAACATTTTATTCGTATGCGATAGAAGCAAAAACGAAAAAGAATTAATGAGCCCAGTATGAACAATGATTCACTATTGTGAATGCAGTATTTGACTAATGGTATCGTATACAGAGATTAGCGAAATATTTCAATTTTATAAAGGAACATAACTTCAATAAACCAGCAAGACATCTAGAACAGTGAAATCGACTTTGAAAAAATGCAACTAGATAAACAAATGAACCGGAACTAGTACTGACCGTTCCTTTTACGGAATAGTTCCTTTGAACTAGTTCGTTTCGGAACGACCTTACTCTACTTGAAAGACGACATGAAAATTACACAAGACACATTTAAATTCAATATTCTGTAACTTTCAATCCAAATATTTTGTGTTGAAGAAAGTTATGAATTTTTCATTGGAACAACGACGAAAAAAAAAGAGATCTTTCCAAAGTCCTTGGTGTGCTTCCGCCCTGCAAGAATCTACTAGTTTGTACTATTTTTTCGATATCGCAAAGGACAATTTGTTATCATAGAAAACAATATAAGATCCTTGCCTTACGGGAGCATTCCATAAAGTTTTATGAATTAAACTGAAAACTAGTGATCCCTGTTTGAACAATTATTCACTTTTGTTAACGAGGGATTTGACTGATGGAGAAACTTTTTAAATTTATAAAGGAGAAAACGCAACAAAACGTCAATAAATTAGCAATTGTTCTAGAACAGTCCAATGTTTATTGGGAACACTTTATAAAATTCAAGAGAAAATAGTTGCGGTATGTTCGGAGGTAAAAAGGAAATTATTTTGTAGCCAATATTCCGGTATGAACAATAATTCACTTTTGTGAACCTAGGATTTGGCTGGTGACGAAACTTTTCAAATTTATAAAGGAGAAATTGCAACAGTCCAAAGTTAGCACAAGTTTATAAAAATCTAGAGAAAATAGTCGAGGTATATCCGTAGGTATAAAGAAAATAATTTCTAGCCAATTCTCCAGTTTTTATCGCTCGTTCGTCAAATACAATTAAATTGTATGTAAGTAATTCAAGATGGGATGGAAGAAATGTTCGAATCGATTAAAGGCAAATATTGAAAATATTTTACTTTAATTCTGATTTGAATTCGGTGAATGCGTTGGTTAAAATTTCCAACATCCCGAATATAAGACAAACATATTCAAAAAACTTCTGAAATACATATAAAAGAAGTCTAAGGTTAAAGAATAATTTTTCGATTTCATTTCCTTTTTTCAAGCTTATTTTGAGAAATATGCAGGTTAGCGGTTACCAATTGGCGCCCAATTATTTAAAATTCCCTTCGATATTAAGAAGGACCAGATCCCCGGGAAGCAAAGCTAAATGCTACCCGATGCGTTAAGGGAATGAATATCTGGTCTTACAACCAACATAGAATATCTAATGATCTCCAGATAGAAAAGGTTATGAATTGGCGCCCAATCAATAGGGAAATCTAGACTTTCCGAATGCCAAACAGATTTATTTTGAATAGGCAAGGACAGAAATTTGGTGCCCAATTAATCATTATTTTCCTTAACTTTGAAGTGAATTGTTTCATCTCACCTTTTATGTCCTCTTTTTGTGAGTAAATGTAGGAGGAGAGAAAAATATAGACTATGGTATGTAAAAATGAACAATACGAAAAGCGTCCACATAAACTGTTTGGGTAATTATCGAATCAAAACTGTAAGAACCTAGTGATCCTTGGAGAACAAATGTTGATAATTGGCGCCCAATCACGGCGATCGTAAATGTCCGCGCTTTTATAAATTCTGCCTACAAAGTGGCGCCCAAATAATATCCTAGACTCTATCACATTTTAGTATAGTACAGAATCGCAGATGTGTGGGTAGGTTGTCCGAAATGTCCGAGCTTTTATAATTTCTGCCTACAAATTGGCGCCCAATTAATATCTAGTGTAGTTCTGAATCGCAGATGTGTGGTTCAACTGAGTATTGTGGGGAAACAACTGAATATTGCCGTGAACACATTATTTACATTTTTAGACAATAGTGATTCTGTTGTAACAAATGGCGCCCAATTCATATTTACAATGAGCAAATTATGTACACCCGAAGACCTCACATGGATCACCATGATCTACTTTGTGAGAGAAGTGACATAAATGCTGATTTATACATGGATTGGCGCCCAAACAAAAATGTGTTTGACTATTGCACTGTATTGATGTTGTGCTGAAAATCGGATTGGCAAGCATAACTATGTGTTACTATATCTCGCCGTCGTTATGGGGAGCGACGGAAATAAAATCTTGATGGAATCTAAAATATAGTGAGGTTCATTGTGGTTTAAGCCCAATTAATTTTTTATTGGAAAATTGGGTTCAGATTCTGATAACTGTAGTAGTGAGGCTCAAGTTTATTGTGTTAAAAATATAGAAATTGAATTGTTAGTTGTAAAAAAAAAACAACAACTACTGAAAGTTATGTTTTGATTTCAGTGTCAGATAAATTTGTTAAAATTTTCAACTATTTTTTTTTTCTTTTTAAATATCAAATAAATCTTAAAAATGTATTTACTTCAAAAAGAATCAGCTTTCACAGCTAATAAATCAATTGTTATTGAACGTCATAAATTTAAATCAGTGTGTATCTGATGTTTTACTACAAGGTATACGACATATTTATAACACCTTTTTACAAAAACCCAACATTTCACCTTTAACATTCAGTTGCACAAATATACAAAAATATCTATAATATTTGTGTGTGGATGTGTGACTGTGCGTAAAGACCATAAAATGTAAACTCTAAAACCGGACACTAGACATCAGTTGCAATCAGCGTTGCAACTATGTGTATGTGTGCATGTTGCATAGATTGCGTTGATGTCATCAGAAATATGTCAATACACAGTAGCTAATGTAAATATTATGACAGTAAATATTGAGTCAAAGTTAAGTAAAGTATATGGTGGCGGTAGTTTGAGTCGCCAAGAGTTGTGGAAAATCCTCTCAATAGAAAAATATTTTATTTATTTAGCAGAAAAATGCATTTGCTAATGTATGAGACGCGAACACACACAAGAGACAATCCTCTTAGAGCGTTGTGGGATTTTCTTACAAAACAAATTTTATAATCTACTAAAGATAAATGTATAGCGCCAGTTATTTTTTCTTTTGTAATTTTCTTGTGGGTTTAAGTGAGTGGCGTTCGATATGACACAGTGGTAGATGGTGGGAAATTGTACCGGGATTTTAAGTAAAGGGGGTCTTACATTTTAATGATGGTTGAATGATATTTTTAGTTCAGGACTAAATTGGACGCGAATACACTGGATAAGCGTGTTGAATCTTTACATCAAGTATTGCAGAAACATCATTTGTTCCGAATGATAACTAATTATCAGACAAATTTTTATTTAGTATTCCCCATTTGCTCCTCTACAACCTTCAGCTCATTTGTTCGCATTGTTTTTCAATTGGCGAAATTTTGGGAATCAAATCCATCCATCCCAAGTGCTATTCTGAAAAAGAAGTGCTATCCTGAAAAAATATTTTTTTTACTGCGAAATGTCACCCTTCCAACGAGCATAAATCTTAAACTGTTTGATCGAAACTTTACGAAAAATCTATGAATTTCCTTTTCCCCAACCTAATATATAGCAATTGCAAAAAAAAAAAAAAAAATACGCGGTCAAATACATCACGTCAGAGATTAATTGGGCGCCACTTGTTAACTCAAAAATCTCTAATGTTTGAATATTTGCTCTGATACTCTCCCTGACTCATTTTAATGAAAATTGACATCAATCCAGAATCTCATCGGTCGCCAAATTTTAAAAATGCTGGACAAATATTTTACTCAGTTCCCTACGGGATATTTCTATGTCATACATAAGACTATCTCTTATATCCAGGCCAATTGAATATTATATTTTATGTATTATATTTTTTATAGCGAAGGTTTGTGTTTATCTCTCCCACCGAACTTTTCTCATGGAGGAAACGATAAAAGTGGTGGTGAAACTTTTCAACTCGATGAGAAAGAATACAATCATCTTTACTTTACTAATCGAAAATCTTTTTTAAAAATCGTCGTTTTGTCTATTTTACTAAGTTGCCCTCCAGATTTCCTCCTGGGCACCTGGCTGTAAAAAAGAAAAACAGCTGTATCGTTTAGTTTTATCACATTTCGAAAAAAAGTACGACCCTTCACCAATTTGATGTTAAAATTTCGAAGTATATATCATTTTCTAAAAAAGCCCTGTCAATAACATCACAACAAATATTAATTGGGCGCCACTTGTTAGCTCAAATATCTGAAATGTTCGAACATTTCCTCTGAGATTCTCCATGACTCCTTTTTATTCAAATTAACTTCAGTCAAGTATCACTGTCACCATATCGGGCGCAAATTTTGAAAATTTCGCGGCAAATATCTTACCCAGATACCTACGGGCTATTTCTATGGAGCATCCGATGGTTTATGTTTATCCCTCTCACCATACTTTTCTCTTGGAGAAAACTATAAAAGTGGTGATGAAACTTTTCAACTCGATGTCAAAGAAAACAATGAATAGTTGCTGCAACTGGCGCCCAACTAATCATCTTTATTTCACTAATCGAAAATCTTTCTCAAAATCTGTATTTTATCTTATTTGCATTCCGAGATCTATGTTTCTTCTCTAAGGCCAAACAGATTTCCTCACCTGGTCACCTGGTCGGAGGTAATTTGTGTCGTTTAGTACAATGACATTTTGGAAAAGACATGACCCCAAACGAATTTGCAATCGGGTCCTCGAAGACAGTCCAAACGCAATGAAGGTTGTCCGTGGAAGAATGACTTCTAAGAAAACTGTGTTTCTTCAGCAAAATCGGTTATGAGCCGACGGTCGTTGCTGAGTGGTACAACACAAATTGATTGTCTGAAGTCTTCGAGGAAATTCGAAAAACGAACACGAGGGAAGACTAATTATTTTGCGCCATGCCAATGTGAGCTCTTACACATCGGCTCAATCCTTTATGACAGGTCACAACGTAGGTATCGCGCGGAACAACCCTAGACCCGAATAATCCATACTGAAAATGTCATTAAACTTCCAGAATTTATAAAGGGAAAATTTGAATTAAAATTCGATTAAAAATAAAATGATTCAATTATGAATAAAATTGTTCTTGAAGGTTCCGGAACCGAACAAATTGTATCCTTGAGATCATACCAAAACCATAAGACTGACATTGTAATGCTCAATCCAAATACAATTTAAAAACAATGAAATCCGTTGATATTCATCCACATTAATTTCTTAAGACTTCCAAGGAAACATTCTCAGAATTATCTTAACATTCTCATTAGTACCGCAAAACACTTTGCGCCTATCTCTATTACGTACCATAAAAACATTCATATACCCCATACATAAGTGTAAAATTTCAGGTAATAATAATAAAAACAGAAATAAAATAAAAAACTGCGCGATATGTGTCGCATTATGCGACCAAAGATATCATTTCATGTCAAAATCGGCGCGGCCAGTTGGCGGCGGCGGCGCTAATATAGGCCCATGGCGCCAATTGATATCTTGAAATGTTTGACGCTTGTAATGTTAAGCTGCTAGTTAACGGAACGGTAGCAGTCAATAATTGTAGTAAATGCAGCGCCAGCCTATTATCGTCTACTATTTGTTTTTGGTTTTCCACCAACAAGAACAATAAAAAACATAGAAAAAATATGTTGGCTACCCCAACATTCAATTACCTACACCTTCAGCGCGACGGTGGGTTGTGATAACTGCGATTATGATTTCAGGTTTCAATTTTTCTGCGATTACATATTGTTGTAACATAATGTGTTCGATATGTGTTACACAATCAATTTTAATAGGGGGTGGTGGTGTGAAGAAGAAGAACTGTCGCCAGAGATGACCTAGACATAAGCGCATTCGATGATGGCACCAAAGTATTATAGCCGCCGCCGACGACGACAACATCAACATCGGACAATGACAGTTGGTAAATATTGTCATCATCAGTATCGTTGTAATGTTTACCTACCAAGAGACACTGTTAACCAGACAGACGGACAGACAAAAGGGAAGAATGGACGCACGGACAGACAGATAGAAATATTTGTTTGTATATTTGAAGGAAAAGAAAAATATGTGTGAATCCGATAATGACATGTAATATGGAGTTCCTCGGGAGATTTCCTTTTTTTGTCAATTGAATATTTCTTAAGTCTGGAATTTGTTGTTGTCGTTGTTGTTGGTTCTGTGATAAGATCATTTGTGATCAAGCTTTGAAAATATAATTACAATTATTTCTTGTATCTATATATTTTATATTATTTTTATTATTATTATTTTTTTTTTTTTTGAGATATAATAGAAGTTTATATACATTTTTTAAACAACCCTATAATATTAAAAAATATATATTAATAAAATAGCTTTTTTATACAAAAAATAAAGAATCCAGATACCACTTTCAAAAAAAAAAAAAAAGAATCTTTTAAAAAAGAATTCCCTTTAATATGTTATATTGGAAATAACAACCCCTTAAATGCTAAAGAAATTTGTTATGGCAATTGCGTTGGGCGCCAAATCTTTTATTGCAACAATAATCGCCATTTTCATTTACAATATGAAAATAAAAATCTCAGACATAGATGTTACGCTGCAAACAACCCTTAGTTTCATCTCCTAAAAAAAATAATAAGTACGTAGTGCGTATTACGCCATAAGTCTCAAATGAGGGATGTTGGAACGAAGCTTGAGTTTTGGTGTATGTGTATGCATACACATCATGATTACTTCTCCAAAAATGAGAATATTGTTTTCGAGCAATTTTACTTCCATCAATGCCCGTAAGTATGTAGGCCCATGAGTAAAGAAGCAAAGTCGGAAGAAGCCGAATATATAATACAATTCTACGCCTTGGGTGCATATAAGAGATGCTCATACAATATCTTGTAGATAGAACAGACATTGGACCATTGAATGGAATAGAACCAAATTCAAAATGTGATCTAAATAAATATTTCAACCAACTTAAATCAACCCATACCCATACAATTCTGAAATCTATGAAAAATTGTATATCAATCGGGCAGACTTGAGTTCATTGGTGTACCACTTTTATGAAATAGCGCTAAATTATGTATGGGAGCTGGACCTAATTGAGCAACCGTAGCGTACAACATTTAATATGCAACAGCACACTGCGTTGTCTAAAAATGTATTTAGATCTTCGACAGATTTATTATTTGGTGCAAAATTTGTATGAACTCAGACGAAAATATGTAGCGGTTATATCTACATATGAATACACATTTACATAAAATCGGAGTAACATATGGCAGCTATATCTAAATCTGAACCTATTTTTACCAACCTTAATACACATCACTATAAACGCAATTCAATATCCTTTGTCAAATTACGTGTAAATCGAACAAACATAGGCTTTTCGGTACACCATTTACATAAAATCGGAGGCAAATATATATGGAAGCTATATCAAAAACTGAACCGATTTTAACAATTTCGTCAACCTGGACCTAAGTTAGTATGCTGTGGAAAATTTTGTCTCACTTGGACAAACCTTAAGAGATTTGTGCACCATTTAGATAATATTGGACGAAATATATGTGGAAGCTATATCTAAATACGAACCGATTTTCTCCTATTTCAACAGGGTTCGTCCTTGGACCAAATTAGAGACTTTTGCCAAATTTCATCCAATACGGATCATAAATGCGACCAGTACTTTGCTCACAATAATACATAGACAGACGGACGGATCTGCATAAATCGACCAATTTTATTGGAAAACGAGCTCAAGCTCCCCCAAACTACCAAATTTTAGAAGGTACCATTAAATGGGGTCTTACCAAAAAGTTGACCAATAATGACAATATTTGTCAGGGAAATTTTCTATCCCATTAAAATTCAAAATACAAAATTACAGACAAATTGGGTTAAAAAGTTCTCAATGTCCTCCCGACTACGGGAATATAGAAGGGGATACCCTAAAAAGTGCCAAAACTTCTCAAAATATCGAAATTTTGATGTGGCCACTTTATAATGTTGCCCATTTGCCCCACAAAATGGACCAAAATTGATAATTCTTAGTACGGGGACTTTGTACGCAATCAAAATTTAAAATACTTAATTACAGACAAATTGGTTAAGGACATGTCCCCAAAATACGGAATAGGGGGTACCCTAAAAAGTGATTCAATATTGTTCAGATGTATTGAGAAGTGTGCCCAAAACCCCAAAATATCGAATATTAGGTGCTACCGTTATATGTCGGCTACAGTACAACGTGGACTGATAGAACCCATTTTCAATACCAAATATTCTAGATCTAGTAACAATGTATGAGCAAAATTTCTTAGCTCTCTCTTAAATTTTGGAATTTGGTCTTTATTTCAACAGACAGGCGGAAATGGTTAAATCGACATAGATTTTTATACAGAATATCCACAAACACACATTCAGGCCATAATATTTTCATGAAATTTTGCATAACTACATTGCAAAGTAGATGTTCTATGTTCAGGATGACCTAACGAATTCTATCTTGGAGGTCTTAAATCGAAGCAGTGCTGTTGGCGTAAACAGTAACTCATGGAGTTGCCGAGCCTCAGATTAAATGGGAATCATCAGTCAGAATGATTTTCCGATGGAATTCTCAATTAGTTGCAAGCATTTCAAGGACCCAGTCAATAAAGACACGGACGTTATTAATAGCTGGCTGGCTGACAAAAGATATGCCTTATGTGTATACGAGGACCTGGTCTCTTCGGAAAACGTTAAAAAGGGAATAATAAAAAGCGATTATGTGCACCATGATAATGCGAGCTTTTACTCATCGTCCTTTTTGATCGGTCCAAATTTGAAATTAGAATAGATGGGTCATCCACCGTACAGCTGTGACTAGGCACATAACGACTTATTTTTATTGCCGATCATAAGGATAAAATTCGTAGTCAATGATTTTTACAGCAAATTTGCTGTTGAAGCGTCGAAATCCTTAATTTTGAAGATGTTTCAATGGGTGTGGGAAACATGCTTTGACAGTCGTATTCAACTCATGAAGAAATGTTGAAATCCAACAACTTGTGATGATAAATATTCACATTTTCCATTAAATATGGGAAGTCAAGCTCTTTCCCCACAACAGTTTCTTATCCCACATTGGAGTATTGTTCTACCGATTTTGCCATTAAATTATTGTTCTATTGATTTTTTTTTCTAAATTTCAAGCTAATTTTCGAAATTAGTTTTTTGTTAGTTTTTCTTTACAGTGAGAGTGAGTGAACTTCTCACTTCGTACAAATTCCTGTTCTAAACGAATTATCGAAGCAACGCATTTTTCGTTAGGGAACTTCGAAGTTTTTTTATTTTTTTTTTTTGTTATTCTATGGCATTGCCTTGCGTTTTATTGTTGTTGTTGCTATTGTGCCCGACCGTAGATGTTTTTGGCATTCAGTGAATGTATGCGTTTATTTTGTTGCCTTATTTTGCTAGCTAGCTGTCGTTGGTGATCCGTCATGTTGTCAGAAAGTATTACCCGAATTAAGATTTCCATTTCTTTCCCTTTTTGACATTGAATTAACACATTTAAAGAGCAACGCATATGTACTTCAATGCATAAAATACAATATACAAATATACATACATAGATATAAATATGTATGTGTGTATATACACATAGTTATATCGAAATATATAAATAACGCAGATGTACAACAAACTACTTGTAATTCTATTGTTAAAGAAGAGAACTACAACAACAATGGCCTATAAAGTGTAGACATTTTGTATTAGGGAAATCTTTCTACCCTCTTATAATAACGTGTGTATGCGTATGTGTGTGAAGTTTTTTTTGTATACTTCTGTGATATATACGTGTTTGCATGTATTTGCTGTTTTTTGTCTAATTTATACAATTTAATGGAAAGAGAAGTCTGTCAACATGTTTTTTTTTTGGGTTGGTGTAGGGAGAGTTTGGTAATGTCTCAATTAAAAATTCAATTTTTATGAATTATAAATATAGGTAATTTATTTGCTGCAGCTGAGCACCTTTGAATTGCCATGACCTAGTAAATACAATATTTGAGAAAATGTGAGGTGTTACACAACGCATGTCTCTTTTGGAGATAATATGTGAATGTCTTAATGGTATGTCTCTTTTTGAGAATATATTAGCTATGCTTACTAAATATCAATTTTATACGTTTTTTTAAATAAAATGCTGTTGGAATTCTTGTGGAAAAATGTGAGCAACTCAGCAGTGAGCTTGAGCTATTAAATCAAGCTGTATGTATATGATTTTTGAAAAGGTTTTTGATTTTGAATTTTTCGTTAATTGTTGTTACTGTTACCTTGCCAGGTTTCGACAACAAAAATTTGCTATGGGTTTGCTGGAGAGATATTCGATTCTTCCAGACGGTCAAAACTTGTCACGAAAAATCCCATCAATTCGATTGTGAAAATATGTGCAGCGACGTGGCGTAAATTTTAAAATTTAGATCCAATATTTGAATTTTTTTTATTTCGAATTAAAATTGAATCGTTTGTTTCGAAAGTGGTTTAAGTCATATTTTTCTTATATTGACATATTTAAAGGTTTGGGTTTGATTTGTTTTAAAAAAATATTTTTAAGTGGTATTAACTTGCTTTGTGGCATTAAATATGATTGAATATATAACGTAATATGTTTTGTAAACTTTTCTAGGAAGCCAAGAACCTAAAATGCCCTAAATCATTTTCAATATAAACGACTCAATTTATCCTTTTACTTCTATGCTGGGTTCAGATTTGGTAGTCATATATAGTTTCGTCCGATTCTACAGGGTGAGATAAAAAAACTGCAACAAAGTCAAACGCCATAATTTTTATTTTATTTTTTTAATTTTATTGAATGAAAGCAAACAATGTCGGAAATAGCATCAAATTTTAGAGTAAGTTTAGATTTGTTCGAATTGGTCACCTTTGGTACAAGTTATGGCCTTCAAACGGCCAATGAATCGGACACACGCTGTCCGAATGTTGCTCTGCGGTATTTTGGCCCATTCCCGGTGAAGAGCTTGCTTGAGGTGATCGACACTTTGGTATTTTTTAGTGCCAACCTTGCTTTCCAAAATTCTCCAGACACAATAGTCCAACGGTTTGGTATCCGGAGATTTTGGTGGCTATTGTGCGCTGGAAATGAAGGGTAGAACATCATTTTGCAACATTGGGTGGCGTGAACTGAGTGCGATGATACTAAGTCCTATTGGAATGTCCAAGGCCTACGGCTAAAATGTTTGCGTGCCCAAGGCTTAAATACACCCTCCGGAATATTTTCGCAATAATATTCGGAATTTATTCTGATGCCACGGTCGATTAATACGAGCGGAGAGCGAACATCGCCTGTTATGGCGGCCAACACCATCACCATTGAGTTCTGGTGGCCAACCGAAGGTGCACATTTTCAGCTGACCTTTTTGGCAAGTAAACACGATTATTTTGTTTCTTTCATAGGAGAAAACCAAATTCGGCAGTTCACCACTTTCGGCCAAGCGAAGCAACTCTTTAGCTCTTTTGAGTCTATTTTCTTTCTGTTGTAGTGTAAGTTCTTGCACTTTTTGAATTTTCAATGGCTTTACCCCGAGCTCATTTTTAATATTTGCCAAATGGAATATTGAGATATGTTCAGCTCACGAGCCATTTTTTTGGCCACTGCTACGTGGGTTTCGATCATGTCGCTTCTTTACTTTTCGAACCATTTCTGTTGATGTTGCAGTTTTCTTCACGTCCACTTCCTTGACGTCGGACTACGCTACCAGTATCACGGTAACGGTGATGGTACGATACACAAAATATTTATTCAAATTTAAATGCTGGAATGCTCTAACGATAGCCACTTGTGGTTTTCCAGCCAAATATAAAGGAATCACACTATGACGCTTGAATTCCATCACGAATAACTTTTTTTTCTGGAAAATTCTCACCAAATGCTTTTGTACGTTTGTAAAAAATTTTATGAGCTGTTACTGGAATAATTTTAACAGCTGTCGGATGAGAGGCTTAGAAATGACAGCAGTCTGAAGTTGGTTAAAGTTTTTTTGTATCCCACCCTCTATGTAAATGATGCACCAAACTTCCAATACTTGTCCGATTGAGACAAAATTTAGCACAGCGCACTGAATTACGTCCATACTTATGTATGCGAAGTTTTGTTGAAAGCGGTTCAGAATTTGATATAGCTCCCATATACAGTTTCGTTCGATTTTATGTGATGCACCAAACTCCCAATTTTTGTCCGATTGGGATACAATTTAGTATAGCGAATGAAATTGAGTCAAGAATGATGTGTGTTAAGATTTGTTGAAATCGATTCATATTTAGATATAGGTCTTATATATATTTTCGTCTGATTTTATGTAAATGGTACACCGAAGAGCCTATCGTTTTTCGATTTACACGAAATTTTGTAGAGGATATTAAAATGTCCGTTAAGATAATTTGTAAATTGTCTTAGCGAAGAAACAAACCAAGGAAAATCACTGAGACTTGCAAGGAAAATCGAAAAAAAAAACGGTTAGGCGAAAGTTTATTTTTCGGCATAAAGTGTATATATTCTGAAAGTACTTCCCGAGACCTTTCAACTGATGTGGGTCTCCATATTGCATCCATTTTAGTTTTTGCACATATGGCATTTTCTACACAGGGTCCTCACTGTCACTGAGACTTGGAAGGGAAATCGGAAAATTCGTTCTGCCAAAGTTCCTTTTTCGGCATAAAGTGTATATATTCTGAAAGTACTTCTCGAGACCTTTAAACTGATGTCAACTGTCTCCATATTGCATCCATTTAGTTTTTCCGCAATATGGCGTTTTCTAGACAGGGTTCATATGTTCGGCCGTTAAGTAACTTCTTTTTGTTCAAATATATTGTATTTTTCAGTTTTGTCGTTTAAATCGTTTAAAATTTATTTTATTTCGAAATTCAATTAACCCTTTGGGGGCCATCTGGAAAATGCATGTGGTTTGTGTCTTTGATTTACATTTCATTCTCACGGATAGAATTAATTTTGCTCGATTTCATATAAATGGTACACCAAAGACCACGTCTGTTCGTTTTACATGCAATTTTAATTGATTTCAGAATGGTATGTTTATGAGATTTTTTTCATTTTAATTTCCTCCGATTCCATCTCAATGGTCCAAAAAAAGAGACTATGTCTGTTTTATCTACAGGATATTGCAGATATTATTATATCTTGTATGTACTTAAAATGGCGTCGTCCGACTGATTACTTGACTCGTAACAAGTCAACTAATAAACTGCAATGACATCCAGGAACACAAGTGTACTTCTAATTTTTTTGTTAAAAAAATCAAGTAATGTCATTTCAATTGTCATTTGGCCATTGGGAACATTTCTGTGTAAGATGAAGAACAAATTAATAATGGAACGTTTGTCTTCTACTAACTGATTACCTTTTCGTTCGGTTGGTATATCAAAGTCCATGCCTATAAAAATGGGTGGGGTTTCACATTAATTTGTTTTCTTATTTCTTATATACATACGTATGTACGTATTTATGTACATACGTCTATGCCTATGTGACATGGCAAATTTTCATTAGACAAATTAATATAAAGGCAAAAATGTATTAGCTCTTTGCTTGTCACTCTTAAATATATTTTTCGTGTGGATGACTAAATCAGCATGTGGTTGTGGCTGTGTTTGCAATAGTCTTACGATACAACAAAATAAGGTACGAATTCTCAGGCTAAAGAAAAATATGGCAGGAGGTATATTAGCTGGGGCTGTGCCTGCTATTTGTCGACCACAAGTGGCATTACTTTGGGTATTTTGTGAAAATTGACTTTATGTTTACAAGAGATAATACTTTTCTAATAAATCATTCGCAAAATGTACTGCCACTGCTGCTGCTGCTACTTATGTTGCCTTTCCTAACTGTCTGTCTGTCTGCCTTTGCTTGGCATTGTCACAGCTAACTGCCTTTGTTGTGTGTTGTTCACAATTTTAAATTCAATTAATTTTTGGGCTTTTGCACTTTATTAAAGAAATTTGTTGTTTGGGTGGTTTTCGATGGGAGGTGGTGTTGTGTTTTAGGGTTGGGTTATTCGTCTCCATAGTTGAGAGGTTTATGAGAATTTTTATTTATATTCAATCTTAAGTGATCGCTGGTTGGCTGGCTGGCTTGTGGTGAATAAAGTAATCATTTAATATCGAATGACATTTAAAAGTGTTTGTATGAAAAAAAAACTAGCCCAGTGGGATAGTGCTCAATTAAAAATGGAATTGGATTTTGGTTTTTTGTCAAGGTGTAGTTGGAACGTTTAGTATAAAACTGAGTTAAGCTGTTGAGGTGGATAAGTAAATCGACTAATCGATTTTTTATATTGAAAAGTCAAAAATGATCTTTAATAATTGTTCGCATTATTCCTTTTTTTCTTTACAACTACTTGATTTATTATCCCAAAGCCCAAGTTGCCCAAAAATTTCACATTCCATAACTTTATTTTATGTGTTGTCAACAATTTATATAAAAATTAATTTTTTACTCAATTTGGCATCGGTCGGTAAAAGCCGAAAATCGATTTTGAACAGGTTTGATAAAATCGAAAAGTCGCCTTTTGCGCTCGACTATGTATCCCTAGACGGGAACTTTCCTGAGATATTCGACACCACAACTTCATCTTTATGCAGAGCTAAGTTCCGAGAGTTGAACTATTTTGCAATATCTTCTACTTTATGCAGATGTTAACGATCGGATAGGTTGAACTATGTCTTGCTCGAGTATACATTATTCAGATTATCAAGTTTTGACGATCGGACTAATATTTCGTGGTATTGCAAACTCTCCGTGCCTGACACTTACATTAGAAAATGTTTAAAGTTTATTCCAGTGGGCAGCTCATTATATTGTTCACAAGCGAGAATTTGTGAGAATTTTCCAGAAAAAGGTTATTCGTGATGGAATTCAAGCGTGATAGTGTGATTTCTTTATATTTGGCTGGAAACCCACAAGTGGCTATCGTTAGAGCACTCCAGAATTTAATGTGAATAAATCTTTTGTGTCTCGTACCATCGCTCGTTACCGTGATACTGGTAGCGTAGCCCGGAAAATGGCTCGTTAACTGAACATATGGCAATATTCCATTCGGCAAATATTGAAAAATGAGCTCGGACTAAAGCCATTGAAATTCCAAAAGGTGCAAGAACTTACACCGCAACAGAAAAAACAGACTCAAAAGAGCTAAAGAGTTGCTTCGCTTTGCCGAAAGTGGTGAACTGCCGAATTTGTCTTTCTCCGATGAGGAAACATTCGTTGTCCAGCAGTTTGTAAAAAAAAATTATCGTGTTTACTTGCCAAAGAGGTAAGCTGAAAATGTGCACCTTCGGTTGGCCACCAGAACTCAAGCGCCGGCTATGGTGATGGTGTGGGCCGCCATAACAGCCGATGGTCGCTCTTCGCTCGTATTGGCATCAGAATAAATGCCGAATATTATCGCGAAAATATTCTGGGGGTGTTTTAAAGTCTTGGGCACGGAAACATTTTGGCTGCAGACCTTGGACATTCCAACAGGACTCACCATCATCGCACTCAGCATGCGTCACCCAAGAATGGTTACAAAATGAGGTTCCTTGCTTCATTTCCAGCGCACAATGGTTACCAAAATCTCTGAATACCAATCCGTTGTACTATTGTGTCTGGAGTATTTTGGAAAGCAAGGTTGGCACTAAAAAATACCAAAGTGTCGATCATCTAAAGCCAGCGCTTCGCCGGGAATGGGCCAAAATACCGCAGAGAAACATTCGGGCAGCGTGTGACGGTTTCATTGGCCGTTTGAAGGCCATAATTCATGCCAATAGTGACCAATTCGAACAAATCTAATCTTATTATTAAATTTGATGCTATTTTCGACATTTTTTGCTTTCATTCAATAAAATTAAAAATGATGGCGTATGACTTTGTTGCAGTTTTTTTAATCTCACCCATTACACCACAATTTGCATGCCTGAAGTCCTCGAGGAAATACGAAAATTGAGAAAAGGTGATTGTGACCATCACACAGCG
Organism: Musca vetustissima; assembly: GCF_032173495.1. Taxonomy (NCBI): domain Eukaryota; kingdom Metazoa; phylum Arthropoda; class Insecta; order Diptera; family Muscidae; genus Musca; species Musca vetustissima. Next base: position 113,310 of record NW_026880990.1, on the reverse strand, counting down.
ACTCAAACCAGGGGCATTTTACAGGCCACAAAGCGGAATTGAAGAGTCATCCGTCGTACAGAACCCAGAATAGGCAGCTTTCTCAATCGAAGTGGGAAAAAGTGCTTCGACAATCCTACAAAATATAATTATCTGAGTTTGGTTGTATGTACAAAATGCCATGGCTATCGCATAACCGAATCCTCTACATTAAATCGCTCGAATTACGCACAATCCGACAGAGTTTGAGTTTTATATATAAAAGCTTTATATAAATTTAAACCGATTCTCACTAATTCTCCTCTATTGTCTTACTAACACATAAGTATGTATCTATATATATATATATATTTATATATACAACTGTATACATATACATAAATATGGGTATGTATGTATTTGTCATTTTCATAGTTTTTACGCTGATTCTTTTATGCAGTAGTGACAGCTGCTGTTGTAGTTGTTGTCCCACGATTTTGTTGTTGTTGTTGCTGCTGCTGTTGTTCTTGTTCTTATTATGTTATGTTCTTTTGACTGGGCCCGAAGATTGATGATGACATTAGCATCATTGTCAAATTTTTATTTTCACAAATAAACGCAAACACACACATACATATATACTTATAATGCCTTGTGCGTATATACAAATATTTGCAAAAAATAGCATCAAACCAAAATTGGCTTGCCAGGCAATACCAAAATAATGGAAGACTCTAAAGGCGAAAAAAGTAGGAGGAAGAAAAATATGCTGAACATTTGATAAGACATTAAGTGCTTCTAAGGAGTATTCAAGGAACAAGCGTTTTGAAATTTGTAATGTTGACATTTCAATTTGATATGAAAAAAATGTCACAGAAAAAAATTGGCATTCAGATTAGAATGGTGGGAAAAGTGGTTGGTGGCATCGTGAATTTTGTTAATTAATTTTTAAATTGAGTAATGACAGTAGATGGCGTTTGTGGAATTCTGAGGGGGGGAAGGAAGTTTAAATGATAAACGTTTTTGGTGAAAATTGATACAACATGTCTGTACAGTCGAAAACGTTTATGAAGACCTCGTTTTTAATGACATATTGGTTATAAATTCGGTATCCAAAAGTCCTGACATTTTTTTTCAAATCGTTTAAAACGACCATCTCTTTAAGAGTCCAATTTTGCGCGGTTCCTTATAAGCGATTTCGACTTTGTGCGGCATGGCGTACTTTAGAAGATAAGTAGAAAATCCAACGGAATACTATTTTTCAAAATTAAGGGAACCCCGCCCATTCTAGATTTTTAATTTTTCAAGATTTTCAAAGGGCTATATGATCCCTTCACCACTATGGGTATATTAAACAGGACTATATTTGATTTGGAGAACTAAAATAATTTACAAAAAATTTTTGTAAATGTGTTGTTGTTTTTTGATCAATCCATAAACATGTCATCCGTTTGTTACGCTATTCTATTCTAAATTTTGTACGTTGTGCAAAATTTCATGTCAATCTGAAAAACATAAGGAGTTTAATGCACCATTTACTTAAAATCAGACGAAAATATATATGGAAGCTATATCCAAATATGAACCGATTTCTTACCACTTGTCACAGGTTAGGTTATACTAATTTCAGTACGTTTTGTTCCTATCAGCCATATATTGGTTCCTTGTTGCGTCAATTACTTAAAAGCAATCGATAATATATAAGGGAGCTATATCTAAATCTGGACCGATTTTCACGAAAATTGGCAAACATTACTCTAGGCTCAATTTAGTACGTCATGCCAAATTTCGTGCAAATCAAAAGATATATTGGGATTTTGGTGCACCATTTTCATAAATTCGGACGAAAATATATATGGGAGCTATATCCAAATTTGAACCGATTTTCCCGAAATTTAGCACTCATCATTTTGGACACAATTCATTACGCTATGTCAAATTTGGTGCAAATCGAAGGATATAAAGGGATTTTGGTGCTCTATTTACCTAAAATCGGACGAAAATATATATGGGAGCTATATCTAAATCTGAACCGACTTTCCCGAAATTCAACACACGTCTTTCTACACTTAATTCAGTACGCTATGCCGAATTTCGTGCAAATGGTGCACCATTTACATAAAATCGGACAATTATATATATGGGAGCTATATCGAAATCTGAACCGATTTTTTTCGAAACTCATGACTCACCATTCTAGACTCAATTCAGTACGCTGTGTCAAATTTCCTGCAAATCGAAGGATATATAGCAACATTGGTGTACCATTTAGCTTAAATCGGACGAAAATATATATGGGAGTTATATTTAAATCTGAACCGATTTTTCCCAATTTCAATAGGGTTCGTCCTTGTGCCAAATAAATGAGCTGTGTCAAAATTCATTCAATTCGGATCAAAACTGCGACCTGTACTTTGTTTACAATTTAACATTGACAGACGGACATTCATAAATCGCATATTCTCAAAAGGAACCATGGGTCTATCGATCGATTTTCAAATGTCCTTTACAATTTTTATAGGTTTTTCCTACAGAAGTCACTGACATGTTCCCATAAAAGGCTTGGCATAAAATTAAAATTTCGAATTGGAAAATGTGTCCTTATTCTTTATCCTTTATTCTTTATCATTTAAATTGAACTGGTTCTCATTCAAATTGTTTTTTTAGGATGTTAAATTTCCACTCCAAATTTTTTGTAAATATCCCTAGTTAGAAATGGTGTTGAAATTCCTATCATTAATTTATTTCATCGTCAGGTCGCAACCATGATTAGTAGTTGATATTTAACAATTTTCATACAACATGTCTCAGAGACCCCCAGGCCACCACACCCCCACAGACCCTCACACACTGACTCACAAAACAATCACTTAAGTGACAATTAATGTTACAAATTTCATGTTATCAGAGCTTACAAATCGGTTTAAAATGATAAGAAAAAAATTAATGTTGAAAAAAAATTAAACAACAAATTCCAAAAAACATAACAGCTTTAAAAAACTGTTTGACGAAATTCCAATGGTCACAAGTAATTAATATTGTGTTGCTGTTGTGGTTGACGGAAAAAAGGTTCTTGAAAACCAAAACAACGAACATTCGAAATTGTACCCACATACTCAACACATACCCTTTTTTTCTGTTCCTCCTATTAATTTGAGTTTGCATTTTGTTCGTGTTTTTTTCTCTCTTATCATTCAAATAAATGAAATGACATGCAGGAGACAATGTAGCTTAAAAATATCATGGTGATAATTGCTTAAGGGGGGGATTCCTTTTTTGTGGTTAGATCCAAACGAAGCTTGGCAATGTATAACATTTTGATTTTTTGAAAAATTTAACTAGAAATAAAAAAAGTTACCTCTCTCGACGTGTAATTTTCTAATCCCACATTCTTTTTTCTCTCCATTTTGATAGATGAAAAATAGATTTTTATCTGATTTTCAATTACTGCTGTTGTTGTTGTTCTTGTTGTTGGTTATATTCATGGTGGTCATTTTCGATATAAAAAACGAACTTTCATTTAACCACTTTTAACCGTAGATAGACAAACAAATATGAATGTATTAATTAATTTAATTTGTTTGCTTGTTGTTGCGGTTTATGGTGTCTTTGGGTATGCATTTATCTTTTCTATAGCCCAAGGCATTAACACTTTGAATCTTAACGAGGTATTAAATGTAAAGGAAATAAATTCAAGGGGAGGGAGTGGTTTTCTTCAGGCCCAATACATAAAGGGGCCTCCAAAGTTCGTTTCGAAGGAAGAAAAAAGGCTCAATAAAAATATTACTAAGAAATTCCAAAGGTACTTATTGTAGAAGACTTTTTTATTGAGGTTCTAAAACAATAATATAAAAAAATATTTAAAGACGACTAAAATGACTCCTTAGAGAAGGCTAAGATCAAAAAACCAAAAGAAAGTCTACTTCTATATGACCAGAAGTTAGTTTTTTAGATCATAAAATAAAAAAATCTTGGTCCATTTGACCCGTTAAATATTGACCGCTTATCATGAAAATGGTCATGTTTATTCCTAGACCTGATATCCTTTTCCGTGAAACATTTCGTGATATTCGGATTATAATTGCAGCCTCTAGGGAGCCAGAAAAATTCACTTTAATAAAGGATAGTTTAATCATATAAAAAACTGACCAAAAAACATGATAACCAAATTGGTTTGCTTTAGCTGAGAAAGAGGTCTTCTTATGAGATATTAAAGGATATTTTTATAGAAGATCTTTCAAATATGTATTCTTAAGAAAAATCCTTTGGTTTTCTATAAAAAATCCTTTGATTTTTCTAATATTTATTTAGAAGACCAAAGAGTTCTATAGATTCATATAGAAATTCCTCTGGGTCAAAGGATTTTTTATATGGATTTTCTTATAGAATATCAAAGAGTTTTCATATAAATGACCAAAAATACAAAAAGTCCTTCCAAAGGATCCAGTCACCGGCTTACATTTTCTGAGATTTTTTTTTATAAAAAAAATTGTGCTCAGAAAATTAAAAAATAATTTAAAAAATGCTCTGATAATTAAAAAAATAGGTTTGAATAATCCTTAAGAGGAATTCTAAAATATTTTGGAAATAGTTAAAAGAAACGTAGATCGACTTTGAGTACGGCCCAGTCAAACTTTGTATATCCTCTAGCGTAAGATAAAATTCCTAAAATCGGTCGGGACCTTGGTATAATTACAAGGTCAATGTATTTTTTCTGCCTGCAGTTTTTTGGAACAAATTAAATACCAATACATTTGTAGTCAGATTGAAATAAAAATATTCTGTAATAATGCACGCCCTGAAATTCCGTTAATTTTTTAAATATCTGCTCATAAAGTCTTTCATTTTTTAATTATTTAGAAATATTGAATTTCAAGGCTCTGAAAATGCTTCTATTTTTTTAAATCCACGCTCTGACATCCTTTTATCTTGGAAATCCTTTTAAAGCTTTTTAATCCTAGATCTCAATGTCCTTCAGATTCACACTTATACCTCGGATATGGAATGGGAAATTTTTCTTCAAAATTGCACGCTTATAGCTAGGATATGGGTTCGAAAAAGTGTCCTTAAAAATCTACGCTTATAGCTGCGATATGGCTTCGTAAAATTGTCTTTAAAAATCCGCGCTTATAGGTCGGATATGGCTTGGAAAAATTGTCTATAATAATCCGCACTAATAGCTAGGTTATGTCTTCGAAAAGTTGTCTTTAAAAATCCACGCTTATAGCTCGGATATGGCTTCGAAAAATTGTCTTTAAAAATTCACGCTTATAACTTGGATATGGCTTTGAAAAATTGTCTTTCAAAATCTACACTTATAGATAGGTTATGGCTTCGAAAATTGTCTTTAGAAATCCACGTTTATAGGTCGCATATGGCTTCGAAAAATTGTCTATAATAATCCACACTAATAGCTAGGTTATGTCTTCGAAAAGTTGTCTTTAAAAATTTACGCTTTTAGCTCGGATATGGCTTCGAAAAATTGTCTTCAAAAATTCACGCTTATAACTCGGATATGGCTTTAAAACATTGTCTTTCAAAATCTACACTTATAGATAGGTGATGGCTTCGAAAAATTGTCTTTAGAAATCCATGATTATAGCTCGGATTTGGCTTCGAAAATTTGTCTTTCAAAATCTAAACTTATAGCTAGGTTATGGCTTCGAAAAGTTGTCTTTAAAAATCAACGCTTATAGCTAGGATATGACTTCGAAAAATTGTCTTCAAAAGTTCACGCTTATAGCTCGGATATGGTTTCGAAAAATTATCTTTAAAAATCCTCGCTTATAGCGCGGATATGACTTCGAAAAATTGTCTTTAAAAAATCCACGATTATAGCTCGGATATGACTTCGAAAAATTGCCTTCAAAGTTCACGCTTATAACTCGCATATGGCTTCAAAAATGTTTTCAAAAATCCTCGATTGTAGCTCGGATATGGTTTCGAAAAATGATATTTGAAAATCCACGCTTATAGCTCGGTTATGGCTTCGAAAAATTGTCTTAAAAATCCACGCTTATAGCTCGGTTGTGGCTTCGAAATTTTGACTTTAAAAATCCATTTTAATACCTCGCATATGGCTTTAAAAAATTATTTTTCAAAAGCCACGCTTAAAGCTCGGATATGGCTTCGAAAAATTGTCTTTAAAAATTCACGTTTATAGCTACGATATCGCATCTTAAAATTATTTAAAAAACTACGCCGACAGCTTGGATATTAATGGAAAAATGTTGTTTTAAAAAATCAATTTTAAAAAATATTCTTATAAAAATTGCAAAACATATTTTAATTCACGGTTTTTTACTCTCTCAACAATATTCTTAAAAATACTGTAATCTTAATAGCTTACATATTTCTTCAAATTTAAGTTAGTTAAATTTAGTTTACAACCTTCCCAAATAGGCCCCTAATTGAAAATAATCCCCTCTCGTGTTTATTTGTCGTCTCTTTTTTTGGTGTTCTAATCAAACCACCACTCTATGTATGTCATGCATTCTTGGTATGGTCGAATAAGTCCAGTGCTGTTCGTGTTTCTTTTTGAGTGACATTGCGTGCAAGTGTCAAAAAATATCACAACATCACATCAAATAAATGTTAAAATATATTCATAAATTTTGAGACGAATTGAAAAAAAAACACACACACACAACCACCTAAAACTCATTGTCATAAACAATAAGTGGTCATAAACCAAGAAAAAAATGAACGAACTAGTTGGATGGCTAGTAGTTTCAGCTATTGGCGCTTAGGGGAGGATCCTTTCAAACACTTGTATAAATGCTTGGTTAAGTAAATGTTAACCTGGCTAGCTGGCTAACTAAATGACTGACTGACAGTTTAGACTTGGTGTCTCTGTGATGTTGAGAGTGACCTTTTTTTCGAAAGACAGACAGACATGGAAAATAGAAAGGCATTGCAGCTATGGCACAACGTGTTTTTGTGTGTGGTTGAGTGGCAAGCTCCATTTCCCTCTATTGTTTTGTTGTAGTTATGTGTTATTAAAGAATATTCCATTGTTTAATTTGTTGTGACCTGTATTGCGTTTTTTATTTCTCTGTTCAGTTTTTTTTTAATTTATTTTATTCACCAAGTATTTTGTGTGTGGCGTTTTTTGAGTTTGTTGATTAGCTGTGTTTTCTTCGAAATCACCAAACCATTTAGCGCCGCAAGGTTTGCGTGTCTTCCAATCTATTGGCCTTTGTCTGAACTGTTATTATTGCCACCGTCATCATCATCATCATCACCACCATCACATAAAAATAACAATAAATAGTTGCTAATAACAAGTTTATCATTTGGTTTTGGGCCATACAATTGTCACATAAACGAAAACGGAAAGGCTATAAATTAACACCAAATATTGAGTTATTAAATTTCGTTGGAGGAAAACAAAATTACACTCGTCGTAAAAGAGGAAATTACAAAAGAAAAGGTAAGGAATTTTTATGGCATTTTAGTATAAAGGGTATTTGAAATAGGTAAGACAATTTTACATATCAGACCAACATTCGATATTTGAGGCGCCATTTAGATGAAATCGGTAGAAGATATTATTGGGGTCTATATCTGAATCTAAAGAGATTTGGATACGTCTTTCTAAGACAATTTGGTACGTTAGATGAAACCTGCCGAAAATATATTTGGGATCTATATCTGAATTTCAACAGCTATCGGAAAAAATTTAAAATACGTCATTCTAAGTCATTCTGGTACTCTAAGAAAAAAATTGTCTCAATCCGACAATCCTTGATTGATTGGTGCACCATTTACGTTATTATACCCTTCACCACTCTGTGGTACAGGGTATTATGTCTTTGTGCATATGTTTGTAACAGGCAAAAGGAAACGAGAAAGACACATGGTTCCTTTTGAGAATATGCATAGAATCACTTTCTGAATCGATTTATGTATGTCCGTCCGTCTGTCTTTGGATGTCAAATTGTAAAAAAAGTACAGGTCGCATTTATAATACAAATTGGATGAAATTTGGCATAGGTCACATAATCGGCCCAAGGACGAACCCTATTGAATTTGGGAAAAATCGGTTCAGATTTAGATATAGATCCATATATATTTTCGTCCGATTTAATGTAAACGGTCCCTATATATCTTTCGATTTGCACGAAATTTGGTACAGCGTAATGAATTAGGTCTAGAATGATGTGTGCAAAGTTTCGTGAAAATCGGCTCAGATTTGGATATAGCTCCCAAATATATTTTCGTCCGATTTAAGGCAAATTGTGTACCAAAGTACCTATATATCGTTCGATTTGCACGAAATTTGGCACATCGTAATGAATTAGGTCTAGAATGATGTGTGTTAAGTTTGGTAAAAATCGGTTCAGATTTGGATATAGCTCCCATATATATTTTCGTCTGATTTAAGGTAAATGGTTTCTATATATACTTAAATTTGCACGAAATTTGGCATAACGTACTGAATTAAGTCTAGAACGATGTGTGTCAAGTTTCCTGAAAATCGGTTCAAATTTGGATATAGCTCCCATATATATTTTCGTCCGATTTAAGGTAAATTGTGTACCAAAGTAACTATATATCGTTCGATTTGCACGCAATTTGGCACATTGTAATGAATTAGGTCTAGAATGATGTGTGTTAAGTTTGGTGAAAATCGGTTCAGATTTGGATATAGCTCCCATATATATTTTCGTCCGATTTAAGGTAAATTGTGTACCAAAGTCCATACGAAATTTGGTATAGCGTACTGAATTAAGTCTAGAGCGATGTGTGTTAAATTTTGTGAAAATCGGTTCAGATTTAGATATAGCTCCCATATATATTTTCGTCCGATTTTAGGTAAATAGTGCATCAAAGTCCTTTAATATGCTTCGAATTGCACAAAATTTGGCTTAGAGTTCTAAATGGAGTCTAGAATGATGAGTGGTGGCATAGCGTACTTAAAAGGGGGAACATAGACATGCAATTGTTAGGATACATATGTACAATATACCCAAAGTGGTGAAGGGTATCATATAGTCGGCCCAGTCCGACTTTACAACTTTCCTTGCTGGTTAGAGTAAGCCAAGTCGAAATATGAACACTGATTTCCAGACGAAATTTTGTCGGGTTCACAAGCCTTATATAAATATTATCTATGTGCCAATGGGAAAAAATTGACAAAAAACTAAAACATTCTAAAAATAAATTTCCATTTAAAAAAAACTTTCGATTATCGCATTGCAATTGTTGTTGTAAAATATTTAAAAATAACATTTTTAGAATTTATTTTTAGTATGACTCTGATTAATTAGTAAAAATTTAGTATTTTAGTGTTTTTATGCGACTAGCCAAACATTATCTTCGATACTGACCAAACAATCTAAATTTGAAAAAAACTCCAAAATTTGTTATGGTCATTTTTTTTTGATAACAAAATTCCAAATAATTTTTTTCTATTATTATTAAATTTTTACAAAAATGAAATGTTTTCAAGCTTTGATAGATTATGTGGCGCCAAATATGATTTGTTTCTGTTTTGCTAAAATTTAAACATTTCATTATGATTTTTCAAAAAAAAAAAAAAAATAGCACACACCTCCTATTTTTGTTCTCATGAAAAAGATTTATGAGTCGTGAAGAAAGAAAAAAGCCCCCAGACTTTTGTTCATGTCAAATAATCAATAATTAATTAGTGCGGGTAAAAAAACGAAGAACAACAACAAAATGTGTAGATATTTTTATCGAAAAAAAAAAAACAGTGATATAGTGTAAAAAAAGAGGCAAACAATTCTGACAATGTGTGTGTATATGTGTTAGAAATACATGAAGAAATAATAGAAAAAATATGGTCAGTATTGTACTGAAAAATAAAATGGTTAACCTCATATTGACCCATAGAAAGATTCCAGTATTCATAGAGGATATTTTCCATTTCGACAAACAAATTCATTGTGATAACTATTTAGTTTCCTGAGAAAAAAATGTTTAATCTTTTATTGGCCCATAGAAAAATGTCAGTCGTCATAGAGGATATTTTCATATTGAACTATTTTACTTCCCAAGAGATATCCCTCAAAGGAAAAAAACTTATTTGCCACATTTACAGATCAAATGAAATTCGATAACCACCTCATATCGATAGCATAACATTTAGCCAATACAAACATTTCAATATCTGCATTAACACTATATCCCAAAAGTGAACAAAAAAAATGTTCATTCAACTAAAGGATATTACTCAGTTGAACAAACACAAGGCTCTCGCATGCCGTCAAAGTAAATATTATGCGAAGGGGCGAAAAAACGTGGCACAAGGCCAACTGTGTGCCAAATATCAATTTCAGGTTTTTTTTTTGTTTCGGGGGATGTTAGTCGATATTATGTAATATTAGATATCTCAGTTGAAGGGAAGAAATAAATTGCAATATGGACTATTTACTTTTAGACACTCTACACAATGGACATGGGTTTCCAAAGTGGTTTTGAAGGTTTAATTTACTTTTCTCCCTCTCTCTCTCTTTCATTCTCGATATCTTATCTTTTATTTACTCAAATTTTTTGGTGATATAACTTATTTAATGCAAAAATGCTTTTCAAGCGTAACGATGAGTTGACACTTTGAACTCGCCAAAAAATGATATCATATTCATATATATTGTGGCCTTCCCCTATAAGAAATGTCACAATGTGGGATATTCCAATTTTTTGTTGTATAAAAATTAATGCAAATTTATAAAAAAAACATAAAACTCGAAAACTTTTTGGAAAAAATATAATTTTTCTATAAAAGAATATCAAAAGCAATATAAAAATAATACTTTAAATAAACAAATATAAAATTGTTCTAAACAAAAAATTAAAAAGTCAAATAATTTATTTATGTGTAGAAAGAATTTAAGAATTGCTATTTTCAAACGGTCCAGTTGTTGACAGTAGAGATCAGAATTTAAAGTTTGGCCATATTGAAGGAACTAATAGTAAATAATCCCCTTCCAGTCCCACCAAATGCATAGCAGAACCTTCCTGCCGTTAGTCCTGGTTTGGCCAGCGTTTGAGGTGCTTACCGGTCTTTGACCACGATCGTTTTCGCACAGGGTTATCGTATGTGATCTCTTTCTTATCTCCAGTCAGCATACGTTAGAAATTGGTCAATCTCATTCTGTTTGGCCAAGGCTTCGCAGATGGAATTTCGATCCATCCAATTTTTTTCTGTTAATTGGTGTGGCACCCAAACATCGAGCTTCTTTTTGAATCCAGCCTTGTGTAAATGTTTTAAAACAGAGTTATGGTCGATTTTTAGCTTCTAGGCGAAGGTACGACTGCTAACATGCCGATCAACCTCGACATTTTCGACGATGGATTTCTTTTTTCCAAACTAATATTTACAGTATTTTAGATTTAGCTGCCTTGCACTTAGCTGCACTTTGGATTTAGCTGCCCAAATTAGACCTCTTTGGTACTTTTTCTCAGATTCCCTTTCCAGTATTTAGTTTAAGGGTACACAGAGAATATCAAAGTCAAACCATCGCAATCAAACACAACCATATATTCCATTTCTCAATTATTGACACTATCGATGTCAATAGTCCTTCAGTTTCATTACAAGCTACTTAGCGTTGACCGCATATTTCAGAACACTTAACATTGTCCCATTTTTATGCAGTGATTTCACTTACATGCAGGTTGTGGCGGGTAAGAAATTTAAGATATCTGCACTTTTGACTTTCCTGCACTGAAATACTTGCAAGTGTTCTTTGTGCAGGTAAGTTAAAACTACTGTAAATATAGTATTCCACAATGAGCTGGTCTTCGAAAAGCTGAAAATACCCTTTTTTGCCAAAAGCAAATGTATTTCCCATAAGATAAAAAAAACCCACCAGAACTAATTGCTCGGCAGTGTTTTGTTTTCACCACATTTGGTTCTTAGTTTGCATTCCATTGTTTCATTATTTTATACACTGTTATTGACCTCTGCTTTATGTTATAAAATTCGCATATGTATTTTCCAAATTATTTCGATATAAATATCAAAATGACAATGGAACGAATGGCACCGTTACACAATTCTAGCGAAAATGGCTTTATTGCATGATACATTTCCTGGCGGTGTTATTTCTTGTCGTGTCGATATCAACTGTCCACCAAGATCATGCGATATGACACCATCAGACTTTTTTATGGGTCTGCACGAAAGTATATGCTTATGTAGGGAAACTTGTAACACTTGAGTCCTTAAAAACTATCATTCATCAAGTTAATTCTGAGGTACCGCCCAATATGTGTTAATGGAGATGCTGGTCACATATGCCACTGTGTTGCAGTAGCTCCCCTATGAGAATTCTGCGATGAAGTAAATGTAATTAAGGGCCTCTACAATGAGATTGTCGAACACAGAAGATTCTGTTTTAGACGATTGCTATATCCGACCAAAGAGGCCAATGTTTAGCGTTAGTGGTATCATAAGCCATAACGAAGAAGAATATACTGGCTTCATAGTCCCCGAGCCGTAGTAGCTCACATCTTCGATGAAATAGCCGAACCCAGAAGAATCTGCTGTACAATTAGAGACGATTATTGCTATGAAGTATGAGGACACAATAGCGCTTGCTGCAGGGACCTCTGATCTAACAGCGATGGCCTCGGAGGACATAGAAGGACCGAAGTAACTGGCCTCTGAAACCATTACTACAAAAAAAAATGTTCTGAAAGATATCTGCGATTAAGTAGTTGGCTATGACACCGCCGGACACAGAGGAATCCGTTGTTCAGTAGCTGGCTTCAAGGGGCAATAATCTAACAAAGCTGCCCTCGTAGAACCCACATACCATCGAGGAGATGTGAATGGCGATCTTCGTGCTTGCAGTGAAGAAAATTATTCTTCACCATTAGGGAATTGCCTAATCATAGCGCTCGGAGCCTGCCAGTGAAGATTGCGTATGAACATATGCTGAAAATTTGAAAAATTTACCCTGGACCAATATTGTAGGTTAATTTATTTATCACCTCACCTGAACTCCAAGTCACACCGTCTGAAAAGGGAGCAATACGAAATAATCAACAAACAATTTTCTATGGTTGAGTATTGTTTTGTTTCATTTCATATGTATGGTTAACAAGAAAAACATTTTAAATATTTTTTCTTTCTCATTTCAAACCCCCACTCTCCAAAACAGGCAAGAACATTTAACAAAACATTTTGTAAATGGTCAAATATTTGTTGTTTTTTTTTTTTTGAGGGATCGTTTTGATATAACCCACCAAGCAAGCCAAAAAAATAAGCCAAATCATTTAACATCGACAACAATTGTCTGAAAAAAGAAACAAAAAAAGTATCGAGTGTCAAATTCAAAGTGACCCAGCCTGCCTTGCCGCCGGCTATAGTAATACAAAAGCCAGTTAGCAAAGTTAGCTAACCCGCTGCCCTGTCTTTTGACAATTCAGGTGTTGTAATGAACAATTACTTTTTTGTGTTGTATCATTTTCAAACCAAACCAAAACCACAAATGAATGTTTGTTGTTCTTGTTAATGTGGTTTTGTTTCGTTTATCGGTGAATGTTGATCGCCGCCACAAATCACAAATCTGGTGGCAGGCAGTGTCACATTTAAGTGCACCAACAGTGGTAAATTACGCGTCAGCGGTGTGACAATGTGTGTTATTAAACAAAACACAAAATTACAATAACAAAAAAACAACAACTACAACGGCTACTATGGTGACACAATCTCAAACCGTGTCTGTGTCTTTTTAACAAAAAATAATCACAAAAAATACGGCAGCTCACCCGCTATCCGATCGTAGACACTATTAGCCCTATTCTGGAGGGCTACTACCTTTAATGTCATGTCTGTCTTGCGGTTGCTTTGATGAACCGATCATTGTTTTGTTTTTTTTTTCATTCAATTGATTTATAATGTCAAGTTGCAAGCTTTCGTTAATACTCGTAATAATGACAAAAAGATTTAATTGTTGTTTTTGAATGTCTGCAATGGTATGGGGGTGGTCGTATACCCCCCAGTGTATGTAGAAATATAGATACTGGTTATAAGGTTGTTGCTGTTTTTTGAATGCCGAATTTAATGTTTTTTTTCTATAGGAACATTTTTTATATTTTCCCTTCGGCTAAAGCGATTTAAAATGTCGTATCGATCCACTTTATAAAACAGTTCCAACCCAGCTTCATTGACGCTGTATTGAAGATTTTATTTGAATTTTCTGAAAGGGGGAAACATATTCTCCTAGAAAATTGTTCATATATATATATATATATATATTAATCTGTTTAGGCGTAGACCACATATGAAGGTCACACTCTATTTTAAACGATCCAGTCGAAATGACTATGAATAGGTATAATTCGGAGAAGAAAAAATTATATATAGATGAATATTTTGACTTTCCGCTCCGTTATAAGTATTTCGAAAATATCCGCCTCATTTTTCAATGGATGTGGCAGTAATTTTACATTTCGGGTTTTAGAACCTAACCCAAAATTTTCACTAACAACCGCCGTATGTCCACTCACACGATTATGGTTAGTTTTGCATACCATTTTTTCTTTATTTTAGCCACTGTTACTGACCTCTGCTATAGCGTTGTGTTATAAAATTCACATATGTATTTTCCAAATTATTTAGATATAAGTGTCAAATAAAATATATCAAACATGTGTCACTTCTTCGAAAATGAAAATGGAACGACTGACACGACTGACGTCAATTCGGAGGGTTATGGCATACCACAAGCGCTTGCCGCAGGGACCGCTGATCTAACAGCCATGCCTTCAGAGGATATAGAAGGGCCGAAGTAGCTGGCCTCCGAAACCATTACTACAAAACTGCGTTACTGTTAATAAAGATATCTGTGATTGGCTTCAGTCGATCATTGCTATGAGACTGCCGGACACAGAAGCATCCGTTGCACAATAGCTGGCTTCAGAGGCCACTGATTTAACAAAGCTGCCCTCGTAGAACTCTCATACTACCGAGAATATGTTTATGGCGAGAAGATGTGAAAGGCGGTAATTTTACATTTCGGGGTTTAAGACCTCGCCAAAAATTTTCACTACAAATTTATGATTTGGCATTGCCTAAAAGTCTCTCCCAATTATAGTTATTTATAAGACCATCTATGATTATTTTCCAACTGAAGTGTCCATAATTTAACATTTCGGGTTCTGAAAGGGCCAATATACTTCCTTATTTAGGGCGTAGCTCACATATAAAACTCCCGCTTATTTTTAGGTATTGCAAAGGACTTTAACTCCTTTTTTCCAACCGAAATGGCTAGTTCGAGTACTCTATGTAAAATAGCCTACATATAAAGGCCATCTTGTCCTATTAAAAAGGGATTCTTTCCAATTTTCTTACCAAAGTGGTCATTGGTTCTCGAATAGTAAATTTCCTCATGGCGATCAACTTACAATGTAGATCTGTGAAAGGTTTGTCCCTTTTTTTAAATATTCTAAAGATTCTGTAGGTATTTTCCTATCGAACCAGCTGTAATTTGACTTTTCAATTTAGCCCAGATATAAAAGTCCTGACTCATTTCAGGTGTTTTAGAGGACCTTTTTTCCAATTGAAATTTTGGGTTCCAAGAGGAACGAACGTCCATCACATATCCTATATACATTGAATCCGCCCTATTATAGATATTGTAAAGGTCCTCGCTTTATCTTAATATCGAAGTGGCTGTAGTTTCGGGGTAAATGTAAAGCTTTTACATAGCTTCCCATCCATTTTAAATAGTCCTAACAGCATTGAACGTAATTTCAACTTTCGACTTCTACAAGATTAAAATATCGCCTAAAAAAACTTATGGGCCAATTTTAGACGTATTGCTTCACCCGGACTGGCTGTAATGTGGTATTTCGAGATACCTAAAAATAGATCATACAGGGGTAACTATTTCTAAATAAGAACAAATAGACATTTAATTAATTTAAATTAATTTTTCCAGAAGCCGCATTTCATGGATCTCATATTCGAAGGTCAACACGGTCGATATGTCTGGGTAGCCTTATTTTCTTCGCTTTCCCATTTTCCTGAATTGGCCCTCCTACGTTGTTCATGCGGAAAATTTGCCAAATGAAGGGCTTACCGATCATTCAAAAGGGCTTCTACAACAACTTTTTTTGGAATTGACTTCTCTTCGAAGTCCCATATAATCGATTGTAAACTTAAACTTGTTGTTACCCACACTGTTAGGGATAAGAAAATCGAGTTTCGACTAATCGACTTTTTGTATTGAAAAGTCAAAAAGTCGACTTTTGATCTTTGATGAAATCACATTTTTAGTCGATTTTGCTTTAGGCGATAAAAATCGAAATTGGACTTTGAACAGGTTTGACAAAATCGAAAGATCGAAAAGTCGACTTTTTAGTCGAAGGGAAAAATCGAATAGTTTAAAAATCGACTTTTTGGCCAGAGTAAAAAATCGAAAAGTCAAAAAGTCGACTTTTTCGCTCGACTACGTATCGCTAAACACGGTCGATAAGTGTTTGGTTTCGGGTTCATACTTAGCGTGGTTTTATATTTGTCGGGATCGGGATCGGTGTTTAGAGTTTCTCTCTCTTGAGAGAGTAGTTAGAGATGCGCTATTTTTAATTTTATAACAAGCGTACTTTTTGTTCACAAAAGGTACGATTGACATAAACGTACCAAAACAAACATTAGATTTTTTTATTATTCGTGAATATTTACGCTTAAATTATAACATATATTATATATACGCTTAAATTATAACATATATTATTAATGCAAATAACTGGCCAATATTTCTCGATAATTATGATTTATTATCATTTGAAGGAAAATTTTGGTACCTTTTCGTACTTTTTTGTTCCTACCTGCGGTAATGTTTTCCAACACAATTTACAATTTACCACTGAGAGAGAGAGAGAAACTCTCAACACCGATCCCGATCCCGATAAATATAAATCCACGCTTATGGATCCATGATTCACCACCTGTGAGAATATTATAAATGGCTTTTGGAGTTCTGCTATCGATTGTTTTTGTAAAAACACAACACATGGTGGTTCGTTAAGCTAAACTGGGTACATTTATGTTAAACAAAAATGCCAAACTTTCCAATGGATATGACAGATAGCGCCAGGCAATACTTAGCATGCATTATAAGTGTGGCGCCCAACGAATAATAATATTTATAATTTTCCAACGAAAATATTTATAATAATAAATAAAGCATCCCAAATTTTATGTACATTTTATAAATAATATAGTTTTTTTTTTATTTTAGGCTTTTAATAAAAAATCATCCCTGGCAGAGACTGCATTAACCCTTGTAATATATCAAAAATGTCATTTGAAATTGACAAAACATTTGTTTTTTTTGTTACTCCGAAGGAGTCAATGAACGTTAGATTAGCTACTGCTGCTGATAAGACATTTGTTCAAAAATTAATTGAAGTAATATTTTATTTCTTACATTATTTTTTTTTGTTCCTCAATATAGATGTGTATATATCATTTGGCGGCGGATATAAACTTAACAAAAACTCAATTAATTAATAATTATTAGTAGCCGTAATAAGTTCGAATGAAATCAATAATAATGTTATTAATATAATACCTTAATCACAATTTGATATATATATATATCAACGAGACACACAGTGGCACATTGCGTCATGAAGGGTTTTTGTCTGTAATTTTTTTTTTTTTTTTTTTTTTTTTTTTTTTTTATTTTTTTTGGTTGGTTGAAATATAGAAAGAAGTGTGTAAGTTTTTTGGGAAAATATTTTCTTTTAACTTTAGATTTTTTGTTGTTATATTCCAGTAACAAATTTTGTTGGTAATTTTTCGTTTGCGATAAAGTCCAATGGTCAACTGCCGAATATTTCGTTTTTGATAATAAAATGAATTTCAATTTATTTTCAAAATGTTTTACACTAATGTGTCCACTCTAATACCATTGGCGTCAAGTAGATTTTTTATTCTTATCATCCATTCAACACTTACTAAAAAATGTAGACATTGAAATTATTGTTGTCTCCTTTTAATGTTGTTATTTTTTTTTTAAGAGTTTGATTCCATTTTGATGGTTGGAAAAAATCCGACGGTAAAAATGAAAAATGCTATGAGCTAATTTTCAAATTAAAACCAGCAAAGACATTTTAAAAGTCGGATGGGGAGGACTAAATGATACCCTTTACCTCATTGGGTAAGATTCGTATTTAGAGCCTATGTAATAATTCCCGATATTTGCACATTCTTGAATGAATTATTTTTTCCCTAGGGTCATTTGAACCACTAAATATTGACTGATTATTATGAAAACTCTGGTGTTTATTCGTTGGCCTGATGCCTTAAAATCTCTTTGAGCCACACAACTTAGTTGTGTAGGGTATAAAAATCCACATAATTTTCAGTTTGAACTTTTCACTCCCCATTTTTTTTTTTTTTTTTTGAAATCCCCTAAATACCAGTTTAGCTAATTATTTAATTATCATAAGATTTTGAAAAAAAAAACACACAAGACAAACTTTATATCGTCACTTAGTTAATCAAAACCTTTACTACCAAACAACCAAAATACGACGACAACAAAAAAAGAAATCGACGAAACATAATTGAAAATTGGCTATATGTTTGTCACTGCCGTATTTTTTCAAATTTTTAAATTCTGTCATATATTTGTGTTGTTGTTGCTTCTTCATGAGAATGAATGCCTAACAAAAGTGCCACAAGGCAATAACATCAACGATAAATGAAGATGCTGTTTAAAATCACTTGTGAGTGAGGGGAGGGAAACGTAAATGTCTAAAATATTTTTTGATTGACATACAAGATATTTCAGCTTAGCCAGCCTGGCAGGCAGACAGACAACCAACTGAGGGTATGTCACCTAAACAAAATATTTGCATATCAACGAAAAAAACTGCACGAGTAAACATTTTTTTTTTCAAATGTTACGATTTGTGGGAAGAACGACAGAGATGCCATAAGGGGGGAATTTGCTGTATACATTGTTCTGAAAATGATTATATGTTGTACCGTTGTGCAAAAAAACTAGTCAATATAACTAATCGTTTCCAATCGGAATTTGTCACTATGTTATAAATTTTGTTGTTGACGATGATCTATGAACATTTGCTAGAATGACCTCAGTTGGGGGGTTCATCTGAAAACTGGTTTTAAAAAATTAACGTTTAAAAAATTTATATTTGCAAAATGTGTATAAATTATTGCGGCCTATAAATATTAGAGATTTTAAAAGTCTAGATTTTAAAATAGGCATTGTGAAAATGTGGTTTTGAAGGTTCCAGTAAATCAGGCGGAATGAGAGGAGAAGGAAGGAGGTGTACTTTTCCCTCTCCTCATAACCCAAAGACGTAAATGCAATAATTAAAGGGGAACCGATGCCGATATGTCGCTTAATGGTGATAAATATCTTTTCTCAGCAATATAAATGTATTGAAATATTAAAGGATTATTTTTGGTCACGTATATACAAGTTGGATAATAAATTCTTGAGAGGAAAACATTCCTTAAGGATCACCCTACGTTTCCTTTTCACACTGTTAGGCCGTGTCATTAAAATTTATGGTAGAAATCTATATGAGATTCTCCGAAAAAATTGACTACATTTTTTTAACCATCAGCAGTATACATTTTCATGGTTATTTTTAGGCGACAAGGATATAAGATGGGTAATAGGTTACTGTGAGAAAAATATTTCTTAAGAATCGTCCTACGTTTCTCTCTCACATTACCAGACCGTATCATTAAGATTTGTTGGTAGAATTCCATATCAGAAAAAAATTGAATAGCATTTTTTAAATAAAACTTTAAGCAGTATAAATTATCTTGACCATCTTTTAGACGACAAGGATGCAATTTGGATAATAGGTTCCTGTGAGAAACGCATTCCTTAAGGATGGATCTACGATTCCTTCTCACTCAACCTGGCCGTATCATTAAACTTTGTGGGAGAAATCTATATTTAAAATTTTTTAACCAACATTAGGCAGTATACATTTTTATAGGTATTTTTAGGCGACAAGGATACAAGTTGGCTAATAGGTTCCTGTGAGAAAAATATTCCTTAAAAATCGTCCTACATATCCATCTCACACTACCAGGCCGTATTATTACTAGACATGTATGTTCGTCCGTCTATTCATTACAATTTTTAAACACGCTTTTCGTAATAATCGGTTAATATTTTGGGGATGAAATGGTCCAAACACTTTATTTTTGTTTGTGTTTCTGATCGCTCAAGAGGCCACTATTATGACTCGAATATTACGAAATTTTGAAATGGGGAAGGGGATTTGACCAAAGAAGAAGCAACATGTGTAAACCAAGACTTTTGTGTGAAAAATTACAAAATTTGTTACACAGAAATTTGATCGCTAGAAAATTTGCGTGAAGTTCCGCTTATTGTCAAGGACGACGACTATAATTTTGATGATGATGATCACTTGATTATTCGTTGATGAAATGGACCGAAAACTTTATTTTAGTATGGTATTCTAATCGCTCAAGACGCCTTCACATCATAAGCATTTCGTGGGGAAGGCTATCTGATCAACTTCTTCGAATGGTTTTCATAATAGTGACATTCGTTCAAATCGGTTCAGATTTAGATGGTGCAACGGCATGCGATCAAGAAGAAAATTTATTGTTTACGAACTGCCAAAGGATGAGCCTATCTCATCCTTTGTTTGATGACGATCTTGCATTATCAGTGTCTCAACGGCCGTGTCTTGACTACCTTCGTCAATGAGCTATTTTTAACTCAGCTCATATAACCACTATAGGGATGTGCTACTTCGCCATACAAAAATATTTAATTTCATCGATTCATTCCTCATGTGATAACACACTTCGAAAGCAATGAAAAATGATCGCACGAAAATATTCACGAGTTAATTCCAATTTTTCCGGTAATTTTCTATTTGAAGTCACTAAAAACAACACAACACATTATGGTACGTCAAACCGTACTGAGTACGTATGTGCTAAAAATTTTTAAACTTTCCGATGGAAATATCATATGGGTCCGGCAAGACTTAGTGAAGCCCAGTCCAGAAATAAACATAATGGTCAAGTCAAGTTTCAAGTCAAACGGTAATGACTACGTTTATGATAAAATATTTCAAACTATTATATATATTATAGCCGTCGTAATATATAATGACATATTTTTATTTTAATCTATTTGAAATGTATAGTAGAATGATAAAATTTATCTTAATATTGGGCAATTTCTAAGTCACCCCTGGCAACCCTGGCCGATCCGACATCTGACAGCTCTACCATATGACATGTCATATTTTCAAAACAAACGAAAATCAAGTGATCTTTCGCTGAACCATCATTTTTCACATTTTTGCTACAGAATGTTTTGCATATTTCATATGCGAAAAAAAATATTGTCATTCTGCAGTACGCATTTTTTGCCAAGCAAAAAAAAAAAACTCTTCTCAGCCCAGATAAGTTTGTCAATCCATCCTCCCATGCAGTCAAAGTTGTCACTTGTCAAGTGGCAGCCGGAATGTCAGGTCTTCTGTGCACCGGAGTCAATAGTGAGTGTGTGTTGGTGTCTCTTTTATTTTAACCACTAAATTATTACCTCGCTAAAAATAAAACGCCAATAAAGAAATACTCGGGGTTTTTACTGGAATTGTGATAGAAATCTTTAATTTGCAAAAAAAAAAAACAATAATAATTTTTTTCATAGATAACACTTGCTATTGATTTGTATTCTTGGGTTTTTTTTATTATTTGCAAATATTTCCGATTTTTTTCGCATTGGTTTGACATTTGTAAATTATTACTTCATTCAATATTTTAGTGTTTGGATCTCTATGACTATGACATTCCATTTGGCATTTTCATAGTTGTTTGCATGACGACAAAAAAATGTATAGAATATTCGGTACAAATTCCATTTGCATATCGATAAAAATTCACTAGCTTATGACTTTCCGAAGATAGTAGTAAGGGGGTTATAAGAGGTATTGATAACTCGGAGGCCTGGTTGTCATATTTTGTTGTTGTTGTTACCATTGGCTCCAAGTTTAATTAATTACCAGATATTGTTTATTAACTGCAGAACTCATTTACTATACTATACATACACACATCAACACATACTTACAAATATGCGTATTCGTGTTCCTGCTGCCGGTTATCACCGGAATTTTGTTGCCAGTAGTGAGTGAGTATAAAGTGAATAAAAACGCAAACGAACAGTGACTGAAATATTTTTTTTTACAAAAAATTGGATTAAAAAATCGTTCGTATTGGGAGGGAAATAAGGCGTAAGACAAATATCCTTACAAATAAGGAGCAGCAGGCTTGGAAAATCCCTCTTTTTAGGACTCCTCAGAAGAACTGAAAAAGTTGTTATGTTTAAAAATATCCGAAGTTTTCAATCATAATGTACCCTCTATAGGAGAACAGCAATATGTCTTTTATTTATGTAGGATGAAAAATGTCATCCATAGAAGACCTGCATGAAGTTCTTTGTTCATATAGGATCAGCAGGACTTCTTCCGCCCATAGATAATCTGGAGAAGGTCTCATGTATATCAGAAGACTATCTGAAGTTTTCTGCCTGTGGAAGATCTGATTTTGGCCTACTGTTTATAGAAGAACTGCAAGATATCCTTTGTTTTTATAAGTCCTGAAAGAGGAATTCGGTCATAGAAGACCAACAGCGGGTCTTTAGTTCATAGAGGTATTATGTCTAGAAAATACTTGTCAGATGTCTTCTGTATATTGAAGATCTGCAAGCCTTTTTATGTACATAGAAAGGCTGATGGCAGACATCTACCAATAGCTGATCTGTAGGAAGTTTTTTGTTGATAAAATGCGGGAGCATATCCTCTTTAGAAGATTTTAAAAAGGTAAAACCTTATCACAAAACTTTGACCTATAGAAGTCCTGGCGTATTACATAGAATACCTGAAGAAGGTATCATATCGGATGCCTACACAAAACCTGTCTGATCGATTGCCTCTATAAAATATTTGTCGAAAGTCGTGTATTCCTGGCAAATGATTCCTGTCTATAAACGACCTTGCGGATATTTTTTTGTTGGAGGTCTTATGGCTATAAATTACCTATTGGAAGTATTTTATAAAAGTCCAGAAGACATTCTCAGAATACCTTTCGGAAATCTATAATCTGTAGAAGACGTTTCGGAAATATTTACTCCATAGAAGACCTGAAGAATTTTAAATGTCGGGGGTCTATGGAAGACTTTTCGAATGTTTTCTGCCTAAAGAAGACATATCAAATATCTTATCCATAGAAGGTCTGTCGAATTTCTTTGGAAAACGATATTTCGAAAGGCTTCTTCTGAAAAGGATCTTTCGGAAGGCTTCAGCCCATAGAATACCTATCGGATGTTTTTCGTCTATAAACGATCTATTAGATATCTCCCCTCTTCTTTCTTAAGGAAATTAAAAGGAGAAGAAGGTCTTCTTTCCAAGAGATAAACGTATAGAGGGTTACGAGATTTTCCTATTGATGTCTTCGTATAAGAGCAAAGAGCAAAAAACCTATGTAGGTCTAAATGCTGGCAGCACCTCATTTAGAAGACCAGGAGGTCTTCTTTTAGAAAAGCAGAACGTTTTCCTTGAAAAGAGAAAGAGAACTTTCTATAAAAGAACTGAAATTCTTCTTTTTCAGAAGAACAAGAGATCTTTATAAGACGAGGGGGTCCTCTTTTTGAAGTCCAGCTGGTATTTCGGTTAAAGACGTGGAGGAAGTCTTTCCTTAAAAGAATCGAAGATCTTTCCATAAAATACCAGGAAATTTCCCCATTGAAGATCGGGAGTACTTCGCATTGAAGGCCTTGCTTAAGGAGACTAGCAGACCCTCCTTTAAAAGATCAGGAGGTCTTCCTTCAAGAGAATAGAAAGACTTCCTGTAGAAAAAGGAGGTCTTCCTTTGGATGAACAAGAGGTCTTCCTATAGAAGAATAAGAGGTCTTCCTATAGAAGAACAGAAGAACAAGGGGTCTTCCTGTACAAGACGAAGTGCAGGTGGTCTTCCTTTAAAAAACGTGCTGGAGGTCTGTCTATACACCAAAGGAGAACTTCCCATAGAAGACCAGGGAATCTTTCCATTGAAGATTAGGAGGACTCCTTAAACAAGACAAGGAGGTCTTAATATAAAAGACCAAAATAGGCGGTCCCCGTATATAAGAGGTTTTCGTATATATAATCAAGAGGTTTCCACTTAGGTCATCAGAAGGTCTTCCCATATAACCCAGGTCTTCCCATATTGAAAACCAGAAGATTTTCGTATAGATGACCAGGAGATCAGCATGTAAAAGACTGTATATGTCAGAATGCGCTTCATTTAGAAGACCAGAATACGATGAATAGATTACTTGAAGTAGGTATTCATAAATATTTTCAAAATATAATCTGAAGGACTTCTTATAGAGATTATCTGAAGAATCTCGAAGATTATCTGAAGAAGAGAGAGTGGTTTTCCAATAGTAAGTAGCCCTGTAGATATTCTTATAGCAGATCAGGATGACTTCTTATGAAAGACCTGGAGATTTTCATATAAAAGACCAGCACAGGCGGTCCCCGTTGAGAAGACCAGGAGGTTCTCGTTTAGTCTATTAAGTGGTCTCCATATATATGACCAGGAGGTTATCTTATAGTAGTCTCAAGGTTATTTTCATAGAAATTCTGTGAAAGCCATCACCTACATACAGTAGATTTAATTTCTTCGATTCTCTTCTTATAGAGAACCTTATTTTCCTTTTTTTGAAGGACTGTATAAGGATCTTTCTTACCCACTGTCCTGGCCATTTCATTGCCAGTGTTTGCTGTCTTATATTAACCAAGCCGCATTGCTTCTGCTGCAGCTGATTCGAAAACATTTTACTGGGGCTGTAATAATCGAACACGCATGCCAATACATATTCTCCAATGCTACCACATTGTGATGCGATCATGATAACTGATTATTTCAAAACTTCTTTTCCTGCTTTTAATTCAAAACTTGATCGCAAAACACTACTCAATGCTACAACTGTGGCTTGAGAATTACAACAACATCAACAACAAAAAATCGACTACAACCAACAATTTTCAATACTATAGCTTCTTTTCATCATTTGTATCCAAATGGGCAATGACATGACAGATGAAGCGTACAAGCATGTGCACAGCCAGACACCAAACGAGCGAAAATAAAAAGAAAAAAAATTGAAAACAATACGAAAAAAATAAGAATGTTGTATTACCAAGACCATCGATGTTCAAATTTGAAAATGACTGACTTCATCAATGGCTAGGGAGAACATAAAAAGTCTCCCTCTCTCATCAAATACAGTGGTAATGACTTTTCAAAATCCTAAGCTAAGAGGTATGAACACACCGCATTACAAAACCAAAAATTCTATATGGGGCTCCAAGATCCCCATTAAAGTCAATGTTCTTGGGGAGAACACATTTCGTCCAACACAAATCCGTTTTTTTATATTACTAGTTTATAAATATTATAACAGTTTTAGTTTTGTCCCACTGTACTTGAAATAATTAGTCTTACGCATAATCTGTAAGTGGTTATACGCACGATCTTGCCATGGACGGACAATCCGTCGAACGTTGTAAAAATTATAAAAAAATGGCAAGGCAATGTGAATGTAGCCCCCAGAACAGCGAACGGACTGAGTGGCTGGCATTCAGCTTCAAGAGTAGTAAGTTATTCATTTACATACTCTCCACCAAATGCTGCTTCTGATGTTGTAGCATTTTTTGGTTGTTGTTGTTGGTTTTTGTTGTATTGTGTTGGCATTTCAATAATAATTTTTTCTGACAGCCAACTTGACTTCCAGATCAGTAACAATTTTTAAATTGTTTATTTGTTTTGTTTGACTTGGCTTGTTTGACTCATGGATTTCGGTTTATAGCCACGGCAACAAGAACTACAACAACAACAAAAATTAAATAAAAAAAATGTAAATGACTACAATGGTTAATTCCAATCTCAAAAAAAAGAGATGAATAAGAAAACCCAACCACAACAACAACAGTATAAATTCAATACTTATTGCCTTTGTTGTTGTTTTTGCTGTTTTTCATTCATTGACGATGGCGTCTGTTTGGTTGGTTGGCTGACTGGTTAACTGCCTGCTGGATGACATTTGCCAAAGAAGAAGAATATTGAAATATCAGTAGGATGACATCTCTGTTTTATTTTCTTCTTCTCCTCCTTCTTTTTCTTTTTTGATATGGGAGTAATGTAGTAATGACACTTTTCAGTTACGACATGACAAACGTGAAACAGAAGAAAAAGATCGACATTGGCAGGATAATATTAATACACAGCAGGCCTTGTGTAGATATAAATATGTCTCTGGCATTTGGAGAACCGTCACCAGATGCACTCCCAGATAAAGAAGAATTTTGTATTGCGCTGTAAGCTGGAAAAATTTGATAAGTTTGTATAATTTGTTTATGTATGTGTTATTTGCTTTGGAATTACGAAGGAACCTGTTCGTAATTTATTGAAGGTAGAAGATCAATTCGATCTTCTCTATTTCCCTTCTAGAAAAAGTCAATTAGAAAGTCTCTTAATTGGTGAATAATTGTACTAAAAAGTATAGCATATTATATTAAAAAAATAAAAATGTCAATATAAACTTTCAATATTTTTGGACCTGAACCTATTTCATGAATTTAGTATGTTCGATTTTTGCATATTAATATTTGATAGATAAAAAGGTCGCATTTTTAAACGGATTAGGGGCTATAAACGTCGAATCAATATCGGCTCATACCAAATAATTTTTATGGATGTTTTAGGCATAAAACATGCGGCAAAGAAATTGCTTCTGAAGGTCATAACTGGTTCGAATCTTGTGCGTGACTTTGAAAAATAAACCATAAATCTCAAGGGAAGCGCCCTCAAGAGTCCATACGACCGAAATATAGCTCATTTAGTTCGATTGTTACTTCCGGTCACGGTTCCACATTACTTAAATCGGCCAATGAACAGGAAGATCTAGATATGAGTAGAAATAATGGACTGAAATAAAATGAACTAGATGAATAAAATAATCTGACCTAGTACCCATCGTTCTTTTGCAGAATAAAGTGATCCAGAACAAAAGTGATTGACACAAAGGGAACTATATCGGTTCTACGTCCGGTGCCTAGAACCGTTCGTGCAGTTTGCGAAATAGTTACATTACACCAGCTTCTTTTGGAACGATCCAAGTCATGGCTGCAATTTAGTTTTTCTGGTACTTAGCTATACGAAAAAGTGAATTTTAGAAGTGTTTTAAGCACTGGAAAAACTGAAACTGAAAAGCTGACATAAAACGCTTGCTCTGAACCAAAACTCTAAACTGAAAATTTTAAATTTTGGGTCACATAACAGTATTCTTTCATATATGATATTTTTAGACTTTATTATAATATTTGTAGAATTAGGAAATCTTCTTCCTAAAGTGGTTCAATATTTAACGGTTCGCTCCACAAAGGGAACTAGTTTCATCGATTAACTCGATTGTCCTTTTCAGTTCCATCGTTCATGTATACACGTCAGTAAATTCAATCCAAAAATTTGAATATTTTAATGAACAATTGGAATAAAAATAACTCAGGTGAACGAGAATAAAAATTAATGATTGAACCTAGTACGTTCGTTCCTTATGCGGAAAAGTTCTTTGGAACTAGTTCTTTTCGGAACAATTCCACTTTAAATATTTCATTTAGTATTTCTAATGTCCAGTTATTTACAGAATCGGACAATTTTCGGTAAGATTTTACGCAAATATTTATAGATCAAGGCAATCGTCATTCCTGCTTCGGTTCGCAAAAGGAACTAGTTCATTCCGTTCGTTCCGTAGTTCATTTGTATACGTCTGTTTATTCAACCAATAAACAGAAAGGTCTAAATGAACGATTGGAAGAAAAATAACTCTGATGAAAGAGTGAAAAAATGAATTATTGCAAAAAAGGAACGAGGTTACCGAATTCTCCGAACCTAGTTCTGATCATTTTTTTCGCTGAATAGTTGTTTTGGTTACAGAACCGAACAATTTTCAGAAAGATTTTATACAAATATTTACAGAGCAAGGCAATCACCATTCCTGTTCGGTTTGCTTGGCAAAAGGAACTAGTTCATTTCGTTTTTTCCATAGTTATTCGACCAATAAACAGAAATACCTAAATGAACGATTGGAAGAAATAGAACACTGGTGAAATAGTGAAAAATGAATTATTGGAAAAAGGGACGAGGTGGCCGAATGGACCTAGTTCTGAGCATTCCTTTTGCGGAATAGTTGCTTTAGACTAGTTCATTTCGGAACGACATAGCTCTAACTATTAAATCATGTAACCGCAATTCAATATTTCTTTATCCCAATTTTAGGAAATGATTTGTAGAATGAGACAAGATTGTTCCTAAAATTTCAAAAAAGAAACTAGGCCACTCTATCAGTTCCATAGTTCCTGTTAGTTGAATCGTTAATTGGTACACGACAACGAACTAATGGTCGATAACGGGGAGAAACTGAAAGATCTACGTGAATGACAGTGAAAATGAATGACTGTAGCAAAAAAGTGTAGATGAAAGAAAGATTCGGAACCGATCGTTCCTTTTGGGGATTGATTCTTTTGAATTAATTTTATTTTTCGAAACAATGCAACTCTGAATATTTTAGCCAGTGATTGTAATGTAGTATTTTTGTTCGAAGTGGTTTAACGAATATTATTGGAAAAAATTATCGGACATAAAATTATTCGTATCCAAATCCACATCAACTTCATAGCTCCGTCTGCCGTTCCTGATAAAGTATATATTTACAATACTTTGAAACTGAATTCTATCCCGAAGGAAGGGATAATGGTCTGGTTATTGGAGCTAATGGCATGGAAATAAATTATATCGAGGTAACGAGAAAGGCTTCTACTCCTTGGATTAAGAATATATAGGAGCCTTAGCTCGTTCTAAAGGAAGACATCCGTTTAAGTTATAGTTCCATAGTCCTCGTGAAAATTTTATAGGACAATAAAAGAAGACATTGTAAGGTAGACCCCAATAAGTAGAATATGCAGATCTTCAAAATGTGATCATTCTCATCTTTGATCATTGCAAAAACTCAAAATTGGATCAAACAAAATATACTTGTCACAGCACTCGGAATGGTGCGTTTCTGTATGAAGATAAAAACCTTTCGTGGAACGTAAACTCAAGTTCGACTCATTATGATAAATTTTGATGTTTTGATATATTTTTGTATATCATAGCTCTTCGATTTTATACAGTAATTAAATTCCATAGTTTCATAAAAAATTATCTCTTGGAACTTACCTTGTGGTTTGGGTACATTCCGTTTCAATTGCATCCATTTGTAGGTGGGTAAATTTCCCGTTTGATTTGGTGATTTGGCTTGTCCGGCCGCCGAACTATTGGCGGAACCATTCGCCGATGATGCTGTTGATGATGAAGACGCTGCTGATGCTGTTGATGACGACGATGATGAAGCAGAGGTATTTGTTGAAGCTGTTGATGTGGTGCTGGTTGTTCCACCGGGAGATACCACATGTTGGTTACGTGAATTATTGGCCATACAAGCGTTGGAGCCAATGCTATTTGGTGATGCATGTTGTTGCATTAGTCCTGTTTGATGGTTGACCATACCACCAGCAGCCAATTGGCCAGCCATATGATGGTGAGAAGCTGTTGCAGATGCGGAGGATAAATGTTGTTGTCCTGCCATATTGTGGCCATGTAAATGTGAATGCATTTGATAGCTATCTAAGGGCAAACCATTTGCATCCAAACCATGACCATAACCACCAGCCGCCATGGGATGCTGATGTGGATGATGCCATAGCTGGGGAGAATGTTGTTGATTGACTGCGTTGGAGGCTGTTTGTTGGCTATTCATATGCATCAGATTATCATCCAGACTATATTGGGAATGTAAAACTGAGGCATATTTTTCCTCTGCCGCCATATAGTTGACCTGTTGATGGGGTGAATTTTGATTATAAAGGCAATCCAAATTGGTATAGCTGAGACCATTCTCCGAGCTGATAATTGGTGGATCGTTGCTAACATTTTGTGCAGGCTGTGTAGCACCGGTGGTATTGGCCGGAGTAATGGGAGAATTTGTACTGGCCGGTGGTACTGTGGCATAGTAGGCATGTACCGAATCATTATCATAATAGACGGCTTCCGAGGGCGATTGACTGGCATGGGTGGAGGGATGAGTGGGTGTGGCGGCATTTAAGGTATTCGATGTGGTAATGCCATATTCTGCAGCAGTGGGGCTAAAGAGATGCGAGTGCGAGTGGCTGGCATACAAAGAAGAAGCTTGGCTGTGATGGCCAGCGGACGGTTGACTGGGTGGTGGGGTTAATTGTGATGGTTGGCCATGTTGTTGATGCAGTGGTGGAGTTTGTTGTTGTGTTTGATGGTGCTGTTGTTGTTGTTGCTGCTGCTGATAATAATTTGGAGAGCTGCCATCATAAGATATATAACCACTGTTCAGGGCATGTGGCTGTTGATGATGAGGATGCATCATGCCAGCATGACCACCCATAACCGTGGTATTGGGAAAATAGGCATTCGTATAGCCATTAGCGGCGGCTGCAGCAGCCACAGTGGTCATATCAGGAGCCACAGCTCCAGCTGCATGATAGGTGTTGGTGTGATGAGGATGATGATTGCCGTACATGCTGGTTACGTCCATCATGTTTGCTAAACAACCAAGAGGAGAGAGTGACGGGGAGAGAGCTTTTTACGGCTTCTTTGTTGCGTATTACAGGTGTGAGTGGGGAGTCACTTATCAGACGATCACTTTTGATTGTTATTGCTTTAACTTTTTTGATTAACACTTTGTTTTTGTTTTTCTTTCCGAGGAGTTTGATTTGTTGTTGTTGTATTTTGATTGTATTTTTTATTTCACTTTGATTGGAGAATTTTTTTTCACTTTATAATTGGCACATATTTTTTTGTTTGTTTTGTTTTTGTGTGTATATACTATTATAGGCCTTATACTTTTGTAACCAAAATATCCACAAGTTTTTAGTTACAAAATTTTTGATTTTGTTTCAGTTTTGCAAAATTAAAATTCAACTCCGTCGCTTATTAGGCGATTTATGGTGTCTTCAACGATTTCCGAATTAATCCGCAATTGATTGTAACAAATTTAAAATTTCTTTCCATTCCATATAAACGTAATGTAAACCATTCAAAACCCCGCTGAATAATTGTCTATTTGTTTTATTTTTCTAACGGAAAAACGAATGAATGAAGATCGTTTCTATTTGGAAAATTTCGACGTGCGCACATTTAACAACTCAGGTTTGTCGTCCCGCGTGAGGGCAATTCACAACTGATTCATAATCATTGAAACGCAACCGATACGAGTGACTGACTGAACAGACGAATGTAGTAGATAAACAAACACTACAATGCATGCTATTTCATTCACACCTTAACAACACATGAAACAAACCCACTCACGAGCAAACAAGAACAGCGACAAAAACAACACTACCACCATTCTAATGCCATACACCACCCATTCACATTTGTTGCTGTTCCTCGTATGGTATGATGGTGTTCGCAATTTATTGCTTCTCACATAACTCCGCCTCTCTGCCTATACATGTCATTTACAGACGCCATTATTTCTTCTTCATTTTAGCGCCGTATGATAAGTTTATTGCGAATTTTATTTTTGTTTTTTGGCGTCGTACCTCCGCATGATTTACAAATTTTGTGTGTGTATTAGCTTCATTATAAGTGCTTCAAGCTTTGTGGCACTTACTACCACCAGATTTTGTTTAATTTTTATTCGATTTTTGGTTTGTCATAGCGGCATGACAACAGTAGATAGTAGTATTTTTTTTACAGAGGTAGTAGTTCTTTCCTGGATGGTGGCGGTGTTCATGGTTTGTTTGTTATGTTTTGAATGCTGACGTTAAATCTTTTTTTAATGCAGTAGCATAAAATTGCAACATGTATCGTTATGTCGATGTGTGTGTGTTTTTTTTCTTCATATAAAATGTGACAGATTTTTTTATGTAGTTGGAAGGCAAGCAAGAGTGGCTTTACAGTAGAGGGAATATAGTTACAAATTGTTAAAGTTATTTAAGAGTAACTACTTTCTTTTCGATTTTTGTTATTTGTTTACCGTTCACCAAGAATTATTATACACATATGTCATTCCGTTTGCAACACATTTTGATCCAAAAAAATTCTATATCTATGTCCGCCTGTTGAAATGACGATAGAGCTTTTTTTCTCATTGGGTAGAACATCTTTCCAACAAAAAAGATCAATATTGGCACATTTTTCAGGATATCCCTCATATCGCTCATTTAAAGCAAGGCCGATATAAATCAAAATTCCAGATTTTTGAGTTAATGCTGCAGAATTGTTCGCTATATCAGACTTCATGTTGAGTAAGAAATTTAGATGAATATCTTTTCACACTCTAAGGCATGAGAAATTGAAAACATATAGAGCACATTCGGTAAAATAGATACAGTGAGTGTAATAAGTATTTTGCCTCAATAAAAATTTGAAAAAATTCCAATATATACGCCTAAAGCCAGCAAACTAAAGATGTAAAATGAATTATGTATGATGGAGTATGTTTGTGGACATATTTAGATCGTATTTCTGCAAGAATCACAGCGTAAGACCTATTGATCTCGAAGATATCGGCCGAAATATATAACAATCCAAAAATTTTTATCACAAAAAAGTATTTTGCTTTTTATTATTATTTTAGAAAAAATTGTAACATAGAACACGTTTGGTCTTTTTATAGTTACCATTGCGGGTAACGACATACTATAAGTGATTTGGCAACGATTCCAATAAACCACGGCATTTTTTCGCGAGTATTTTCTCACATTTACGTTCAATACATTCTCCAGCAATATTTCATTTAATATTTCGTAATTTCTCGTCCAACATTTAAAAATCAGAGTATTAAATATAGTCGTCGCGGCTTCAAAACATCCCAAATATGTTAAGAATAATAAAAAGGAGGTTTTACAAAATATATCGCGAGGACAGGACCTTAAAAACTATTAAAACCAAAATCCGACAAATAAATTATTTAAAAAATATCGCGAAACCCCATTTTTCTAACTTCGAAAACTTTATGGTTCATTATTACTGATCTAGGAACCAAAATATACTATGAAAATAGCAATAAGGAGGTCAGATTCAAAAATATGGACGGTTTTCTGGCAATAGAAATACATCTTATTTCGAAAATAAATAGATCGAACCGTTTATTCCCTACTGCATTTTATTCGCAACTGATGGTGTTAATCGGAGATAAAATATAGAATGCGTATTCGCCACCAGCAACCACAGTTTTTCAAAAGACAATATGATTTGACGAATAATGATGTTTTCTCCCAACTTCATGTATTGTTTTTTATTACTATTGCTTTAGAACTGTTCATATCTTTGAATCTGACCTCCTTATTGGTATTTCCATTGCATATATTGGTTCCTAGATCAATATTACTGGACCATACAAATTTCAAAGTCAAAAAAATTGGGTTTCGCGATTTTTTTTTCAATAATTTGTTTGTCGGATTTTGGTTTTAATAGTTTTTAAGGTTCTGTCCTCGCGTTATATTTTGCAAACCCTCTTTTTTATTATTCTAAACATATTTGGGATGTTTTGAAGCCGCAATGACTATGTTTAATACTCTTATCTTAAGATTAGGACGAGAAAATACCAAATATTAAATGAAATACTGATGGATAATGTATTGAATGTAAATGTGAGAAAATATCTACGAAAAAATGCCGTGATGTATTGGAATCATCGACAAACCGCTTATAGTATGTGGTTAACCGCAATTGCAACTATAAAAGGACCAAACGTGTTTTATGTAATATTTTTTCTAAAATAATATTAAAAAGCAAAATACTTTTTTGTGATAAACATTTTTGGGTTGTTATAGATTTCGGCCGATATCTTCGAGACCAATAGGTCTATCGCAATGATTCTTGCAGAAATACGATCTAAATATGTCCACAAACATATTCCATCACACATAATTCATTTTACATCTTTAGTTTGCTGGCGTTAGGCGTATATATTGGAATTTTTTCAAATTTTTATTGAGGCAAAATACTTATTACACTCACTGTATTTATTCCCTACACAACTATGCTGTCATGGAATTATTGTTTTGTGCAGCCCCAGGAGTTTGTAATGTCACGAAATATTGGTCCTAGTCCTATCTTTAAGTAAACCGATCGTCATCAGTCTGCCCATTATAGTTTGAAAACACGATACACGCCACTATTATGGATCAACCGTCACGAAATTTTGCATGTAGGACGGGTTCTGGGCAAAGGAGACCTCATTGTTTTGGTAATGATCGATAAATATCTAGGCGATGAAATGGTTCATTTCCATTTAACGCCAGGAAAGAAATTGGGCCAAATAATAAGCATAACAGTATACGTAAATATTGAAAGGTGTGTTATGTTATGGTATTGTTTAGTATTACTACTACCCCTCTAGAGGTCGGAAAGGTCGCGCTAATCGCTTTAAAATTGTACATGAAGTTCCGGCATTGTTAAGGACGACAATTATAATATTCGGTGATGTTGATACGATATTTAGAGTGTGCCATAAACCGAAAACATTATTTTGTGTCCGATTTTCTAGTCGCTCTATAGATCATTATTATATGCAGAACATTACACGGTGAAGGCGGTCTGATTTTTAAATGATGAGCGGTCAAATCAGCCAAAAGGACAGATAAAAGGACATTCGGTATTCTGGGGGTATTTAAGCACGCTTTTCAATCCAATTGGCTTTAATTTGATATCGGTACATGAACCATATAATGATACACATTTAAATTTTGTTATTTTGAGTAATTGAGAAATTTTTCCACATTGAATTCAAACATTTTTGCCAATAATTATAATTATCGGCCAATCTTTGAGTAACATCGTTATAAGCAGGTCGTTTTTAATTATGAATGTTATAACGTGTTTATCCAAAAGTTCCCCAACCAATTTATTATCTTAAAATCCGTTTAAAAAAATTAGCTATTGGAAATTATACCCTCCGTCATAAGGAGGCTCCATAAAGTATATATTCTTGATCCAAATAAAATTCGATGTCGATTTAGCGAAGTTTGACTGTTTTAATCACAAAATATTCGTATTTTGGAGATTTTTTGCCAGAACTAAATAGCATTTTAGCTTGTTTATTGTAAAGTTGAAACGTCGACATTAATTGTGAAGCAAAACATTATTTAAGTGACCTTCAGCCGAACTATTGCAAGTATTGATTTATTTGTGGTAATTTCCGACCACTTTTTTTAGAGGTACGAGTATTTGAGTCATAACTTGCCGAATGTTGGTTTTTAATTGGCTCAAGAGTTGACGGTTTGTCTGCATAACCACGCTATTTGTGGTAGGAGAAGTAAAGTCCAATCACAGCTTCGGACCAAAGAGCGCGTCAAAAATGGAATTTTTCGGGATTTAATGGCCTCTCTTTTTATACCCTTCACCACACTGTGGTACAGGGTATTATAGCATTGTGCATATGTTTGTAACAGGCAAAAAGAAACGAGATAGACACATGGTTCCTTTTGAGAATATGCATAGAATCACTTTCTGAGTCGATTTATGGCATATGTCACTTATTTGACCCAGGGATGAGCCCTATTGAAATTGGAAAAAATGGGTTCAGATTTAGATATAGCTCCCATATATATTTTAGTCCAATTTTATGTAAATGGTGTACTAAAGTCCCTATATATCCTTCGATTTGCACGAAATTTGGCACAGCGTATTAAATTAGATCTAGAATGATGTGTATTAAGTTTCCTGAAAATCGGTCCAGATTTAGATATAGCTCCCATATATATTTTCGTCCGATTTAATGTAAATGGTGTACCAAAGTCCCTATTAATCTTTCGATTTGCACAAAATTTGGCACAGCTTACTGAATTAAGTCTAGAATGAGGTGTATAGCTCCCATATATAGATTTTCGTAAGTGGTGCACCAAAGTCCCTATATATCTGTTGATTTGCACGAAATTTGGCACAGCGTACTGAATTAGGTCTAGAATGATGTGTATTAAGTTTCCTGAAAATCTGTCCAGATTTATATATAGCTCCCATATATATTTTCTTCCGATTTTATGTATATTGTGCACTTGTGTATCCGATTGTCACACAATTTTGTATAATGAACTGTAGTTAATCTCCGATTTTACGCCAAATTGACACAAATTTTGCACAACGTACTGATTTTTTTATGAACATACCCACCGATTTAGTTAGGCGCTTTATCGATGAAGTAAATTTTGTTCGCAAAAATTGTCCAATCACCCATTCCACGTATCCACGAAGTTGTGAAGGAATGGTCAGGTGATTTTAGTGTTTGCGTGAACACATTCGGGTCTTCGGCAACACTTTCACCTACAGTAACAATATTTTCATCGGAATGAGCTAAATCATGATGCACACGCCTTACAATATTTGTCACCTGAGACCCCATAACATTTTATATCAGAATAACATTTTATATCAGAATAGCATTTTATATCAATTTAGCCCTGTCCGTCCGTCTGCTCTCAATATTTTAGCTAGAGCTTTGAAATATATAATATAATATAATATAATATAATATAATATAATATAATATAATATAATATAATATAATATAATATAATATAATATAATATAATATAATATAATATAATATAATATAATATAATATAATATAATATAATATAATATAATATAATATAATATAATATAATATAATATAATATAATATAATATAATATAATATAATATAATATAATATAATATAATATAATATAATATAATATAATATAATATAATATAATATAATATAATATAATATAATATAATATAATATAATATAATATAATATAATATAATATAATATAATATAATATAATATAATATAATATAATATAATATAATATAATATAATATAATATAATATAATATAATATAATATAATATAATATAATATAATATAATATAATATAATATAATATAATATAATATAATATAATATAATATAATATAATATAATATAATATAATATAATATAATATAATATAATATAATATAATATAATATAATATAATATAATATAATATAATATAATATAATATAATATAATATAATATAATATAATATAATATAATATAATATAATATAATATAATATAATATAATATAATATAATATAATATAATATAATATAATATAATATAATATAATATAATATAATATAATATAATATAATATAATATAATATAATATAATATAATATAATATAATATAATATAATATAATATAATATAATATAATATAATATAATATAATATAATATAATATAATATAATATAATATAATATAATATAATATAATATAATATAATATAATATAATATAATATAATATAATATAATATAATATAATATAATATAATATAATATAATATAATATAATATAATATAATATAATATAATATAATATAATATAATATAATATAATATAATATAATAATATAATATAACATAATATAATAAAATATAATATAATATAATTTAATATAACATATATATAATATAATATATAATATATATAATATAATATAACATAATATAATATAATATAATATAATATAATATAATATAATATAATATAATATAATATAATATAATATAATATAATATATAATATAATATAATATAATATAATATAATATAATATAATATAATATAATATAATATAATATAATATAATATAATATAATATAATATAATATAATATAATATAATATAATATAATATAATATAATATAATATAATATAATATAATATAATATAATATAATATAATATAATATAATATAATATAATATAATATAATATAATATAATATAATATAATATAATATAATATAATATAATATAATATAATATAATATAATATAATATAATATAATATAATATAATATAATATAATATAATATAATATAATATAATATAATATAATATAATATAATATAATATAATATAATATAATATAATATAATATAATATAATATAATATAATATAATATAATATAATATAATATAATATAATATAATATAATATAATATAATATAATATATATAATATAATATAATATAATATAATATAATATAATATAATATAATATAATATAATATAATATAATATAATATAATATAATATAATATAATATAATATAATATAATATAATATAATATAATATAATATAATATAATATAATATAATATAATATAATATAATATAATATAATATAATATAATATAATATAATATAATATAATATAATATAATATAATATAATATAATATATAAATATAATATAATATAATATAATATAATATAATATAATATAATATAATATATAATATAATATAATATAATATAATATAATATAATATAATATAATATAATATAATATAATATAATATAATATAATATAATATAATATAATATAATATAATATAATATAATATAATATAATATAATATAATATAATATAATATAATATAATATAATATAATATAATATAATATAATATAATATAATATAATATAATATAATATAATATAATATAATATAATATAATATAATATAATATAATATAATATAATATAATATAATATAATATAATATAATATAATATAATATAATATAATATAATATAATATAATATAATATAATATAATATAATATAATATATTATATTATATTATATAATATATAATATAATATAATATAATATAATATAATATAATATAATATATAATATAATATGGTATAATATAATATAATATAATATAATATGGTATAATATAATATAATATAATATAATATAATATAATATAATATAATATAATATAATATAATATAATATAATATAATATAATATAATATAATATAATATAATATAATATAATATAATATAATATAATATAATATAATATAATATAATATAATATAATATAATATAATATAATATAATATAATATAATATAATATAATATAATATAATATAATATAATATAATATAATATAATATAATATAATATAATATAATATAATATAATATAATATAATATAATATAATATAATATAATATAATATAATATAATATAATATAATATAATATAATATAATATAATATAATATAATATAATATAATATAATATAATATAATATAATATAATATAATATAATATAATATAATATAATATAATATAATATAATATAATATAATATAATATAATAATATAATATAATATAAATATATATAAATATAATATAATATAATATAATATAATATAATATAATATAATATAATATAATATAATATAAT
Source organism: Musca vetustissima (assembly GCF_032173495.1). NCBI lineage: Eukaryota > Metazoa > Arthropoda > Insecta > Diptera > Muscidae > Musca > Musca vetustissima. The sequence continues at coordinate 73,956 of NW_026880990.1, read as the reverse complement.
ATAATATAATATAATATAATAAAATATAATATAATATAATATAATATAATATAATATAATATAATATAATATAATATAATATAATATAATATAATATAATATAATATAATATAATATAATATAATATAATATAATATAATATAATATAATATAATATAATATAATATAATATAATATAATATAATATAATATAATATAATATAATATAATATAATATAATATAATATAATATAATATAATATAATATAATATAATATAATATAATATAATATAATATAATATAATTTAATATAATATAATATAATATAATATAATATAATATAATATAATATAATATAATATAATATAATATAATATAATATAATATAATATAATATAATATAATATAATATAATATAATATAATATAATATAATATAATATAATATAATATAATATAATATAATATAATATAATATAATATAATATAATATAATATAATATAATATAATATAATATAATATAATATAATATAATATAATATAATATAATATAATATAATATAATATAATATAATATAATATAATATAATATAATATAATATAATATAATATAATATAATATAATATAATATAATATAATATAATATAATATAATATAATATAATATAATATAATATAATATAATATAATATAATATAATATAATATAATATAATATAATATAATATAATATAATATAATATAATATAATATAATTTTCACGGATGTGACTATAATTTTTTCCCTTATTCCAATTATTAAGTATATGTTAATGTTGTAAAACAACCCCAATACAAGTGTGCCGTTTAATGTTCCATGTCACAACCTGAATAATTTGAAACATTACTTTTTCAGAGCATGAACATAGTCCCCATATTAAAGTCCCGGCCTATATTTCAGACCCATTGTTGAAAAAACCTTAAAATCCAAATTTTGGACTTCCGCTTCTGTTGACTTAGATCATGATATTTATGGACACCCAATCCATTGCATATCAATTTCAATGTATCTGTGAAATTTATTGAAATTTGTCAAAAAAAAAAAAAAACAAAAACTTAACATCTTGCTACAAAAACATATCAATTTCAATGTAAATTGCAAAAAAAAAAAAATTAACAACAAAAACAACGTGGTTTGCATGCTCTCTGCTGTGTTTGTTTTCTCTATTTTTCGACTTTTCACGAGTTACGCCCACTTGAGTAGGACAAGTCAATAAAGGAATATGCTGGGCAATGGAATTTGCAGGTTACAAATCTATCTCCCAGCCACAGAGTAGCTCCCATGGTATCTTAATACTTACTTATTGCTAACTTGTCTGTCCAACTATGTTTCTGTTTGCCATTGAGTGCACAGGTACGTATGTAGGTAGTGGATGGATATCTGTTTTGCATTTTGCGGTCACGAATTCTTTTGAATCGATAATTCCCAGCGGATATTTACAAACAAATGGAAAAAAAGACAACGAACAAACTAACCAACATTTCGCAGATATCTGTAAGAAGGCAGGTACACCTTGAAACTACCTTATATTGTTGTCCTGTCACATGCTGGTTATTCATGTGACAGCTTTGTTTGCTGTTGCTGGATGGCTGGTTGGATGACTGCTGTTTGGTCCTCTGTTCTGGTTATGTTTCCATCATTGCATGTATATATGTCCACCGTCTGTCAAAGAAGAAAATGCATAGGGTAATAATGGCTGATTATGGTTATTGAGCATGGGGACATGATTTTGTTTTTTATTGAGAAACAAAAATGCAGACAATGTGGGCTGCTGTCTATGGGGATTTGACTTGGAATGGCATCAATATGGAACAGTGGTTATAAGAGATTAGCAGGAAGGAATCAGTTGTAGAATAGTTGGAAATAGTCTTCGCCTTTACAGGCGAGCTGAAGGGAGCCTATATAGGCCAGGTAGCTGAAGGGAGCCTTTATAGGTCAGGGGTCTGAAGGGAGCCTATATAGGCCAGGGAGCTGAAGGAAGCCTTTATAGGCCAGGGAGCTGTAGGGAGTCTTTATAGAGGAGCTGAAGGGAGTCTTTATAGGCCAGCTGAAGGGAGTCTTTATAGACGAGTCTTTATAGACGAGCTAAAGGGAGTCTTTATAGACGAGCTGAAGGCAGTCTTTATAGACGAGCTGAATGGAGTCTTTATAGACGAGTATTTATAGACGAGCTGAATGGAGTCTTTATAGACGAGCTGAAGGGAGTCTTTATAGACGAGCTGAAGGGAGTCTTTATAGACGAGCTGAAGGGAGTCTTTATAGAGGAGCTGAAGGGAGTTTTTATCGACGAACTGAAGGGGTTTTTATCGAAGAGCTGAAGGGAGACTTTATAGACGAGCTGAAGGGAGTCTTTATAGAGGAGCTGAAGGGAGTTTTTATCGACGAGCTGAAGGGAGTTTTTATCGAAGAGCTGAAGGGAGCCTTTATCGACGAGCTGAAGGGAGTCTTTATCGAAGAGCTGAAGGGAGTCTTTATCGAAGAGCTGAAGGGAGCCTTTATCGAAGAGCTGATGGGAGTCTTTATGGACGAGCTGAAGGGAGTCTTTATAGACGAGCTGAAGGGAGTCTTTATGGACGAGCTGAAGGGAGTCTTTATAGACGAGCTGAAGGGAGTCTTTATAGACGAGCTGAAGGGAGTCTTTATAGACGAGCTCAAGGCAGTCTTTATAAACGAACTGAAGGAAGCCTTTACAGGCGAGTGAAAGGATCCTTTACCGGCGAGTGAACTGAGCCTTTACACGCGAGTGAAAGGCGCTTTTACATGTGAGTGAAAGGAGCCTTTATAGGTGATTTAGTGAGAGTCTTTGCTCAATGCAGTCTTTATATCGAGGAGAATAGGACCTTTACATACGAGATGAAGTGGAGGTCTTTATAAACGACCTGCAGGAAGTCTTTGTAGAGTTGGATGGAATCTTTTTAGACAAGGTGGACCGATTCTTTGTACACGTGCTACAGATAGGAAGTTTTTATAGACCAGGTGAAGTAAGTTTTTACAGCAAGATCCCTTTATAGGCAAGTTGGATCAAGTTTTTTGTGGGCGGGAAGGACAATTTATTGACAAGTCGAAGAAAGTCCTTATATTCGAGTTGGAGGGAGGCTTTACAAGAGAGGTGTAAGTTTTTGTAGATTAGCTGGATTGAGTCTTCATGGAGGCCATTATAGATGATACGTAATGAATCTTTAGAGAGGAGATTTAGTAGACTAAATGGAACAGAGGCAATAAAAATTCCACTATGTATTTCTATATGATTTGAAGACACAGGTCTCCAGGTTGTCATAAAATCTAACCCTATTTTAAACACAGTGCAGAATGACATTTAAAGATTATTTTCTAAAGGAATTTGCAGCAAGTAGGTGCAGTTGCAACATAAAGATGTCATTTAATTGACAGTTGTCTTTAAACTCGACCACTGCTATAAAAGCAACAAAAATACATATATACTTATAGATATATAAATTAAATGAGAAATGTGTATACGCAAAAAAAAGTACTTCCTATTACAAATATCTATGAACGTATTTTTCGTGTATATATTTACTTAAAAACAATCCGTATATATTCCATTATATCTTCATATTTTTCGCCCTTTTTCAGTAAAACAAAAAAAAAACTAATTTTTTGATTGACATGTCAAAAAAAAAAAAGAAACTACATTTGGCAGTTGACCATACCTTTAGTTACTGAAAGCATCCCCCTCTTATATCACACTTCCTTTCTTCATTTTCCTCTTTAGTTGTTATTGTCCATATCCTTTTTTTCGAATACATAAACCAATAATTGTATTTGAACACATATGGACCTTCGGTCCAATGGAGTTAACAACACAAATTTGCAGGGATAGCTGGACATCTTATTTATTTTCATTTTTGTTGTTGTTGTCCTCTTCCTCTCCTTTAGTCCGATTATAACATTTCCATTAAATATTAGACATTTTTGCTATTGTCGGATTTATTTGTTGTTGTTTTTTTTTTGCATTCCTTTTTTGGGGAGGATATTGAAAATACACACACGTACACAACAGAACAGAGTCTATTGTAAAAGTGAGTGTGTGTGCCATGGTGATCTATTACATTTTTGGACAGCACCAATTAATAGTAACACGACGTTATTGGGTGTTATTGTTGTTCTGGTCCTTTTTTTCTTCTTTTCTTTCGTCCATTCTTTTATTCATCTATTGTATTTGTAGCACCGGATACTTGATTCATTTTGAAAGCTGTACAGATAAAAATGGGAAATGGAATTGTACGATATTATGGATGTTTTGTTGGGTGTTAGCTAATATCCTACATTGCTGCAGGATGAGTCATATGTAATAGTTGCGCCCAGTTTAAAGACTATTGTACTATGTGAAAAATTGCAATGATTCAGAATTAAAAAAATAACGTGCATAAAACATAAAAATCGCAGATAATTTCTGGCTTAGAGGAAGTATTTTGTTAGTGTCGAAAAAATTTGAAGCATTGCAAAAGTATTTTTTAAAATTTGTGTCAATCGAAGCTAGTACTTTTTCGAGCGAATTTCAAACTGTGCGTTATCCAACTATAATACAAAAATTTTTATGTTCAGATTTGCATGCAATATTGAATATATGCTGATGAAAAAATATTTCTAAAATTTATGAACATACATTGCTACTACTCCTAGGATATTGGGTATTGAGCTGGTGAAGAGATGTATTATTAATAAATGAGCTGAAGGGAGTATTTATCGACGAGCCTGGTGGGAGGATCTTTATAGACGAGCTGAAGGGAGCTTTTAACGACGATCTGATGTGAGCCTGAAGGGAGTATTTATAGGCGAGCTGAAAATGTTATAGCGTGATAACGGTAATCCCACTTTGGCCATAATTGTTAATTGTGTAAACATCTTCCTACCAAAAAAACCGAAACGAGGACCTCGGTTAGCCCCCATTATTCGATATTTCGGGCACGTTTTTATGAAATAAAAATTATTCTATAGAAAACTAATTTGACCCAATTTTTCATTGTTCGAATCTAAAGCAACTTTTTTGTAAAAATCTTCCTACCAAGAATTATCAATTTCGGTATACCCCCCATTATTCCATATTTCGGGTATGTCTTTTTGAAATAAAAATAATTCTATGGAAAACTAATTTGACCCAATTTTTGCATGATCAAACTAAAACACCTTTTTATTTTTTTCTCATAAATAAGCAAATTTTGCTAGTAATCGACAGAATATCCATTTTTTCCATTACCTACGAGGCATAGAAATAATAAAATGTTCCATTTGATCCTTCCATCCTGAACCTTTTGAAATAGTTTATGTCTGTTTGTTTGTGAAAATCTTTTAATTTTGCTACTCCCAATATTTGTATATAGGCTAAAGATCTGATGATTGTGTTGGTCATTATAAAACTTTGATTTTGGCTCCAGCAACCGATCTTTGACATGTTTTGGTGTATGTTTTATGGAGTTTACTGCTGAATCACCCAAACATGCGGAATATTTCTAGTACCACTACAATTTGCGATATTGGAGGGTAAACTCATTTTTTGCGGATACTTGTCTATATAGGTCCTTTAGCAAATGAACGATATCTCAATGTACTTAGTACTCTTTTTAACTCCTCCACTCTTCATGGATATACTGTCAACAGTTTGTCTATAAGCAAACCAACAGACAAAATTTTGTGATGATCGGTTCATATCTGGGGCCTGTACTTTGTTTAAAAATTATGGACAGACGGGCGGACACGCATCGCTAGATCGATTTAGCTAGTCTAGATATGACTACAAATGTGCAAACTTGAACTCATTTTTATACTCTCCACTTTAAAATGCAGTGTATATTTAAATTATAATATTATTTTATTTGCAACACTTTGATGTTTGGTATTGAAAATGGGATATATCGATCCATGTTTGGTTTCAGTCACCTCCAAATATTGGGAGTATGGTGCATCGTTTAAATAAAATCGGACGAAAATATATATAGAAGTTATATAAATACATCTGAACCGATTTTCTCCAATTTCAATAGGGTTCGTCCTTGGGCCAAATTTCATGCAATATTCTTAAAGGAACCATCTGTCTCGTTTCATTGGGGAAAAAGAAATCCATTCTTTTTATATAATATATAGGACTTTGTTTAAGATGCTTCGGAATGTCCGATTTGGACCAAATATGCACCGTTTTGTTGTATGATTTGTTGCCATTATAATTCTCTCGTGGAAGTTCCGTTCTCTATTTTCAAAAAACTCTAGTAGTCGATTTTCACAATTTTCACACCAAATACATAGCAGAACTTTTCTGGCCGTTAGACCTGGTTTGCCTCACGTTTGAGGTGCTCCACCGCCCTTTGCCACGATCGTTTTCGCACAGGGTTATCGTATGTTACCCATTTCTTATCTCCAGTCACCATCCGTTTAAGAAATGGGTCTACCTCATTCCATTTGCCCAAGGCTTTGCAAATGGAAATTCGATCCATCCTATTTTTTTCTGTTAATTGGTGTGACGCCCAAACATCGAGCTTCTTTTTGAATCCATCTTTGTTTAAATGGTTTAAAACTGTTTTATGGTTAAGAATGCTAACATGGCTGTCAACTTCGATCATTTCTCCTATTTTATCGACATTTTCATAATGAATGGATCTTTTTCCCAACCTAATATTTAGAAGCGTAACATGGCATTATATATCAATATTCTACTTTTTGCTTTAAATTAACATACTATTTATAACCTACACAACTATGTTGTCAGGGTATTATAGCTTTGTGCAGCCCCAAGAGTTTGTAACGCCTCGAAATATTGGTCCTAGACCCACCTTTAAGTATACCGATCGCCATATCTCGACTAGCTGAATCGATCTAAACATGTGGGTCCGTCCGTCTTTCCGTCTGTCCATTATAAATTGTAAACACGATACAGGTCACAGTTATGGACCAATCTTCACGCATGTAGAATGGGTTCTGGCCATTGAAGACCCCTATTGTTTTGGGAAAAGATCGGCTAATATTTAAGGGATGAAATGGACCAAAAACTTTACATTTGTCGGGTTTTCTGTTCGTTGCAGAGACCGCAATTATGGCCCAAACACCGCGAATTTTTGTATGAAAAAGGGGATCGGTCCAAAGAATAAGCATGCCTGTTTGGATAATAATTGGTCAATATTTAGCGGGTCAAATTGACCCCGACTTTTGTGTGAAAAATAGCAAAATTTGTATTCTATGGCGTATATATTTGCCCCTGAAGGACCTAGACCCGACAGGTTGATAGTATGTTCAAGAGGAGTGGTTGACCTTTAAATTTATATCAATTATATGGTCGTATGTTCTCAGATGTGGGAGTTACACTTAAATATTTACAGGTGCTTACGTATTCAGACATTATTTAGTAACCCATTACCAAACTAGAGGGGGGATATATAGCGCTGATCACTTTGAGGTTTTCCATGAGATTCCAATTATGCTCAAGGACAACGCCTATGATTTTCGGCGATGATCAGATAATAATTTCGGGATGAAGTGGACAAAAAACTTAACTTGTGTAGGGTATCATATGGTCGGCCCCATCCGACTATACTACTCCACTCACTGGTTTTCAAATAACAATTCTAGTCTCAATACAAATGTTCTCAAAATTCATTGGCCAAGTAATGAAATATGTATATCTTTCCTCCCCTCTTATCGGTGTTGAAAGGTTCAAAGTTTGATATTTACAACAATTTTTCCTATTCCCTTTCGCAAATAGCGCTATGGACAATGCCTTCCCTCTCCTCTCCTTTGGTTGTATTTCGCCTTATTGAATTTACGTTGTAACCGGTCGGTCACATTTCCATTTGTGTGTCTATTCCCCAGTTGTGGCGTGAGCCTTCGTGTTAGATGTTCAGATGTTGATAAAATGAAATGATAATTTAATTAAAATACAATCCATAATTTTTACCCTAAATGTTTGTTGTCCATAATATACGAATAACAAAACCAAATAGCACCAAACTAGGAAAGTACATTTGTATGTTAGAATGTATTTTTTTTCGTCCTTTTTGTGTTATATTTTCGTAATGTAAAGCTACAAAGATATAAACATGCATTGAACTGTTCCTGTTAGGAGGGACAAATATTTTTCAACGAATTTAAAGGACTTGTATACCTTAATAAAATTATGGGGATTTTGCAGGAACATTAGAGAGAATGCTAAGCACTTTTTTCCATATTTTATTATTGATATTTTATTATTGGGTGTGAAATCGTTCCGCTAATTTCTGCATTTTGAGTTTTCCGCCAAAATTTTAAACCAAGTTGACTCCAGTTTGCTATTTTAGTTTTTCATTATTCTGAGCCTGGCCAATATTTCATGATAGTTGCACCCTCTTGCCCAATTAGAGATCAACAGCACATCTTCCTTACACTGACATATTTTCCGAATGTTTCCAATTTTGAATACAGCCCTTCTAATTACTTGTCCAGATTTCCTTCACCGAGGATTGTGTTGTAATGTTCGGATTACAATTGTGTCCTATAGATCGACTCGAAAAAACATAACAAATTAAGTTTTCGGTCCACTTCATCCCACAATGTGTATCTGATCATCAACAAAAATTATAGCCGATATCCTTGACAATACCTGGATCTTCATTGAACATTTCAAAGCGATCAGCACTATATTTCCGCCCTCTATTGTGGTAATATGTTACTAAATAATATCTCAGTACGTAAGCACCTGTAAATATTTAAGTGTAACTCCCACATCTGAGTACTTACGACCATATAATTAGTATCAATTTAAAGGTCAACCACTCCTCTTAGATATGCTATCAACTTCTCGGGTCTTTGTTATTCAGGGGTAAACAAATACGCTATAGAATACACATTTTGTCATTTTTCATTATACCCTACACAACTATGTTGTCAGGGTATTATAGCTTTGTGCAGCCCCAAATGTTAGTAACGCCGCGAAATATTGGTCCTAGACCCACCTTTAAGTATACCGATCGTCATATCTCGACTAGCTGAATCGATCTAGACATGTGTGTCCGTCCGTCCGTCCGTCTGTCCATTATAATTTGTAAACACGATACAGGCCACAGTTATGTACCAATCTTCACGAAATTTTGCATGTAGGATGGGTTCTGGCCAATGAAGACCCCTATTGTTTTTGAGAAAGATCGGTTAATATTTAGGGGATGAAATGGACCAAATACTGAATTTTTGTCGGTTTTTCTGGTCGCTCCAGAGGCCGCAATTATGGCGCAAACACCGCGAATTTTTGCATGGAGAAGGGGATCGGGCCAGAGAATAAGCATGCATGTTTTGATAAAGATCGGTCAATATTTAGCGGGTCAAATGGGCCCTGACTTTTGTGTGAAAAATTACAAAATTTTTATTCTGGGGCGTATATACTTGCTCCTGAAGGACATATACTCGAGATGTTGATATTTTGTCCAAGATGAGTTGTTGATCTTCAAATTGATACCAATTATATGGCTGTATGTAACCCGATGCGGGAGTTATACGTAATTAAGTAAAGGTGACTATGTGCATATTTTTACTATTACTCCATTAGAGGACGGAAATGTCGCACTGATAGCTTTGAAATTGTACATGAACTTCCGATTATGGTCAAGGACGACGCCTATAGTTTTCGGTGAAGTTGAGATTTCATTCAGGGGGTGCAATGAACCAAAAACTTTAATTTTGTCAGATTTTCTAGTCGCTCTAGAGTCAATTATTATATGCAGAACATCACATATTTTACAAGGTGAAGGGAATCTGATCAAATACTTACAGCGGCTGTTTAGATGTTGATCGGTCGATTTTCCGAGAGTCAAATCAACCAAAACCTAAAGTGACCAATTTTTTATTTTATGGTGTAAAAATTCACTTCAATACAAAATATTTTGGAAAATATGCAAATATGGAGTTGTTGATCTAAAATCGGTAAAAAGGGTGCAAATATCACGAAATATTGCTTAGGCTCAGAATATAGAACCGCCGAAAGTGTGCTTTTCGTGGTAGTTGTGTAGGGTATCATATGGTCGGCCCCGTCCGACTATACTGCTCCGCTCACTGGTTTTATTTTAATTTTCACACAAAAGTCAGGGTCCATTTGACCCGCTAAATATTGACCGATCTTTATCAAATCAAGCATGCTTATTCTATGGCCCGATTCCCTTCTCCATGCTAAAATTCGCGGTGTTTGGGCTATAACTGCGCCCTCTGGAGCGACCAGAAAGCCCAAAAAAAAAAATAAGTATTTGTTCCATTTTATCGCTTAAATATTAACCGATATTTTCCAAAAACAATAAGGGTCTTCATTGGCCAGAACCCATCCTACATGCAAAGCTATAATACCCTGACAACATAGTTGTATAGAGTTTAAAAATAAGATATATATGACCCTATGCACATCTTCCAACCGAAATGATTCTGATATTAGAATCTCGAAGGGACAGGTATAAAAAACTTCAGCGGACCTTAACGACGTTTTTCCTTATACATACATACCAATCTTAATGAAAACTACCAAATTATCCTACAGCTCACGTTTTTTTTAATCACAATCTACTAAAAATAGTTACACATTAGTTGTACTAACGGATTTCCCTACATGTGTTAATAATTAAACTAATTACGGTGTAATTCGAGCACACGTAGATAACGAGACAATAATTTTAGTTACCCTGTATTGCAACGCGATATTATCATCGTTGGAATTACCATTCAGTACATATAAATGCGCAAATATACACCACAAATGGGATTAGATTGTAATCTCTCTGTTTACGGAATTTCTTTGATGTTTATCGGCAGGCGCTGACTACGGCTACTGTCGCTGCACTAGATATTACAAATCAATTTCTCAGTGATAAGAAATTCAAACGATTGGCATGGGAAATATTAGAATTGTGCATGTCGCATATAAAAATGCAATATTGAAACAGTGTTAGATCAACATGTTATGATTAAGCACATGGTCTGGATTGAAAGCCCTTGGAGACTACATTAGGAATTCAGAAGAACAAATTTACCAGAGATCAAACGATTAAACTTATATTCATATAATTTAAAAACTAAAAATATTGCTAATCATATGAAAAAACCAGTAAGGATAGTTCAAAAGACGGACGGGGCCGACTATACGGTACCCTTCACACTTTGGATACATACAAGAGATGATAATATATACAATAGAACATACATATAATCTTAAGAGGACCATTGAAATTGAAACTAAATGTGTGATCTACATAGATATTTGAACCTATAAAAAACAATTCACATACCATTCGGAAATTCTTTTGTGTACCATTTGTATGAAATCGAGCAAAATCATGTATGTGGTATGTAAATCTGTACCAATTTTAACAAAACTTCATGTTCATCAAGCTGGACCTTATTCTCTACGATGTCCAAAATTTTGTGTCAATCGCACAAAAATAGCGAATTTGGTGCATATGGGATCTATATCTAAATCTTAACCGATTTCCACAAAACTTCGCACACTTCAAACTGGATCTAATCTAGTACCCTGTGCAAAATGTTGTCTCAAGCTGAAAAATTTTGGAAGTTTGGTGCACCATTTACCTAAAATCGGACGAAACTATATATGGGAGCTATATTTAAATCTAAACCGATTTAAAAGAAACTGCACAGATATCGATCAGGACTTAATTCAGTACGATGTGCAAAATCTTGACTTAATCGGACAAATATTGGGAGCTTGGTGCACCATTTACATAAAATCAACAAAACTTCGCAGACATCAAGTTGGACCTAATTCAGTACGCTGTGCAAAATCTTGTCCCAATCGGACAAATATTGCGAGTTTGGTGCACAATTTATCTAAAATCGTACGAAACTATATTGGGAGCTATATCGTAATCTTAATTTCAAATGGATTTTTTGAATTTAATGTGAAAAGTTTAAAATTACAAATTAAATGTTGTAAATTTCCAATTACATTCTCGATTTACAACAGAAATGTTATGAATTGATAACTCTCGAAAGGAGTAACCGATTTCGTTCAAACGTTGAACATCGTAATATTTATTCCAAATTTAGATCATGTGTGAAGATGAAGATGAGCGGACTATCCCCACTTTCATCGAAACTTGAAATACTTTTACCAAATCAAATCATGTCCGAAGATGGGAGCCATCGTTCTAATAATCTTTGATACCGCCCAATAAAAAAATAAATCTTGTGTAATTCCATAGACCTCCGCAAACCTGGAGGTATTCGACAACACTGAATGACAATCTTTTTCTTCATGAACCTTAAGAGTTATAGAAAAAAATCATCATGCCTTAGGTCAAAACCTTGATTTATGGCGAATTGAAATTTGGCACAGATTTAAAAATCAGGAATTAAAGCAATATTGTCGGAATGACGAAATCCAAAAATAATAATTTTGGCTTAACTTCTTCGAGCACGAAAAAATATATCGTGGCATAATAACAGAATGGACCAATCGCCATGAAATTTTGCATGGAATACCATGGAGTGGTGGATTTTTCTCTCATAGAGCCAATCTTAGTTTGTGTCATATTATGTTGGGCTGGCAATAGAATTTTGGTTTTTTGTCCACCCTTGGAAGGTCTAATTCACTGACATGAACTACGGCCCACAGACTGAGTTTACACCGAAGTGGCACCGTCAGTGAGCTGGTTCCACTTCCAAACGCTGGGGGTTCCTAGGACAGGACGGTATAGAGATAAAATGCAATGGTTGGTTTGACCCGCTGAAAATAGCTTTTCTAATAAGTTGATCAGATTCCCTTCCCCTTGTGATGTGTTGTGACGTTCGGTTTATTATTGTAGTCTAAGAGCGACTTGAAAATAAAAACCCACACAAATTATGTTTTTGGTCCATTTCATACCCTAAATATCCTCTGACAATATCAAAATACAATAGCTGTCATATTGTCCATAACCCGTCTTACATGCAAAATTACGTGAATATTGGCCCATAACTATGGCTTGCATCAGGTATAAAAATTATAATGGACAGACGAACGAGATATGACGAACGGTATACTAAAAAGATGAGTCTAGGATCAATACATCGTACAGTGTCACGACCGCGGCCAAAAAACCAAGTACCTCGGAGGACAAATTTTTTGATGAGGTATGATAGAAAACACTCCAATTAGAATAAATATGAAATTTTATATCGATATGTCGAGTAGTTTTGCCTCTACAAAGGTTCAAATTTGATAATTATTTATAAACTGATTTTTTAACATATTTTCGAAAAATGGGTGTGTTTTTCTGATGCTTAAATATTTGAGTGGTTATATTGGTTGCTGTGGATGTTAAAAACTAGGATTCGCTGTAGTTTGTATGTATATAGATATATTATATGCTGTATACAGTCGTCCACACTTGTAGTACTTAGTTAATCAAATTTGTAAAACAAATATTGAAATTAGTGGAGCAGAAAAAAAGTTTAGCCCTATTTTTTTTTATTTGAGTGGTGAAAAGTGTGTCATTAAAGGAATAACTAAAATTAGCTGCGGAGTCCTGCGGTCCTAAGAGTTATTTAACTTTTTTGGTGACCACCTTATAAAAAATATGGCATATTCATGAAATGGTTAGAAGCGAATGGTCCAATATGTTATGTATACAATTAAATAAGTTATTGAGGGCCAAATAGGAAGGACAGGATGGATTCAGAACATAGTAATCATACAATATTTTGCATAAAATTTGCAATTACGTGGTAAAAAGGTTATTCGATGCGGAGTTATGGGAGAATTGGTTTTAAAATTTAGCGTTTAAATAAATTTTCAGTCAATTTGAAGATTATACTTATTTATCAGATTATTTGAGACATAATATTATAATCTAAATTTAGAGGTCGCACATGAATTACCTTTGTAGAAAGTTCATACAGAACATAATACATAAGACGTAATATTATAATCTAAATTTAGAGGTCGCACATGAATTACCTTTGTGGAAAGTTCATACAGAAAAATATTCTTGACATTGGATATGCAATACCTTTTGAGCGACTTTCATAAGATGCAAACAAGTCATGCCACAAAATAATTAGTAGCAGCCCGAACTTTTGTTAAAGCCGAGTCAAATAAGGATTTTATTTAGTATTTTATATTACAATCCGACCTTGTAATATCCTTAAACAGCCATAAAGTTAAGGCCCGAAATTATAACATGGATGATACTAAATCGTTCATTTGGGAAGACTACTATACTTAATTTAGCTAAATATAACGATTTTATAGTACACAAAGTTACTTTTTTAGGGACTTTTGGTACCTGTATCATGGACCGACAACTAAATTGCAAAACCTATTATGGATGGAATTTGTGTTAATAAAAACAATTTTATAGTCAAAAAATCGGATTTTTCAAGACCTTTTGTATGGGAGGTATATCAAATCTTGGTCCGATCTACCCAGTTTTTGGTCCGTTGTTTTATAGGCCTAAATAAATGTAAATTGCAAATTTTGGCTATACACGTCTCACATGCAAAATGCCGTGAAGATTGGTGCATAACTGTGTCTTGCAGCAAATGTACTTTATGGGATCACCGGTGAATACCTTAAGGCGGAGGGTATAATTAAACCGATGCAAAAAATGTCAGCCCTGTGTAACGGATACTGTAATTATTTGTGTGTGTCAACACTGTAATACAATACGCAACATCCATATTTTCCTATTTTTCGTTCTGAATACTGAACATAAATGTTCCCTAGCTAGCAGGTATCGGCTAACAATTACTTTGATGTATTCGTATTTGACTAAATGTCGCGGCGCTAATGGGGCGTCAATGTATCAGAGATTACAACTGTGACGCCTAATGGTTACTTTCATTGCAGATATTGACGAGTGGCTATGTGACTGAGTGTCTGCTAGACGGCTTGGCCCACTATCTATCAACCAGATTGGTAGTTGCGAGCTACCAAGAAAAAAAAAAAATACATGTAAATAATGGGGTATTAGAATACTTTAGACCAATATAAGACACCAACAATAACAATTGGGGGGGAATTTGTTGTTATTATTTTCAGTTGACTTTTTTGTGACAAGTTTTGTTTTGAGCCTTCCCTTCTCAAAACCTTCAATTTCCTTTAAAAGAAATTTGCCTATTGATTGAGTGACAAGCTGTGTGGCAGACAATACCTTGACAAAAGATTTTCAAGTGGTGGGGACCATGCCATCATTCCAACAAAATTGACAACTGGGACTGGCTGGCTGGCTTCGCTGGCCCTCATCAACACCAGCCAGCTATGTTCGGGCGGGTGAGTGTAAGTGAGTATGTGTGCGTTTTGTGTTACATTTTGATGACTTACGATGGTAATTTTGGTTAGCAGTTAGCACGGGTAAGGGTAATTGATGGATTCGAGTACGTGGCGCCTCGTTATGTCAGCGGCAAAACGTTTGCCTGCCAGCCAGCGAAGCCAACCAACCAGCCATATAGACAGACTGTCGTATAAAAACAATTTTTGTTTTTGTTTCTTTTAATTTGCTGTTACATTTGTTTTTCATTTAAAATTTTCGTGGTCATTTTGGTGTTGTTATGAGTGGTGGGGCTTTGGCTTTGTTATTTTGTTGTGTTGGGCGTTCTTTTTTTTGGTAACAAATTGATCATTGTCTACAGAAGTTGTAGCTGTTGTCATTTTCTTTTGGATTTCATATGACCATGTCACTTTACTTTTTTGGACGAGACAAAAAAGCGAATAACGGCAGCAGCAGCAATATGATTGACTTTTATTCAATTGATCCAGTTAGAATGATGTCGCCTTTCACCTTTAAAAATTTTAACACTGTTGACGGGATGGCGGCGTTAACGCGACGGCGACAACTCTGGTCAACTGCTGGCGACTGTGGCTTTGCCACCAGCAATTGGGTTAATTATTATCTTGTTGTTGTTGGTGCTGGGTGGGTTACGCATTATGCGGGAGACGAAACATGCCGTCGAAAGTTATCGACAGACGCCCTTCGGTGTCAACTGAAATTGGCGAATATGTTGACTGGCGGGTTGGTTGCTTGCTTAGTTATCGCTTCTGTGTATCTGGACATTTTTATATTAATTACTACGTCGGCGGCAACTAGAAAAGCCGCAATTTGATGAATTTGTTATTATCAATTTTGTTGTCGATAACATTTGATGAAATAGCGAATTATTTCATAAAGATGGATATTTGGCAAAACATATTATCTAAGAATGTTTTGTTCGGGTTTCTATAACAACTAATATTTAAAGATAATGTTAAATACTAAATAAATAAATAAATGTGTTGTACCTGTAGAGGGTTGCAGAAATTATGTTTACAAACATAGCAACAGTAAAATATAAAAATTTGCCCGATTGGGCCAATATATGGGATATTCAATTTCGATGTGCTATAAAAAATGTTGATCACCAAGCTGTTCATTTAAAATTTTTATGTTTTTTAGAGTATGATTTGCATACCATCTTGCTGAATAATTACTTCTTCTACACGATAGGATATTTTATTTACACAATACAATTCTTCAATATTATTTATTTTATTATTATTTATAGGGCGTGGTTCAAGCCCCACCGCGTAAAGTCCACTGATTGCATCAAATGGAGCCTTTATTTTTTTACCAGATCGACCCCTTCGGATCGGAAATGGTTGAAGTACACTCCCAAAGTTGTTTGGTCTGTAGCTAATGTTACCCTTCACCACATTGTGGTACAGGGTATTATGTCCTTGTGCATATGTTTGTGACAGGCAAAAGGAAACGAAATAGACACATGGTTTCTTTTGAGAATATGCATAGAATTACTTTCCGAGTCGATTTATGTATGTTCGTCTGTCCGTCCATGTAGACATGCCACTTTAGATATAGTAGCTCCCATATATAGTTTCGTCCGATTTTAGGTAAATAGTGCACCAAACTCCCAATATTGGTCCGATTGAGACAAAATTTTACACAGAGTACTGAATTATGTATAGATTGACATATGCGATGTTTTGATGGAATCGGTTCAGATTTAGATATAGCTCGCATGTATAGTTTCGTCCGATTTTATGTAAATGGGGCATCATACTGCCAATATTTTTCCGATTGAGACAAAATTTGGCACAGATTACTGACTTTTAGGTTGACGTATGCGAAATTTTGTTGCAATCGGTTCAGATTTCGCTATAGCTTCCATATATAGTTTCGTCCGATTTTATGTAAATGGTGCACCAAACTCCCAATATTGGTCCGATTGAGAGAACATTTTACAAATACTACTGAACTAGATCTAGATCGATATATGCCAAGTTTTGTTGGAATCGGTTCAGATTTAGATATAGCTCCCATATATAGTTTCGACCGATTTTATGTAAATGGGGCACCATACTGCCAATATTTGTTCGATTGAGACAAAATTTTGCACAGAGTACTGAATTAGATCTAGGTTGAAAATTTTGCACAGCGTACTGAATTATGTCCAGACTGATGTATGCAAAGTTTTGTTAAAATCGGTTCAGATTTAGATCTAGTTTCCATATATATAGTTTTGACCGATTTTATTAAAATAGTGCACCAAACTTCCAATATTTGTCGGATTGGAAAAATTATGTCCAGGCTGAAGTATGCGAATTTTTGTTAAAATCGGTTCGGATTTAGATATAGCTTCCAAATATAATTTCGTCAATATTTGATCGATTGGGACAAAATTTTGCACAGCGTACTGAATTATGTCCAGACTGTTAAAATCGGTTCAGATTTAGATATAGCTCCCATGCATTGTTTCGTCCGAATTTATAATAGTCGGCCCCGTCCGACTTTTAAACTTGTCTTACTGGTTTTTGATTACAGCAGCACACCTACGAGGCATTGAATCTATAAGACGCTCAATTATGATCCTTGGATATACTATTACTCGCATCCTGAACCTTTGGGAAGAGTTTTTTCTATTGGGTAAAGATCTGAATATTGTAATGGCCATTATTACGCACTGATTTTTGACTTTCGTAACCAATTTTTGACATCTTTCGGTGATGTTCCATGTTTCCCAGTAACCTTGCAATACTGTGGCTTAAGGGGACCCCCTCCCATTCTCGGGGTCAAATTTTTTTTAATTCGATTCTACACTAATTCAAGAATGTCCCTACAAAATTTCAAGTGAAAATCTCAAGAACTCTTGAAAATATATCCGATTTATTGTGTCAGCATCAAGTGACGGCTAAAGGGCTTCTCAAACTTTAAACGCGTTTTTCTCTTTTGCGAATGGCGGGCACGATAACTCAAAAACTAATAACCCAATCGATTTCAATTTTTTACACGTTTCTCTGTGAGTGTGCTGCTATCGTATGAACTAGGATAAAGCCAATCGGTGAAGATCTTCCTTATTTTTTAACTTGGTTTTTGGTCAAAAATCGGCGATTTTCCAAAAATATTTTTTCAAAGGTCCGCCATTTTGTTAATTTTAGAGCGAAGTCAATAATCCTAGTTCATACGAGAGCCAGACATGTACTCTTTCTAACACCTTTGGAATTTTCGGATTCCGATGTTCCAGTGAGGAGTTATCATGCCCGCCATCAAAAATAAGGACTTCTCTTTAATCACCAATAACAGCAAAACAATAACAATATTTTTTGTAAATTATTTTTCTTCTCTTTAAAATCTTCAAATATATATGTGCAAAATCAAGCATTGGTATTGATTTACCAGCCCATTGAAAATCTTGAGAAATTAAAATCGAGAATGGGTGGGGTTCCCTTAAGCCTTTATTTTTTTACTTTCCTGCGGATTTTTTTTTTGTATCTGAGTTTTTAATATTAAACTTTTATTCAACCGAGAGCATAATATTTCTCCACTGAGTCGGATTCCAATTAATATGAGGGAAAGCCAAATTTGACTTTCCGATTTCTTTCAGAAATAAAAGGGTTTTCTTGATGGTTTCCGGTCATGAAAACTTGCGACCATAGCTCGTCCACGCTCTGTTCTTGAGATTATATCTCTCACCAATTTCGTTGACCTCTTAAATGGCTATTTTATAAAATAAAATAATATGATTAAAATATATATTTTGCAGTTGTTTAGTAACCCAATACAAATATAAATTTCAGAAAATGATTTATTTTATTTTAATATAGACCTAAACAATGTGCAGTGTTAATTAAAGATGAATTTTAAGGTATTTCATTTCTGCGTCAAAGCCAAGTGTTTAAAGACAGATGTAAAAATACCTTTTAGTATTTGAACAATTTCAAATTAGTTTTGTATTTGTAACAATCTAAACACTAATCTGCAGTCAACATTCTCATTTATTTATAAATAGAAATATTTATAAATAGAAATACTGTGCTATGTTTTAGTTATTTAATTTCTATTTGAAAATAACATTTGCAAAACGTGTTTGAAATCCACAACTCAGGTAAAAATAATTCCCATTTCAACCTAGCACTCCTCTAACTCAGCCATTCATTCCCATACACAGACCCTGTAACGAGAAAGAGTAAGTGAATACACCATATACACACACAGTCACATTTTGCAACAAATGAAATCAGCCAATGGCAGGCCCGCATTCCATTTCCCCTTCAATTGGTTGTACACACCACTGTTTCTCTAACTCACTCGCACTCAAACGTGGATTCCAAAGGATTTCGACACTGCAATGCTATGGTGGGAGCATCTACGAAAAAAAACTGAATGTGTTAAAATGTTGTTGACAGCTAGCAAAACTATTTGAATTACATGGGATTACAATAGCTACGAGTTTGACTGCGTCCTTCCTTGGAACATCAGTTGTTTGCTTTTTGAATGGAATTGAAATCTTTTGGTAAATAATAAAATCTCTCTTTGACAGACGTGTGAATAAAGAAACGTAGCAAATATGTGAAATGTTGAGATAAAAATATTGTTGTAAATAAGTGTGTGTTTCTATTTTAAAGGTGTTAACATTTGTTGTCAACTTGAATGATTTTTGTGTTCTATTAATTCATTCAATTTATAGTGATTCGGTGTTGAAAAATTTTTTTTTTTAATTGTTGGTGCCTATATTGTGGAAAATCCACATTTCGTTTGTCAAGTTTGCGGTCTTTATGTAGTGAACATTAAATTATAAAAAAATCGATAGTTCATACAGACACACTATGGGAGCCGATGAAACGTTATATACATATTTGAAATCTGCAGACTTTGAGCTTTATACCAATAAAATTTTATAATATTGTGAGCACGGTTTACACGAAGTTAAAGTCAAAATTGCATATTTTTATGAACATAACTTATATTTGAACCAGTAAGGAAAGTTCAAAAGTTGGACGGGGCCTACTATATGATACCCTTCACCACTTTGGGTAAAAGAGATGTTAATATATACAATATCATTTAGATAGAAAATCCACAGCATGTTTGGAGGACCATTGAGGTGAAATCGACGGAAATTAAATGTGTGATCTACATAGATATCTGAAAAAATTAAAAAATCCATACACATACAATTCTGAAATCAATGAAAAATTGCATATCAAACGGGCAGACTCAGGATTCTTTGGTGTACCATTTGTTGGCGTGATACCGATGAGGGGGAGAAAAACCAAAAAGAGAAAGAAAAACAAAATAAAACAAGTTTTGTGTTAAATGTATTTTCAAACTTTTGTGGGACTGGAAGGGGATTATTTATTATAAGTTGCTTCCAAAGTTGCTTCCATTCCAAAGGCTAAATTCTGATCTCTACTGTCAATAACTGAACCCTTTGAACATAGCAAAGGGTTCAGAAACTGCCAGAATTGGCCCCGCACATCTACAGTAACTCGCCAGAAACTTCGGGAGCTTGGTTGGGAAGTTTTAATGCTTCCGCCATACAGTCCGGACTTGGCACGAAGCGATTATAATCTTTTTCTTGAATTGCAAAATTTCTTTATTAATAAAACCAGCAAGGAAAGTAATAAAGTCGGACTGGGCGGACTATATGATAGCCTTCACCACTTTGTGTATAATCTATATAGGTATATAGGGTCTTTGGTGCACCAATTACATAAAATCGGACGAAAATATATATGGGAGCTATATCTAAATCTGAACCGATTTTCACGAAACTTAGTACACGTCATTCTAGCACGAATTACTTAAAATCGGATGAAAATACATATGGGAGCTATATCTAAATCTGAACCGATTTTCGCGAAACTTTGCACACATCATTCTAGACTTAGTTCAGTACGCTATGCCAAAATTCGTGCAAATTAAAAAATTTCCTGGGTGCACCAATTACCTAAAATCGGATGAAACTATATATATTAAAATATTTCCAGGGACTTTGGTGCACCAATTACCTAAAATCGGGTGAAACTATATATGGGAGCCATATCTAAATCTGAACCGATTTTCATGAAACTTAGCACACATTATTATAGACGCAATTCAGTACGCTATGCCAAATTTCGGGCAAAATGAAAGATATATAGGGTCTTCGCTGCACCATTTACCTAAAATCAGACGAAAATATATATAGCTATATCTAAATCTGAACATATTGTCACGAATCTTTGCACACATTATTCTAGACTTAATTCAGTACGCTATGCCAAAATTCGTGCAAATCAAAAGATTTCCATGGACTTTAGTAGACTATTTATCTAAAATGGGGCGAAGCTATATATGGGAGCTATATTTAATCTGAACCGATTTTCACGAAACTTTGCACACATCATTCTAGACTTAATTTAGTACGCTGTGCCCAATTTCGTGCAAATCGAATGATATATAGGGACTTTGGTACACAATTCACCTTAAATCGGACGAAGATATATATGGGAGCTATATCTAAATCTGAACCGATTTTCGCACAAATCATTCTAGACCTTATTCATTACGCTGTGCCAAATTTCGTGCAAATCGAAAGATATATAGGGACTTTGGTGCACCATTTACCCTTAATCGGACGAAAATATATATGGGAACTATATCTAAATCTGAACCGATTTTTCCCAATTTCAATAGGGTTTGTCCTTTGGCCAAATACGTGACCTATGCCAAATTTCAACCTAATCGGATCATAAATGCGACCTGTTCTTTGTTTACAATTTAACACCAACAGACGGACGGATTATTTTTGCCTGTTACAAACATATACACAAAGACATAATACCCTGTACCACAGTGTGGTGAAGGGTATACAAATTTGCATCTAGGGAGGATTGTGAAAATGGACTACTAGAGTTTTTTTGTTTTTTTTTTTTTTTTTTGCAAATAGAGAGCAGGACTTCTATGAGAGAGGCATTATGAATTATGAAATCATTTGTATTCGAAAACATCCACTAAGAGATAACGTTCATAGTTACATTAGATCAGTTCACCAATTTAATGATCCAGCAAAAAAGTCCGGTATTAAATGTTTGTACCCTTCCTTATGAAAATGTTAAGATGATGGACTATCATTAAATATGTCAAATCAGTATAACAGTTTTGGGTATTTCTGTTTAGTGTACTACAAGTATGTATAATAATCATTCCATCAATTGGCAACGCTCTATTTAATTTACGAGAAATAGTGTAGCATACTTTTAGGCACAAAGTATAACAACTTCGTATATAACAGTGGAATGGAAACTAACCAAAATATGCAACAAATTTTCATATCATAAATGTAATAAATTTACATTCAACTACCATGTAGCAGCAACAATGATCAGCACGATATTCCACTTTAAAATCCACGATAATGCAGTTTCATGGGCCAAATTCTAATTGAGTTAACCTCAAATTGAAACAAGAGCATCATTATGCATTTCATTAGCGGTGAAAGAAACTGGTCTTCCAGCAAAGGAATATTTTGGCGATAAAGAAGATTTGCAGTTATTTGGCCGCATGGCCGGCAGATGTAAACACCACAATCATTCAGACGACCGAACGGCCATTGACGGCTAGTCAGACAAAATGCATTGCATGCAGCTCTTAAGGTCGGTCAAGTTGCTTCTTCCTCTTCTTTTGGGCAATGATAATGATTTGTGCCTGTCATGGTGCATTTACGGTAAACCCTTGAGTGGGAATATCATGACCTTGTCTTATAAAAAAATCCGAAGTACCTGTTTGTTTTGTTCCTGAACGATGTGCGTGTGTGTGCTCTCGTTGAGTGTCAACAGGGGCACTGGGTCATTGATCATTGATGGTGCGACAGATTCGATTCGAATTTATGCTGCTGAGGGTTATCATGTCGTGCAATTTTTTGAGAGTGTAAATTTACTATGTGGTTGGTATGTGGAGGATATTTATGCGTGTAGCAAATATGCTGTATCATCCATTGATATAAATAAGTTGCGAAATAAGGAAGAAGACATCAGTTTCCTTGCAACATTTGCACAGTTAACAACACAACTTATCCCGAAGTTTAAGAATTTAATTTTCTTCAAATCCAAAAAAATGCAGTTCAAATTCGTAATTTTGCTCGCCAGCATTGCCTTCGTCTCTGCTGGTCTTTTGCCGGAGAATTTCGAACAAAACGATCCTCATGCAAATTATGAATTCTCCTACAGTGTTGACGATAAAGAATCGGGTGATGTTAAGACCCAACTAGAAAATCGTGATGGTGATAGTGTACAAGGCCAGTATACCCTCAACGATGCTGATGGCTATAAACGTATTGTGGACTATTCGGTAAATGGAGACAGTGGTTTCAGAGCCACCGTACGTCGTGAACGTTTGGATGATGCCGAAACCTATACCAAACAATCGATTGAAAAACCAGCAGCAGAAGTTAAGGAAAACCTTGTAAAGCCTGTGGTCCCTGCCAAACCTTTGGTGCAGAAACCCGTGGTACAGAAACCCTTGGTGCAAACCCCTGGCTATTTACGTACCACCGTTGTCCATCAACCCGCAATATATCATGCCCCAGCTCCTGTTGTCCATTTGACACCATCAACACATCATCATATTGTTCATGCGGCTCCAGCTACCACAGTTCTTAAATCGACTCCCACTGTTATTACAACAACACATCATCATACCCCTGCTGTAGTCCATCATCACGCTCCAGCCGTTGTTCGTGCCGCTGTGGTCCACCATGCTCCTGCTACGGCTGTGGTACATCATCATACTCCCGCTATTGCAACACCTCACCATCATGTCTCTTATGTTCATTATCATTAAATACATGCACTTTTTGATGTAATTGTGACTCTATAAATAAAAAAAAAAACATTTTTGGAATTGAATTTAAAGTTTATTGTTTTTGGGGATTTTGACAATTTATTACCATATTTTTATCGGACATTGAATAAACATACCATAAAGTCATAATGACTGTTACGACCTCATATTGGCTACTGATTATTAAACAAATCACCTTTAGATTGTGTTACTGATAAAGCGCCGAACATATGAGAAGGATTAATGTGAAAGGTATTAAAGTTTAATTGTGATAATAAACAACATTCCTTCGCTATTCGCAGTTATTTATGTACAAATTTTGTGTTGTGAAAGGAATGCAATAAAAATATTCCTACAAAAATCGAAAACATTGTTTTAATTAAAAAAAAAAAATATGCATGAAATCGGATTGAAAAAAACAGAAACAAATTCATTGTAGGTTCAATTTCCAAAATATCGCGATCGGAAAAAACTTTGGGTGTTTGAAATACATGTGGGAGGTAGGAGAGACGGGAGATTCTTCGGCATCGAGGCACATTCGGCAATGTCGATTTCGAATTCGAAAAATCTCATTGAACATCACTAGCTTCGATACATGTATATCGAGTATCAAAATAAATAACTGTCGCAAAGTATGAAATCTCTAGCTAATAGGCTTATTGAAATACATGGTTTTCTGCATTTTTGTCTTTGTGCATATGTTTGTAACAGGCAAAAGGAAACGAGATAGACACATGGTTCCTTTTGAGAACATGCATAGAATCACTTTCTGAGTCGATTTATGCATGTCCGTCCGTCCGTCTGTCCGTCCGTCTGTAGATGTTAAATTGTAAACAAAGTACAGGTCGCATTTATGATCCGATTTGGATGAAATTTGGCACAAGTCACTTATTCGGCCCAAGGACGAACCCTATTGAAATTGGGAAAAATCGGTTCAGATTTAGATATAGCTGCCATATATATATATTTAACCAATTTAATGTCAACGGTTCCTATATATCTTTCGATTTGCACGAAATTTGGTACAGGCTAATCATTTAGGTCTAGAATGATGTCTGCCAAGTTTCGTGAAAATCGGTCCAGATTTAGATATAGCTCCCATATATAGTTTCGTCCGATTTCATGTAAATGGTGCACCAAAGTTCCTATATATCTTTCGATTTGCACGAAATTTGGCATAACATATTGAATTAAGCCTAGAGTGATGTCTGCCAAGTTTCGAGAAAATCGGTCCAGATTTAGATATAGCTCCCATATATAGTTTCGTCCGATTTCATGTAAATGGTGCCCCAAAGTCCCTATATATCGTTCGATTTGCACGAAATTTGGCATAACGTACTGAATTGAGCCTAGAATGATGTCTGCCAAGTTTCGTGAAAATCGATCCTGATTTAGATATAGCTCCCATATATAGTTTCGTCAGATTTTATGTAAATGGTGCACCAAAGTCCCTATGTATCATTCGATTTGCACGAAATTTGGCATAACGTACTGAAATGAGCCTAGAATGATGTCTGCCAAGTTTCGAGAAAATCGATCCTGATTTAGATATAGCTCCCATATATAGTTTCGTCCGATTTTATGTAAATGGTGCACCAAAGTCCCTATATATCCTTCGATTTGCACGAAATTTGGCATAACGTACTGAATTGAGCCTAGAGTGATGTCTGCCAAGTTTCGAGAAAATTGTTCCAGATTCTATATAGCTCCCATATATAGTTTCGTCCGATTTCATCTAAATGGTGCACCAAAGTCGCTATATATCTTTCGATTTGCATGAAATTTGGCATAACGTACTGAATTGAGCCTAAAGTGATGCCTGCCTTGTTTCGTAAAAATCGGTCCAGATTTAGATATAGCTCCCTTTTTATTATAGATTGATTTTAAGTAATTGACGCACCAAGGAACCAATAGGCTGATAGGAACAAAACGTTCTGAAATTAGTATAACCTAACCTGTGACAAGTTTGTTTGAAACCGCTTAATATTTGGATAGAGCTTCCATATATATTTCCGACCGATTTCAAGTAAATTGGGCATCAAACTCCTCATGTTAGTCAGATTGACATCAAATTTTGCACAACGTACAAAATTGAGCATAGAATTACGTAGTTGCGTTTTCTAGAAGTACAGACATAGCCCAACGGATGACCTATTTATATTTGTTTGAAGTCGATTTACATACCTTTGTCCCATTGTAACTAACGAATGACATGGTAGATTCACATTTAGATAAATATCACATATTTTATTTCATCCAATTTCATGTAAATAGTCCTGTTTAATATACCCATAGTGGTGAAGGGTATCATATAGTCGGCCCCGTCCGACTTTACTACTTTCCTTACTGGTTAGAGATGTTTTAGTAACATTTCCATAAGTAAGTAAATCGTGTATAAAACTTTTCAAATTATAATACAATATATAAAAATATAATGTTTTTTAAAGATTGCTAGAAAAAATGGAAAACAACTACAGAAAGTACCTTAGGGTAGATTCGGCATTTTAAAGTGTTGCACATTCGGTCGTATACAGATAGTCCTATATTATTTCCTTAAAATGATTATTTCCTTAATCATTTAATATGGTCGGAAATTACATATATAAAACAAAACGTTCCTGTGCTGTCGAAAATGCGCAAAATTTCATGTTAATCGGACAAACATTGGGAGTTTGGTGCACCATTTAGGTAAAATCGGACGAATATATATGTGGGAGCTACATCGAAATCTGAACCAATTTTTCCGAAACTTACCATATATCATTCTGGACTCAATTCAACACGTTATGCCAAATTTCGTGCAAATCGAAGGATATATAGGGACTTTGGTGCATTAATTACATAAAATCGGACGAAAATATATATGGGAGCTATATATAAATATGAACCGATTTTCACGAAATTTAACACACTATGTTCTAGACTAAGTTCAGTTAGATATGCCAAATTTCGTGCAAATCGAAAGGTATGTAGGGACTTTGGTATGTCATTTACATTAAATCGGACAAAAATATATATGTGAGCTATATATATATATAACTCTATATATATAACTCAGAACCGATTTTCACGAAACTTAACACACGCATTCTAGGGGCTTTGGTACACCATTTACCTTAAATCGGACGACAATATATATGGGAGTTATATCCAAATCTGAACCGATTTTCAAGAAACTTGACACACGTCATTCTAGACTTTTTTCAGTACGCTGAGCCAAATTTCGTGCAAATCGAAAGATATACAGGACTTTGGTGCACCATTTACATAAAATCGGACGAAAATATATATGGGAGCTATATCTAAATCTGAACCGATTTTTCCCAATTTCAATAGGGTTCGTCCCTGGGCCAAATAATTGAGCTGTGCCAAATATCATCCAATTAGGATTATAAATGCAACCTGTACGTTGTTTACAATTTAACATGGACAGACTGACATGCTAAATGGACTCAGAAAATGATTTTATGCATATTCTTAAAAGGAACAATGGATCTATCTCGTTTCTATTTGCTGTTACAAACATATGCACAAAGCCATATTACCCTGTATCACAGTGTGGTGAAGGGTATGAACAGACGAGCTCTGAAATTTTAGATATTTTTAAAGTTATAATTACAATGGTTTGGTTCCTACACATATTCCGATTCTTATAGACCATTTTTAAATCGATTTTATTACAATAACATGACTAGAAACAAATACAGTACTCCGATAAAACAGCTAATTACCGGTGATTGTGAAAATTATTTCGGAGAAATACTCCATGAATAAGTCAGTGATTTATCGAATTATAGGTTGAATTTATGCAACTATATCAGTAGCGACAGTTCAGCACAGAGGAAGGCTGCAAAAGAACATCAGTTCGTAATAATCAACAAATTCTTATTGTAGTAAAAAATACCCATTAAAGAGTTCAACGTAATTTTGAGACGGTTGGATATAACCTCAAGAGTGTGGACGAGTTATGGAGCAGGTCTCCATACCTGGAGACCTAAAGCTCTTTATAATTAGAATTCGACTGGGTGGAGAAATACATAAAGAAATAAAGAAAACTGTGAGGAAGTCCGAAAATGAAATGCTCCTGCCACAGTATTGCAAGGGTACTGGGAAACATGGAGGAGGATCTGTTATTGGGCTGTTATTCTTTTTTTGGAGTTCGATATATTTACGATATTTATGAAGTAATGGATCGTATTGTGTATGCAAGTCTGTTGAAAAACGCTTGGTTCTCCTGGCTGAAGAATGTTCCGCTTGTTTGTGTGTTTCAGCTTGACAATAACCTTCAAACATATTCCAAAAAAATGTCAATGATTTTTTTTGTGGAAGTCAAAAATCAGGGTTTTCCAATGTGCAACACATCATCATCAGATGTTTGCCCTATAGAAAAATATTTGGAGTATCATGGATAGCAAACTCAAAAGAGTTTCACAAACAAACAGACATAGCCTCTGCCCACAGGTTCAGAATGCAAGGAATAGTATCCCCAAGGATCAAATTGAGCATTTTATTAATTCAATGCCTCGTAGGTGTGCTGCCGTATCATTGTTATTGTTATTTGTAGAAAAAATCCAAAAATTTGGTTTAGTTTTGATGAAGCAAAAATTGGGTCAACTGAGTTTTCCATAGAATATTATTTTGGCCACAAGTGTATGTCTCTAAAATATGGAATAACGGAGGGTAGTGTTATTTGGGAGCTAACCCGAATCATGGACCAATATTAATAATTTTTGGTGGGGTGATATGCTTTCCATAGAGATTCCAAAGTATGAAATTACTGCCGGAATGATAAATTTAATATAGTCCCCATTATATGGTGGAAGATATAAAAATTGCCAAATTTTGAAATTTGACAAAAATTGCAAAAAGTCACAAATTGATACAAACATTTTTAAAAATTAGATACCTTAAAGTAATTTTAATTTTTATTATTTTTGCTAAACAAAATAAAGTAAAAAGTGTTCGGTTAACCAAACTAAAAAATCCAACATTTTAAAGGCTTTTGGGTTTTTTTTTTTTTATTTTCTATAGTATTGATTTTTTTAACTTTTTTGTTTACAAAATTAATATCATTGCCAACATTTTCGTTGTCCATTTAAATATCTCTATTCATTTTTTCCTATTACAAACATACGCACAAGGACATAATACCCTGTAGGGGAGACTGGGGCACCTTCGGCACTTTTTTTAGAGCTCTATATCTCAGTACTTATTCAACATATATAACAACTTTATGGCTTATTATTGTCCTCGGACACTTAATTATAAAAAATAGTACCAAAAAGATATAAAAAAATAGTATTAGTTAAAAAATTGTACAGTTTTGTAAAAAAAGTCAAATTCGCCGAATATGCCCCAACCCGGGGTAGCTTCGGCATTTGATGGGGCACATTCGGCACCATAGTCATAGCCGGGTAATTGTCATCGCTATCAGTCTGGTTAAAATTCTGATCCTCTAAAGGCTCTATATGGCTTTAATACGCCACACAATGTTTGAATTATAGGGCTTTATTTTCTAGCGGCGGATGTTTACATCTCAAGGTCGCACATACCATCAGAAATAGTGGTTTTCTGTCGCACTTTCGTCAATACAAGCACGTTTGATCTTATATATGCAATTTCGAGCCATATTAAAGGATTAGTTTTAAAGACAAACTCAAAAACATTTTAAGGAAATAATATTGCACAATCTGTATATGGCCGAATGTACCGAATGTACGAATGTAGTTTTTATAGTTTTTTTTTATTTTTTTGATCAGTTTTGTAAAATCATTATATTTTTAAATATTTCTATAATAATATTGTCTTAAAAATTTAAAAAGTTTTATACACGAAATACTTACGAAATGTAATTGAAATATTACAGAAACATCTATAAAAATACAAAAACCCATATATCTAAATAAGTTTATTAGCTAGAAATTTCAAACTTTGTGTCAGTTATTTATTTCGATATTCGATACCTATGTATCGAAACTAGTCATGTACGGTGAGAGCTTCATATCGAAAACGCGATTGCCGAAGGTGCCCCGATGCCGAAGGTGCCCCAGTCTCCCCTACTTGTTGGTTTTCTTCTCTTGTTCCATATCTCAGTTAATCACTTTTTAATATGGGTAGGTCTAACATTACAAAATAGAGTCAAGCAGTAAGCAAAACAATATAGTCGCTCAGGTGTGACCATATTATACCATAAATAATTATCACTGGACTTTAATTTTCTGCAGAATTAATGTCTGCATCTTGCCAAATTTTCGCGAAATATGAGAACCCCAAGAAAATAAAATAAAGAACATTTAGAAGTTTTTTACTCAAAATACTTGGTCCATTTGATCCACTATTTTTTGATCGATCATCATTAAAATGCTGTTTTAAACTTGTGGACTTTAAAGCTACTGGAATCACAGCACGGGCACACATAGCTAGATTGATTCGGATAGTCGGGATATGGTGACTTACAAATATGATGGACTTAAAGTTTGTATCTTTGATAAATATATATGGTCTTACACCGAAAAAACCGGTGGAAAAAGAGACCGGGACAAAATATAAAAAAATTAATGTTTGACAGCTTTGTTACCCAATAATATGCCAAAATATCAAATCACAGCAAATTCGGTTGTGCACATTTTTTTTATACCCTACACAACTATGTTGTCAGGGTATTATAGCTTTGTGCAGCCCCAAGAGTTTGTAACGCCGAGAAATATTGGTCCTAGACCCACCTTTTAGTATACCGATCGTCATACCTCGACTAGCTGAGTCGATCTAGACATGTGTGTCGCCCGTCTGTCCATTATAATTTGAAAACACCACAGGCCACAGTTATAGACCAATCTTCATGAAATTTTGCATGTAGGATGTAGGGTTCGGCCCAATGAAGACCCCTATTTTTTTGGTAAAGATCGGTTAATATTTAGGGGATGAAATGGACCAAATACTGAATTTTTGTCGGTTTTTCTGGTCGCTCCAGAGGCCGCAATTATTGATCAAACATCTCGAATTTTTACATGGATAAGGGGATTGGGCCAAAGAATAAGCATGTCTGTTTTGATAAAGATCGGTCAATAATTAGAGGGTAAAATGGACCCTGACTTTTGTGTGAAAAATGAAAAAAATTGTATTCTATAGCGTATATATTTACTCCTGAAGGACACAGAGCCGAGAAGTTGATAGTATATCCAAGAGGAGTGGTTGACCTTTAAATTGATACCAATTATATTGTCGTATGTACTCGGATGTGGGAGTTACACGTAAATATTTGCAGGTGCTTACAAATTAATATATAATATATTATTTGTTTATGTATACAAATATTTTTTGATTCAAAACAAAAATAAATGACATATTTTTCAAAACCAAGGAGTTTGGTCATTACCACACAAGAGGGCGGAAATATAGCGCTGATGGCTTTGAAATGTTCCATGAGGTTCCAGTTATGGTCAAGTACAACGCCTATAATTTTCGTTGATGATCAAATAATAATTTTGGGATGAAGTGGACCGAAAAATTATTTTTTTGTGTTTTTTTCGAGTCGATCTAAAGGCCACATTGAAAGTCGAACATCACAACACAACCCACGCTGAAAGGAATCTGGACAAGTAATTAGAAGTGCTGTACTGAATATTACTAATATTTGTTGACCTCTAGTCGGTCAAAAGAGTAAAAATATTGCGAAAAATTGCCCAAGCTCAGAATATAGAACCACACAAAGTTAGATTTTCATGGAAGTTGTGTAGGGTATCATATGGTCGGCCCCGTCCGACTATTCTGCTCGCTCACTGGTTTAAGTCTACATTTAGGGAAACACTTATATGTAGGTAGATATAACAAGTCATGACATGGCTGTAGCCAAAATACCACACTATCTCAAATTTGACCATGCTTTTTTCATATTTTATGAGGTAATTTAACATTCATGATAATAAAAATACTTCTCCCCAGAAATAGTGTTGAATTAACCATGCTAATTTCCCCATCCTTGTTTTCCATCCTAAACGCTGTAATATTGTATTAAATTTTCTACGATTATAAATAATTTACAATGATATTGTTTCCATATAAATGTTCCGATTTTTTAAAGAAATTTGGAATGAACACATTGGAAGGATTTTACTTTTTATTATTTATGTTCATGATTGAAATTTAAACTTTACCTTTTGTTATCCTTGAAATATCAACAAAACTGTTGCGGTTTATTTGCAGCTTTTTTTAATGCCAAATCATCATCAAGGACATTAGTATGGGATACAAAAGAAAATTAAGGCATTATGCATTTTAAAGTACTTCACTACAGTCTGTGTATAATTGTATTTGATAAGCGTATAATTTTGATGTCTGTATGCGATTTTACAAAACATAAAAAGAGCAGGTATGTAATGATTCAATTAATCACTTAAAGGTTTGGTGCAACCATTGTCTGGTAACTTGATACACAGGCCACGCAATTATGCACATTTTGGTTCAAAATGCAATTTTTAGTTTATAATAAAAAAATGTAACCTGTATTTAAGCAGTTTACAGATGTTAAAGAAAATACAATTTTCGTTTTTCTCTGGATTTAATATATTGACAATTTCAGCATTTTTTCTAATCTATATTAAAAGTAAAATAGCATCTAAACTATATTTTATGAAACGTGTTGTTGTTCATCACCTTTAATTTAAATAATGATTGCAAATTATTTAAACTAAACACTTACATCGAAATAAAGGAATTACTTCCATTTAACTGAAAACATCGTTTTTTTCGGAGCGCTGTAAAGCATTTATTGGTAACGAAATCCATATACATTGCTACCATTTATCGCTCATTATTGTAAACACGTCTTGGGTATTATTAACGGCCATTAAGAGAGTTAATAATGGAGTCAACATAAATATTACTACCAATCAGCAGCTTATTTTTTATACCCTTCACCACACTGTGGTACAGGGTATTATGTCTTTGTGCATATGTTTGTAACAGACAAAAGGAATCGAGATAGACCCATGGTTCCTTGTGAGAATATGCATAGAATCACTTTCTGAGTCGATTTATGCATGTCTGTCCGTCCGTCTGTTGATGTTAAATTGTAAACAAAGTACAGGTCGCATTTATGATCCGATTTGGATGAAATTTGGCACAGATCACTTATTTGGCCCAAGGATGAACCCTATTGAAAGGGGAGAAAATCGGTTCAGAATTAGATATAGCTCCCATATATATTTTCGTCCGATTTAAGGTAAATGGTGTACCAAAGTCCCTATATATCTTTCGGTATAACCTACTGAATTAGGTCTAGAATGATGTATGCCAAGTTTCGTGAAAATCGGTTCAGATTTAGATATAGCTCCCATATATAGTTTCGGCCGATTTTAGGTAAATGGTGCACCAAAGTCATTGAAAATGATTTGATTTGCACGAATTTTGGCATAGCGTATTGAATTAGGTCTAGAATGACTTGTGCCAAGTTTTGTGAAAATCGGTTCAGATTTAGATATAGCTCCCACATATAGTATCGCTCGATTTTAGGTAAATGATGTACCAAAGTCTCTATAAATCTTTCGATTTGCACGAAATTTGGTATAGTCTACTGAATTAGGTCTAGAATAATGTGTGCTAAGTTTCGTGAAAATCGGTTCAGATTTTGATATAGCTCCCATATATATTTTCGTCCGATTCGTCTTTCGATTTGCACGAAATTTGGTATAGCCCACTGAATTAAGTCTAGAATGATGTGTGCTATGTTTCGTGAAAATCGGTTCAGATTTATTATATAGTTTCGCTTGATTTTAGGTAAATGGTGCACCAAAGTCCCGTATTAAATTAATTCTAGTCTTTTCGGATACATATGTAGAATATACCCAAAGTGGTGATGGGCATCATATAGTGGGCCCAGCCCGACTTTACTACTTTCTTTACTGGTTTAGGTATCTGAAAGATGAAAAAGAATGTTTATACCCTACACAACTATGTTGTCAAGGTATTATAGCTTTGTGCAGCCCCAAGAGTTTGTAACGCCGCGAAATATTAGTCCTAGACCCACCTTTAAGTATACCGATCGTCATATCTCGAACAGCTGAATCGATCTAGGCATGTGTGTCCGTCCGACCGTCTGTCCATTATAATTTGTAAACACGATACAGGCCACAGTTATGGACCAATCTTTACGAAATTTTGCATGTAGGATGGGTTCTGGCCAATGAAGACAGATCTGTTAATATTTTGGTGATGAAATGGACAAAAAACTTTATTTTTGTCTGATTTTCTGGTCGCTCCAGAGGCCCCAATTATGGCCAAAACATCGCCAATTTTTGCATGGAGAAGGGGATCGGGCCAAAGAATAAGCATGCATGCTTTGATAAAGATCGGTCAATATTTAGCGGGTCAAATGGACCCACACTTTTGTGTGAAAAATTACAAAATGTGTATTCTTTGACATATATATTTAATTCTGAAGGGCATAGACACGATAAATTGATAGTATATCCAAGAGGAGTCATTGGTAAATTTCACAATAAAACCAGTAAAGTAGTAAAGTCAGACGGGTCCGACTTTATAATACCCTTCACCACTTGGGGTATATTCAACAGATGTAACATAAGGACCATTAGCATAAATGTGCATGAACTCAAATATTCTAATGTTAACCTTGTTAACCTTAACATTAACATGTCATTCTTCAACCTATACAATTTTTTCATTTGGACCGATATAGAGGCATTTGTTGCAATGGGATAAAATTATGTACTTCGATTTAAAGCAAATATGAAACGAATACCGTTGACTATTTGGAGCCCAATCAAGTCGGACGAAAATATATATATATATAACTCAAGTGTCTAATTATTTGCTCAATTTTGTACGTTGTGCCAAATTTCGTGTCAATCTGACAAACATGAGGAGTTGAGTGCACCATTTACTTTTAATCGGACGAAAATATAAATAAAAGCAATATCCAAATCTGAACCGATTTCAACGAAACTTGTCACAGGTTAGGCTATACTAATTTCAATACGTTTTCAATAACGGCCTTATTTTGGATACTTGGTTCCTCATTTACTTCAAATTGGAGGAAAATATATATGGGAGCTATATAAATATCTGAACCGATTTACTTCAAAACTTTACACACATCATTCTAGACTTAGTTCAGAACGCCATGACAAATTTCGTGCAAATCGAAAGATATATAGAGGCTTTGGTATACAATTTACATAAAATCGGACGAACATATATATTAGAGATATATCTAAATCCGAACCGATTTTCACAAAACATAACACACATCATTCTAGAGTCAATTGAGTATGTTCTGCTAAATTTAGTGCAAATTCAAGGATACATAGGGACTTTGGAACACCATTAACATTAAATCGGACGAAAATATATATGTGGCAGCTATGTCTAAATCAGAACCGATTTTCACGAAACCTAACATGCATCATTGTAGTCTCAATTCAGTACGCTGTGCCAAATTTCGTGCAAATCGAAAGATATATTGGGACTTCGGTGCACCATTTACATTAAATCGGATGAGCTATATCTAAATCTAAACCGTTTTTCACCAAACCTATCACACATCATTTTAGACCTATCTTAGTACGCTATGCCAAAAATCTTGCAAATCGAAATATATATAGGGAATTTTGTACACCATTTACATTAAATTGGTCGAAAATATATATGGGAACTTTTGTTAAATCTGAACCGATGTTCAGGATAACATAACACACATCATTCGAGACTCATTTCAGTACGCTATGTCAAATTTCGTTCAAATCGAATGATATATAGGGACTTTGGTGCACCATTTATATTAAATCGGACAAACTATATATGGGAGCTATATCTAAATCTGAATCGATTTTTTCGAAACTTAGCACACATCATTGTGGACCTAATTCAGTACTCTATGCCAAATTTCGTGCAAATCGAGAGGTATATAGGGACTTTGGTCACCATTTACATAAAATCGGACAAAACTATATATGGGAGCTGTATCTAAATCTGAACCGATTTTTTCCAATTTCAGTGAACTATGTGAACTATGTCTATATTCATATTAAGTCCAGCTGACACAAAAACTGAAACCAGCTGATGATTAACAACGTCGTAGATACGTGGAATGCGTGCTTAAACAACAGGCGATGAAACGATGATGTAATTAATAATAGGCCATTACATCCGGGAAAAGTCACTGCTCTTTGGTACGAAGGACATTACTTTTTTGAAAACGAAGATGGGACGACAGTCACCGCTAATTCGGAACGATAATCGACTTTTGTACCTGTTATTGAAGATTAAGACTTGGTTTTAACAAGACATAGCCACATGCCACACCACTCGAGCGATTTTGAGTTCATTGCAATATGCATTTTCTGAACGCGTAGCAATATCAACTGGACACCAAGATCATTCGATTTGACACTATATTGTATATGTGAGTTATATACGGTCCAGGATCAATATTTCGCGACGTTAAAAACTCTTGGGGCCATACAAAGCTATAATACCTTATAATATAGTTGAGCAGGATATAAAAAGGTATATTATGGGTAGCCCCCAATGAAAATAAATTTTGGGGAGTTTGCTACCTAAGAATAGTCCGACATATCAACATATAGCCAATTCGGCTAAAAATTTGACCGTAATCCTTAAAATATCGAAAATCGGTGGACCAATATTCCTACCTAATATAGTATAGACATTTCTTTGGAAAACTTGTTTAAAATCCTCAAATTACCGATAAGTGAACCGACTAACATCATATCATAATCATGGCTTTCTGGAACCTATGCTAAATTTCATTCGGACACATTTAGAGTCGTTTGCGTATAATGTGACAAATTGATGTAAATCGATTTAAAGCACTGTTCAATATTTTATCTCAATCTGAAATTCTTTCGAAATATATATGGCAGCTATCTGAATCTGCACCAATTTTTACAAAACGCAATAACGTCATTCTACTGATACGTTGTGCAAAAATTTCGTGTCAATCGGACAAACATTAGGAGTTTGGTGAACAATTTACATAATGTTGGACCAAAATATATATAGGTGCTATATCTAAATCTGAACCGATTTTCACGAAACTTAGCAAATATCATTCTATCAATGGCGGGCACGATAACTTAAAAACTAATAACCCAATCGATTCCAAATTTTTACACGTTTCTATGTGAGTGTATAGCTATCGTATGAACTAGGATAAAGCCAATCGGTGAAGATCATCCTTATTTTTTAACTTGGTTTTTGGTAAAAAATCGGTGATTTTCCAAAAAAAAATTTTCAAAGGTCCGCCATTTTGTTAATTTTAGAGCGAAGTCAATAATCCTAGTTCATACGAGAGCCAGACATGTACTCTTTCTAACACCGTTGGAATATTCGGATTCCGATGTTCCAGTGAGGAGTTATCATGCCCGCCATCAAAAATAAGGACTTTTCTTTGATCACAAAAAACAACAACAAATATTTTTTGTAAATTATTTTTCTTCTTTTTTAAATCTTCAAATATATATGTGCAAAGTTACAAACCTTAACAAGCATTGGTTTGTATACTGCAGAAATTAATTTTGATTTAATAATGGTCTGCACTTCATTATAATTGCCTGACATGTTAGAATCGCCGTCATATACTTGACCTTACAAAAATTTTGGATCCAAACCCAAACCCAAATTGATTACTGTGTTTATTATGACGGTCGAAAATTCTTTTTCTCTTAATCCTTCTAATTCCACGTAGCAAAGGAAACAATCTTTGTCCTTTTAGGTACCTTGTCAAAAATCTTATAGATATATAGTTTCATCCGCTAAAACCGAAAAGAATACATCACTTTTCACTTCTTCAACAATACACTTCTGGATGTATTCTCCAATTAGTTCTATCAACTCGTTCTGTATTCTGGAACTCGGGTGTGTTCCATTTTTGTGTGTACTCTCCAAACATTGTCTATGTTTACGTCAGGAGGCTTTTCTTCCCCTCAAGGCGATGTCTTCCCTTTCACACAATAAAATTGTCTCAATGGTCACGTAAACTGTATAAGTTGTTCTTTCAATATATCTGAAGCTTGTTTGTCCGTAACATGATCTATACGTTTTGAAGAAATCTTTCATTCTCCATATAAAGTTCTGAGTCCTCATCATCGCATCTTTATGGTACTCCTTTTTTTGTGGGACTTGGTGGTTGCCTTTCCCGCACTCTCCTCTATTTGAAAATAAGATGCCGACTTTGCTAAAAACGCCTTTTGCTAAATCTGAATATGCGATACAAGAAACCGGGGGCCCGGTCGGGACGGCTATAATTAAAACCAGTATGGAAAGTAGTAAAGTCGGACGGGGCCGACTATATGATACCCTTCACCACTTTGGGTATATCCAACAGATGGAATCCTAACAGACGTCGCATTTTTGAAGGACAATTAACATGAAATTAAACATGTCATTCTGAAACCTATACTAAATTTTGGTCAGATATAGGGTTGTTTCTTACAATGGGACAAAATTATGTAAATACATTTAAAGCAAAATATCGAAATCTAAACCGATTTCATCTAAACTTGTCACATGTTAGGTTACAATTATTTCAGTATGTTTTTTGCATTCGCCACATTTTGAGTTCTTCTTTAACTTATAAATCCATAATTCGTGGAAATCGAAGGATATAAATAAAATCGGGTGAAAATATATATATGGGGGCTTTATCTAAATCTGAACCGATTTTCACGAAATTTAACACACATCGTTCTAGACTCAATTCAGTGCGCTATACCAAATTTCGTGCAAATCGAAGGATATATAGGGACTTTGGTGCACCATGTACAAAAAATCCGACGAAAATATTTATGGGAGCTATATCTATCTCATTTTCACGAATACTATTTAGTACCAAATTTCGTGCAAATCGAAGGATATATAGGGACTTTGGTGCACTATTTACCTAAAATCGGACGAAAATATATATGGGAGCTATATCTAAATCTGAACCAATTTTCACGAAATTTTACACACATCGTTCTATACTTAATTCAGTACGCTATGCCAAATTTCGTGCAAATCGAAGGATATATATATGGGAGCTATATTTAAATCTGAACCGATTTTCAGGAAATTTACCACACATTGTTCTAGGCTTAATTCAGAATACTATGCCAAATTTCGTGCAAATCGAAGGACATATAGGGCTTTGGTGCATCATTTAAATTAAATCGGACGAAAATATATATGGGAATCTGAGCCGATTTTTCCCAATTTCAATAGGGTTCGTCCTTGGACCAAATAAGTGAACTGTGCCAAATTTCATCCAAATCCGATCACAAATGCGTCCTGTACTTTGTTGACAAAAATACATGGACGGACGGACAGACTTAAAAAGTGATTCTATGCTTATTCTCAAAAGGAACCATGTGTCTATCTCGTTTCGTTTTGCCTGTTACAAACATATGCACAAAGACATAATACCCTGTAACACAGTTTGGTGAAGGGTATAATGAAAATAACTCAATTCAAACACTTCACCACTATGAGTATATTCTACATATGTATGAACAGACTTAAATATGTTATCTTTATCTATAAGGGAACCGACTAACATCAATTCATGCACATGCCTTTCTGCAACGTATGCTAAATTTCATTTTATTCGGGCAGAGTCGTTTGCGTACAATGGGACAGATTTATGTAAATCAATTTAAGGGAACCTTACATATTCTCGATTTTAAATTTTCAATCTGAACCGATTTCTCCCAATTTCGATGCGGTTCGTCCTTGGGTCAAATAAATGAGCTGTGCAAATTTCATCCAATTCGAATCATACATGCGACCTGTACTTTGTTTACAATTTAACATGGACAGACGGACGGACGGACATGCATGAATGGACTCAGAAACAACGGTAAAGTAAAAAATCGCAAGATGTTTTAATTACGAGTAAACTTCAAATTTTAATTTATTTTCATAAAAACCGTTATGTACGAACAAAATTCTTTCAATAATTTCTATCTGCACACTTAATCTCTTTAGTACAGCATATAAAAGAGATTCGAAATACAAAATATTTAAAAATAATCCAAACTAGTCAAGATCTATATTTTTTATTTATGTGACCACAATTGTGTATTGGACAACTCTGAAGAACACGTGAAAATCTCAAGAACTCTTGAAGATATAGCAGATTTATTGTGTCAGGATCAAGTGACGGCTGAAGGGCTTCTCAAACTTTCAACGCGTACTTTTCTTTAATTACAAAAAACTTTTCTTTAATTACAAAAAACAACAACAAAACAATAACAAAAATTTTTTGTAAATTATTTTTCTTCTCTTTTAAATCTTCAAATATATATGTGCAAAGTTACAAAGCTTAACAAGCATTGGTATTGATTTACCAGCCCATTGAAAATCTTGAAAAATTAAAATCGAGAATGGGTGGGGTTCCCTTAATTCCGGAATGTTTATTACACCTTTGGATTTTCCCCTTTTAAGCCATTCCATTAAACAATTTTCATTCAAACGAATTATTACATTTGTTTGGATGATAAAACATAATCGATTTATTACGTTTTCAGATTTCTAGCCGATTTGCTTAGTCACACATTTGTTTAGTACGCACACACACTCACACATGGACATAATTGCAGAGACAAAATAAAAACAAAAACAACACACAAATTCAAAACGATTGACCGATTATCATAATTGGCATAACGAAAATTTAGTTCAATGATATCGGACTTGGCACGGTATTCTAGTCACATTGGCATTCAGATATTAAACCGATCATACAACAAAAATTACAATAACAACGAATAAACCAACGACACTTGCCAACAGAAGTCGAATCGATCCACAACAAACAACAACAATCAACAAGGCATAAAGACAAGGCTTCCTCTAGTGGTCTCACCACAATTAAAGAAGTGACCACAAAAAGTAATATTTTTGACCATTCGTTCGATTACATGACGTTTCTTGATTACGACCGTCGTCATCATCACGCCAATAACAAAATTTTTTGTTAATATCGGCTAGAAAATAAGGGAAATACTTGAACATGATTAGCTGAAATTTCCGTAAATAAGTACATTAACAAAAAAATGTACTCATAATAATATAAAAAAGTACTTGGACTCACGTACTATTATCGCATAACGCACCGCACCAACCTGCACACAGTAAAGTGTTTAGCAGTGACTCGTAGCCGTTTAATGCCGAAGTGCAGTGGTGCGCATGCGCATGAGCTGCATTCGTTAAAAAATGTAACAACAAATTCTGTCTGTATATCTGTCTGTCTGATCGTTTATTTTTTTTGTTTTTTGGGGTCTTAAAGGGGGCATTGCCAGACTCAGGTGGTGGCTGGGCTCTGTTTTGCTGGTGCTGTTGTTGTTATTGTCACATTGCTAAATCGCGTGAATATTAACAGGGATCGATATCGTGCTCTGACTTTTGACTAGTTTACCATGTTTTTAAGGCTTATTGACTGGCTACCAGTTTTGGTAGCCGCACTGAATCCGTATATATGAATGAATGACCGATCAGCCAGACCATCTGATGGAATCATTGTTGTTAAGCACACATACGAACACACACACCGAAGACGACTTTATGTTATTTTAAATGATTTGCATTTGTGGTTTTTGTTTCTGTTCATCGTTTTGTAAGTGAGCGAGTGTCACAAGCCCAAACTGAAAACCTTGATACAAATGCACAAATATGTCGATATTATAATGCGTTCGAGGGTGGCGATGGTGGTAGTGGTGGTGTTACTTTGAAAGCTTTTTGACCTTAAGTCTGGCGATGTGCAAACAATTTTATTTTCTTTAACATCATGGCTATATTTGATGGGGTTTGACCGTGAAAATAAAATATTCGAAAGGAGGAGGTAGTTATTTGCATTGGATTCGAAAGGAAATTGCATGCAAGAGATTAACGGTATGAACATGTAAGAATAGAATTTTTACAGAAAATAATGTAATTCAAATAACTTAGATAATATATTGAGGAATATTATTGTCCATAGATTGAAAATTATCAGTATATGTGTAAGACTAATTTAAAATGTAACCTGCACCATATGGTGGGTTTATATTACCCATCTTGGCTTCAACCGAATTGGCTGTAATTTTATTTTTTGGCTTCTCACTTCCTACCAAAAATAATCTATAACGGTTCACTTTAAGATATATCTGCCATCTAGCAGTACCACCCGATTTTCTATAATTTAAGCATTTTAAGAGCGATTTTTAAGTACATTAGCTCTAATTTTATATTTGGACAATCTTCTTATCAATACCAATCTATATTTAGATATAATCTCGAAAAACGGCATAAAGGTACCACCTATTTTGGGTTTTTTAGGATTTTGGGGATGTTTTTCAACCAAATTATCTGTAATTTTATGTTCAAATTTCTCGCTTGGTCAAATTCATTTTTACCACAATATTCTTATCAACAATTGTAGCCAATAAAACTACAGCCGGATTGGATTAATTTAAAAAAAAAAAAAAAATAAAAAAATATATTAAAGAAAAATAAAAAATGATTCTAAAAATATTGGATATTTTTAAAAATATTTTTTGTTAACCCTTTGTGG
This sequence comes from Musca vetustissima, assembly GCF_032173495.1. Classification (NCBI taxonomy): domain Eukaryota; kingdom Metazoa; phylum Arthropoda; class Insecta; order Diptera; family Muscidae; genus Musca; species Musca vetustissima. Next base: position 31,323 of record NW_026880990.1, on the reverse strand, counting down.
CCCGAAAACATAGAAAATTTTTTCTTCAGAGATTTAATGCAACTATCCTAAATATATATTTAACAAAATTTACATGCTACATCCTTACATTTGGTACAATATATCCTTTCAGAATTGCAGCGATTTAAATTTTGTACTTTATACACAAATTGGTACTGTACACATTTTTGTCTGCCAATATTAAAAAACCCATAACTTTACCAACAATTTGAATTTTTAAATATAGTTTCGTCCGATTTCATGTAAATGGTGCACCAAAGTCCACATATATCTATATATATATATATATATCTGCACGAAATTTGGTACAGCCTAATCATTTAGGTCTAGAATGATGTCTGCCAAGTTTCATGAAAATCGGTATTTTTTTATTTAGATATAGCTCCCATATATAGTTTCGTCCAATTTTTTGTAAATATATCTATTCGATTTGCACGAAATTTGGTACAGACTAATCATTTAGATCTAGAATGATGTCTGCCAAGTTTCGTGAAAATTGTTTTCAGTTTAGATATAGCTTCCATATATAGTTTCGTCCGATTTCATGTAAATGGTGCCCCAAAGTCCCTATATATCCTTCCATTTGCACGAAATTTGTCATAACGTGCTGAATTGAGCCTAGAATTATGTCTGCCAAGTTTTAAGAAAATCGGTTCAGATTTAGATATACCTCCCATATATAGTTTCCACACATTTCATGTAAATGGTCTTTAAGTTCCTATATATCTTTCGATTTGCACAAAATTTGGCATAACGTACTGAATTGAGCCTAGAGTGATGTCTGCCAAGTTTTGAGAAAATCGGTTCAGATTTAGATATAGCTCCCATATATAGTTTCGTCCGATTTCATGTAAATGGTGCCCCAAAGTCCCTATATATCTTTCGATTTGCACGAAATTTGGCATATCGTACTGAATTAAGCCTAGAGTGATGTCTGCCAAGTTTTAAGAAAATCGGTTCAGATTTAGATATAGCTCCCATATATAGTTTCGTCCGATTTCATGTAAATTGTGCCACAAAGTACTTATATATCTTTCGATTTGCACGAAATTTGGCAATTTGCTAAGTTTCGTGAAAATCTTATATAGTTTCGTCCGATTTCATATAAATGGTGCACCAAAGTCCCTACATATCCTTCGATTTGCACGAAATTTGGCATAACGTACTGAATTGAGCATAGAGTGATGTCTGCCAAGTTTCGAGAAAATCGGTCTATATAGCTCCCATATATATTTCATATTAATAGTCCTAAAAATATACCCATAGTGGTGAAGGGAAATATCAAATCAGGCCCCGTCCACTTATACTTTCCTATATGGTTTATTTTGGTTTCTCACCAGGTGTACAATCTTCTTATCAATAACGATCTATATTTAGGTACAATCTCCCAAAACAGGATTTTGGGGGATTTTTTCAACCAAATGTGCTGTAATTTATGTTCAAATTTCTCACTATGTCAAATACATTTTTACCAAAATATTGTTATCAACAACAGCCAATAAAATTACAGCCGAATTGGATGAAATTAAAAAAAAAATTGGAGGTCCTTTCGGGACCTGGATATTTTGAAAAATATTTTTTTGTTAAATTTCAGAAGACGTAGATTTTTTAAAGAATAGTTTTCAAGGACTATTTAAGGTGTCGATTTTTTTTAATTTTTTATAATTTTTTTCAAGGACAAATGGTTGCGTGGATTTTTTAAAGAATATTTTTCAAGGCGTGTCTGAGGCCGGAATTAAAAATATATACATGTTTCAAGGCCTGAATTTAAAAAAAAATATGTATATCTAAAGCCTGAAATAAAACCAGTAAGGAAAGTAATAAAGTCGGGCGGGGCCGACTATATGTTAATAGTTCTGTTTAATATACCACTATGGGTATATTAAACAGAACTATTAACATGAAATTGGATGAAATAAAATATGTGATATTTATCTAAATGTGAATCTACCTAGATCTATCCATAAAGTATGTAAATCGACTTCAAACAAATATAAATAGGCTATGTCTGTACTTCCACAAACGTAACTACGTAATTCTATGCTCAATTTTATAAGTTGTGCAAAATTTTATGTCAACCTGACTAACATGATGAGTTTGATGCCCAATTTACTTGAAATCGGGCGAAAATATATATGGAAGCTCTATCCAAATATTAAGCGATTTCAAAAAAACTTGTCACAGGTTAGGTAATACTAATTTCAGAACGCTTTGTTCCTATCAGCCTATTAGTTCATTGGTGCGTCAATTACTTAAAATCAATCTATAATAAAAGGGAGCTATATCTAAATCTGGACCGATTTTCAGGAAACAAGGCAGACATCACTCTATGCTCAATTCAGTACGTTATGCCAAATTTCGTGTAAATCGAAGGATATATAGGGACTTTGGTGCACCATTTATATGAAATCGGACGAAACTATATATGGGAGCTATATTTAAATCAGGACCGATTTTCTCGAAACTTGGTAGACATCATTCTAGGCTCAATTCAGTATGTTATGCCAAATTTCGTGCAAATCGATAGGGACTTTGGGGCATCATTTACATGAAATCGTACGAAACTATATATGGGAGGTATATCTAAATCTGAACTTGGCAGACATCACTCTAGGCTCAATTCAGTACGTTATGCCAAATTTCGTGCAAATCGAAAGATATATAGCGACTTTGGTGCACCATTTACAGCAAATCGGACGAAACTATATATGGGAGCTATATCTAAATCTGGACCGATTTTCACGAAACTTGGCAGACATAATTCTAGGCTCAATTCAGTACGTTATGCCAAATTTGGTTCAAATCGAAAGATATATAGGGACTTTGGTGCACCATTTACATGAAATCGGACGAAACTATATATGGGAGTTATATCCAAATCTGGACCGATTTTCACGAAACTTAGCAGACATCATTCTAGACCTAAATTATTAGGCTGTACCCAATTTCGTGCAAATTGAAAGATATATAGGGACCGTTTACATTAAATCGGTTAAATATATATATGGGAGCTATATCTAAATCTGAACCGATTTTTCCCAATTTCAGTAGGGTTCGTCCTTGGGCAGAATAAGTGACCTATTCCAAATTTCATCCAATTCGGATCATAAATGCGACCTGTACTTTGTTTACAATTTAACATGGACAGACAGACGGACGGACGGACATGCATAAATCGACTTAGAAAGTGATTCTATGCATATTCTCAAAAGGAACCATGTGCCTATCTCGTTTCCTTTTGCCTGTTACAAACATATGCACAAAGACATAATACCCTGTACCACCGAAGGGCCTATGTTTGTTCGATTTACACGAAATTTGGCAGAGGGTATTAAATTGAATATAGAGTGAATAAATGGTGTATGCAACGGTTACTCAATTAGGTCAATTTGTTTATATATAGCTCCCATACATAATTTTACTCGATTTCATACAAGACGTGGTTTATTTATATATACATATTTTTTTTTTGTTCAAGGAACAACCGAGGTTTAGTTTTTTAAATGAATATTTTTTCAAGGACCCAATTAAGGTGTGGATTTTTTAAATGAATATTTTTTCAAGGACCAAATAAAGGCGTGGATTTTCAGGTGTGGATTCATGGAATAATTATACCGGGTTTGTAGAGTATTTGGTAGTAAAAATCTCACTTTCTAGTATTTAGTTTGCGGCTCATGAAAATAAAGACAAAAAGATATATAAAAAACAGTTCTTAAAAATTCACGCCTAAAGTTATGTGGGTTCGCCAAAAATAGTCTTTAAAAACCCTGCCTTATTGCTAATGTTAGTATCGTAATGTTTCTTTCAAAATTAATTAATGTTGGAAGTTTGGACCCATTGGTCATTTTTTCAAGGACCCAATTACAAAATAGCCAAAATGTTGTTTTTAAATTAATTTTTTATCATGTGAACGGTATCCGATTTGAACTAAAATGTGGTTTTTTAATTGACATATTTTTTGCAGGAGCCAAAAGGTGTGGATTTTTTAAATGAATATTTTTTCTTATGTATGTTATTGACCAATTTTTGTAATTTTATTAATCATTGATACTTTGTTGTTGGGCTTTTTTGGTCAGGTGTTTGATGAAAATAAAAACTGGCTTTTATTTCATATTTTGCTCGACGTTTCGTTGGCTTTTTTCCAACATTTTCAAGAGCGTTTTTTATTGATCTATTGACAAAATAAAAATTATAATTTCTTTTCAATATATATTGCACTTATTTTTTAACTTACTTTAATTATTTTTCATTTTGTTTATTATTTACTTAAATTAAAAAAACGGGACTCCACAACATTTAAATAAAATAAATAATAAATTAAATAATAAAATAAATAAAATCACAGTTAATAAATAAATAAATATATCACAGAACTGTTTGCAATTGAATACTGAAGCTTAGTATTGTCTTTGTCTTCCACACAAATGGATCTGTCAATTGTTGTTGAAATTAAGTGTGTATCTTTTGTTTTCGTTTTTAGCTTTGTCTAAGATTCTCACATTCTTGAAATCAGCTGTGTGGCCAGTTTCTTTAATGTGCTGTGAGAGTGCTGTTTTTTCCGTTCCTTTGTTGATGTCATTTTGATGTTCCTTCATTCTCACACTTTTTTTTTAATTTTTGACAAATTTTGTCCCTATAAAGTGAATCCCATATTCAGAATTGAAGTAGGTTGGGTAAAAATATTACGATGTACAAACTTGGATCATATCGGGCACTCCATTTGCAAAAGGAGTCGGTAGAAATATTCGAATTTAAAATATTTTGCTCAATTTCTCAATAAGGAACAAATAAAAACATTTTTTTTTCAATTTGCCACACTACTTTATTTCCATTCATTAAAACCTTCCTAAATTTCAAATCACTTTTAATGTTAGTGACACTGGAATGTCTTATTGAGTTTAATAACTTCTTGGTTATGCCCAATTATTTGACACTTTGTTTTGTACTTCTTTTGAATTGATATTACCAAATTTGGTATTGCTTTGCTACTTAAGAAGTAATGACATGGAAAATACTGGTTATTCTAATGTCTGTTGTTATTGTTTTGTTTTCAACGACGACTACTACAAATTTATGACGCAAATATTCGATAATATTATTTAATTGAAAAACAACTACAAATGACTTGGCTGGACATTGGCTAAGTCATTGGATGCGTTAAAATTCAATTAACGTAGCAGAGCTTCTCAGAGCGTTGGTTTTTGTTGTTGTTTTATTTTACAATTTAATTTTGTCGCAACGCATTTTTGTTGTGTGGGGGCTGCGTATTAGTGTTGTTGGGGTGTTCTGATTTTTTGGCTCTTTTGTTTTTAATTTCATTTTCGTAATTTTCATATAAAAAGACTTGGCAGAGCCAACAGACGACACAGTTCAAATCCACTTTTGGTATTTAGAGCACCACAAAACAACCCAAACTAAACCTAACTACAATGGCTTTCAAAGTAAGGATTAATCGGAAACGGATATTTGGACTACGCCCACAACACAATCCTTGGATATTGGATTTCTTATTAATTTATGATCTTCTTCTCTGGTATTTTTCTAGTTCGTCACTTTGTTCGCTGCTCTCGTAGCTGTTGCCAGCGCCGGTGTTATCCCAGCTGCTCCCTTGGCCGCCGTTGCCAATGTTGAGGAATACGATCCCCATCCCCAATACTCTTACGGTTACGACGTTAAGGATGCCATCTCTGGTGATTCTAAGAGCGCTGTTGAAACCCGTGACGGTGAATTCGTCCAAGGTCAATACTCTTTGAATGATGCTGATGGTTACAGACGCATTGTTGACTACACCTCTGACCCCATCAACGGTTTCAACGCTGTTGTCCGCCGTGAACCTTTGGTAGCTGCTGTTGCTGCTCCCGTCGTTGCCGCCCCTGCCCCAGTTGTCAAGGCTGCCGTTGCTGCTCCCTTCACCTATGCCGCCCCAGCTGCCTATGCTGCTGCTCCCGTCGTTAAGGCTGCCGTTGTAGCTGTCGTAAAAACTACTTTCGCATCTCCCCTTATCTCGTATGCTTATTAGATAAAGAACGGAACGATTGTGATTGTTAGTTGTTAAAGCTGAATAAAGATATGTGATGAATTAATTTTAATTGAAAATTGTGAATGATATTTTTTATAGGGAAATATGCTCATTTGGTTTAAGGAATTGAAAAATGGATATTAAGGGAACCCCCCCATTCTCGATTTTATTTTTTCCAGATTTTCAATGGGCTGGTAAATCAAAACCAATGCTTGTTAAGGTTTGTAACTTAACACATATATACTTGAAGAGTTAAATTAGAAGAAAAATAATTTACAAAAAATTTTTATTATTGTTTTGTTTTTTGTAATTAAAGAAAAGTCCTTATTTTTGATGGCGGGCATGATAACCCCTCACTGAAACATCGGAATCCGAATATTCCAACGGTGTTAGAAGGAGTACATGTCTGACTCTCGTATGAACTAGGATTATTGACTTCGCTCCAAAATTAACAAAATGGTGGACCTTTGAAAACATATTTTTGGAAAATCGCCGATTTTTTACCAAAACCCAAGTTTAAAAATAAGGAAGATCTTCACCGATTGGCTTTATCCTAGTTCATACGATAGCTATACACTCACAGAGAAACGTGTAAAAATTTGAAGTCGATTGGGTTATAAGTTTTTGTGTTATCGTGCCCGCCATTCCCAACAAAATGTTTAGAGAAAAACGCGTTTAAAGTTTGAGAAGCCCTTCAGCCGTCACTTGATGCTGACACAATAAATCGGCTATATCTTCAAGAGTTCTTGAGATTTTCATTTTAAATTTTGTAGGGACATTCTTCAATTAGTGTAGATTCCAATTATATCAACAAAATTTTTGACCCCGAGAATGGGGGGGGGTCCCCTTAATGGAGATCAAAATAGTGCCCTAGAATTAACGAAAGGTTTACCTATCATATCACATGCGCATAAGATATATGTTTTGCAACTAATTGGACCGTTACTATTGTCTGCATAATTATATTTTCATTCTATGGCTCATTAGTTTCACGTGGAATGTATGGTCTGGAGAATTGCAAGTTTACAAAAGAGGAACTTTTGAAATTTACATTTATAGAATTCTATCCCCACCATTTGTCGGAGATCACCTGAAGTATATACCCTTATGATTAGATCTTCCTACAAATTATCAATATTGGTCTACATTGTACGCCATTATATATATTTTTTGAAAGTACAACCGAAGTGGGCGTAAGAGAGTTGCTACTGGTTAATCATACCCCACACCGCTACGAGAATGTTGTAGAAATAGCTTTGTGTGGCCGTAAGTGTTTGTAACGCCGTGTAATATTGGTCCTAGACCCACGATCGTCATATCTCGACTAGCTAAGTAGGTCTAGACCAGGGTGTCCGTCAGTCTGTCCATTATAATTTGTAAACTCGATACAGGTTACAGTTATGGACCTATCGTCACGACATTTTGCATGTAGGGTCGATACTGACTAAAGAAGACTCATTTTGTTTTTGATAATGATCCGTTAGTTTTCAGGGGCTGAAATGGATAAACAACTTTACTTTTATCTGTTTTATTTCGTCTGGTCTATCTAGAGGCCACAATGATGACCGCATATATAAATACATTTTACACAGAGAAAGGGGTTTGATCGTGGAATAAGCATGACTGTTTTTTTAAAGATCCGACAATACATATTTAACGAGTCAAATGGACCCAGAAAAAGGTAAAAAATGACAAAATATGCATACTATGGCGTATATATTTAAACATGAAGGATATTGACCCGAGAAGTTGATAGTGTATCCTAGTGGAGTGGTTGACTTTACCGGGGTCTATCTAGTCTTATATTGTTTATTATTACCATTTACACACTAAAGGGCGGAAATGTAATGCTGAGAGGGAGGGAATTTTGCATGAGTTTCAGGTTATGTCCCTGGACTACGCCTATAATTTTCGATGATGATATTTTGGGGATAAAATTGACCGAAAACTTTATTTGTGTCTATTTTCTAGTCGTTCTAGTTGGGTCAAATGATGCCATAGATGAGCTGTTGACATTTAATCGGTCATTTGTAGGGTATCGTATGTTCGGCGCCGACCAACTATACTGCCCTGCTCACTGGTTATTAAATAATTGTTTGAAGGACTTTAGCAATCGAACTCAATCTAGTATTAAATATTTCACTTGTAAATATTTATAAATTTCAGACATACGGATATATAATTATTTCCAGTAAGATACACAAGGTGTCAAAATGTTTAATGTTTCAAAATATTGACCGATAGATCTAATTTTTGGATTCAAAGTAGGTTTGATAAAATGATGTGCAAAGTTTGGATCATATCGGATACCAAGATATTCTGATATCATATAAAATATGTAACTGCTTTCGAGAAGAGTTTGTCGATTTGATTGGCTGGTTACAGGCAGACGAAAGGACATCCTAAATCGATTCCAAATTATCTAAAACGGATTTGGTGCAAAGACCCTTATTAGCCGCACGGTTGATGGTAACTATTTAGAAAATATTTTCAATATGCAATGTTGGAATCAAATAAGATTCTTCTCTAACTACATATCAAAAGTTTACAAAATTTACTCTCTGATAGAATTATAAAATTTAAGAGTAACAAAAAAGATTTAAAAGATAATTGTAAAGGGTCCGACTTCTGATTTTTAAAGAAAATTGCTAAGGGGGGAACTTCAGGATCGTCTACGAAAATTGTAAAGGGTATGTTTCTAAACACTGTAGTTTCCAACAATATAACAATAAACGCTCCCCCCTTCTGCATTTTCTACGAAATTTGTAAAGGGTCAACGAGCTAGTTGATTTTAGGTAAGGCTGTAAAGTCCTACCTCAATTTATTTGGTATTTTTACACCCTCCACCAAAGTATGGAGGGTATATTAATTTCGTTTTTCTATTTGTAACTGATCGAAATGATCATTTCCGACCCTATAAATGTATATATTCTTGTAGCCCCCATTTATTCGAGTAGCCCCCATATTTTTCGGTATTTTGGTCTGTAATTTAGTACTTTGAGTTTTTATTGGGTAGCAAATCTTTCCATTAAAAATGATAAATTTAGGTCCATTTTCCGAGTAGGCCCCATATAAGGAGATTGGGGTGTTAGTAGGATGCATAACAATGTCCGAAATTAAAGACGTTTTTTACTTGTTTTTCTTTGAAAATTTTGAACATTTTGGAATTTATGCGGAGGTCGAATATAAATTTGTTGAATAAGATTTGAAAATTTTGTTTTAAAAACGACACTAGGTGTCTAAAACAGATATGTTTATGAGACACGTCGAAAAAGTTTTTAGGCTGAAAATATAACATATTTCTTTGATTTGACGTCTACGATATTCAACCGGATTATGCATTTTTCAATACTAGAAGTTTGGGTTAATATCATGCAGTTTGGATCACTGCATTGGCAAGGTTAATGTACCAATCAAGGTCGTCTGCTGTATTATTTGTTATACATTTAGTCCGTTATAAACTCCAGATACATTTCCTAAAACTTAACATTGTAACACGTACCAATTGAAAGTAACTGCTTAAATTTTTTGGGATGTGGAATTTTGCACAGTGGTTAAAAACTAAAAAATGGTAATTGTTTAGTGAGTATTTTAAATTATTCGACATAAGTTATAAGAATAAAGAAAGTATCATCATTCAACCGGACCTAAAATTGTATACCCTACTCCATTCAAAATTCCTTAAATCAATCGGAACTTTAATATTGGAAAAGTTGCTGCAAAAAATTCTGCTCATCCGTTGCTAATGCTCTGGAAAAAAAATAACTGTAAAATTGTTAACACTTAGTTCGAAAAATTGGGTTAGGAATTTCAACATAATGGAATTAAGCTGATGGAACTGTGGTGGGATCTTTGTCAAAATATGGGCGAGTACCTAAAATAGTCGGCACATATGTTTTTCATCCCCCAAGAACCCAGAATGACAAGTTACATCCAAAATACCGAGATTGAGCTGGGCTTATCTACTTTGGCTAAACATGGATCTATGTGGACAAATGTATGCAGAGGTATATTACCCTTCAATGGACCTATATGGAAAATGTCTGTTAAGATATTTTTTACGATCCAAGAACCCAGAATTCCTTATGACAACCCCTTTAGTTTGAAAATGCTGCTAAAACCATAAAATATGGAAAATGGGGCGGGACAATTATAAGTGGATATATACTAAAGTGTAATAATTCTAAACCAAAACAAAACACATGTTACCACTGTGCTACTCACATTGATTGACTTGGATTAGTGTACTATGTTAAAATTCCAATAACGTTCAGAAGTTGTGTTTTCTCAATACACATTACACTTAATTGTTGGTGTTATTGTTTGCTTGTTTGTTTCTACACATTCATGGCGACGTCTTCGGTTGTGTCTTTGTTGGTTGGGAATTTAATTTTATTTTCATATAAAAGGCAAGGTACGCCTGACAATCGACACAGTTCAAAACCAAATTTGGTATTTAGAGCATATCAAACCAACTCAACCCAAATTTTATTAAAATGGCATTCAAAGTAAGAAAGATAATTGAACACAATACGCGGATATAACTCTTCAACTACCAGAAATTCTTTGGATAATGGATATTAATTGGTGATTTATTTTTTTGTTTAGTTCGTCACTTTGTTCGCTGCTCTCGTAGCTGTTGCCAGCGCTGGTGTTGTCCCAGCCACCCCATTGGCCGCCGTTGCCAAGGTCGAGGAATACGATCCCCATCCCCAATACTCGTACGGTTATGATGTTAAGGATGCCATCTCTGGTGACTCCAAGACCGCTGTTGAAACCCGTGATGGTGGTTTCGTCCAAGGTCAATACTCTTTGAATGATGCTGATGGTTACAGACGCATTGTTGACTACACCTCTGACCCCATCAATGGTTTCAACGCTGTTGTTCGTCGTGAACCCTTGGTAGCTGCTGTTGCCGCTGCTCCAGTTGTTAAGGCTGCCGTTGCTGCTCCTTTCACCTATGCCGCTGCTGCCCCTGTAGTTAAGGCTGCCTACGCTACCGCTCCTTTCACCTATGCTGCCCCAGCTGCCTATGCCGCCGCTCCCGTAGTCAAGACTGTTGCCCCAGCCCACTTCGGTTATGCTGCCCCAGCTGCTTATGCTGCCGCTCCCGTCGTTAAGGCTGCCGTCGCTGCTGGCCCAGCTGTCGTAAAAACTAGCTTCGCATCTCCTCTTATCTCTTATGCTTATTAGATAAAAACGGATTGACTGTGATTGTTAGTTGTTATAGCTGAATAAAGATATGTGATGAATTAATTTTAATTGAAGTTATAGATTTGTTTTTATTGAAAAACTCACATGGGGAGAGATTATCTCTCCATATTTTGATCATGAAGTTGAATTTAGAGTTCTCAAACTATTTTTACATATGTTTATAACCTTAGCCTTAATCCCCATAATACAAAGAAATAATCGTAATTGAAATATCGGTTTTAGAAACCACGTTTTAGTGGTTCAAATCCATTTCAGGCAATTTTTAAATGATTTAAAAATTCGTCTGCCGATTCATCCCAACTTTTTACATCTTTATATTGTTTCCTATATAAATAAATTCCGAAGATATTTAACGTGAAAACATGACGCAATGAAATATGTAGCCAATTGAGTGCCTGATATATTTAAAAATAAATATATCATGTGTTATTATGGTATCCATCGGTTCACTACCTCTGGTACCTTCGACTTGAAGTGTCAATTTTTAAATACTAGTAAAATTTGATTGGAAACAAAAGTAGTTTACTAAAAAAATTAAATGGTTCATCGTGGTATTTTTACATAACCTGCATTAAATGTGATATTGAGAACAGTATATTTAGGTCTACGTTTTGAAATAGGCTCCATATAACAGTACCTTCTCATAAAGGACCTACGCACCTGTTTTGCCATTGCTAAAGCGGCTTGTCAGGTATATCAGGCACAATCGGTTTTACAAATGTATTACATTAATAATTTTTATTTCAAAAACCTCAAGTTTCGACATTTGTCCTTAAAAATCAATTTTTTGTTGTAACGACGGATATTTGTTCATACATTTTACAATTGCTTTCACGATATATAATATGTAACATTAACAGTAAAAATCTTCTAAAGTGTGTTGATGGTTCTGAACTCCTAAGTGTTGGGGCAGCATTTCCCTTCATCTGGGAACCTAGAATCATATTAAACCCTGCTTATCTTTGATAATTTTAATATCAGCAACACATCTCACTCAGAACCACAAACCTAAATCTGCTTAAAAATGTAGGTTAGACGTACAAAGCCTTTAATTCAGAAGGATTGTCCTAATCAAAATTCGGCCATTTATTTCAACATGCGATGTATTAACTATTTTTTCATCAGGATTGCTGGATTGAACAGGAAGAATCCTGATTGTAATAATAATCTGGTAACGATCTATCCCTCTTATTACACCAGAATTGCTTTCTGGGATATCTACTGAAGTATTGTACTGAGGTATAAAAGTCGAAATGTCTCAGATAGAAGATAAAACCTTATTTTTAAAAATTATAAACGTAGATTAGTTCGGCCGCGCCAAACTTTTGTACCCTGCACCATAAGAAGCACAATTAAAATACCTGTAATCATTCGGGACACTCATGTAGACCAATGTCGGTAGGGACATTTGATACCCATTGGAAACTCAAAATACCAAATTACGGCGAATTCGATAGATATCGCTAATTTTTGGTAGGGAGATTTGCTATCCAATGATAATTCGAAATTATAGAATAGACAAAATTATATACAATTCGATTGAAAAACCAGTAAGGAAAGTAGTAAAGTCGGACGGGCCGACTATATGATACCCTTCACCACTATGGGTATATTAAACAGGACTATAACATAAAATTGGATGAAAGAAATGTGATATTTATCTAAATGTGAATCTACCTAGATCTATCCATAAAGTATGTCAATCGACTTCAAACAAATATAAATAGGTCATCCGTTGGGCTATGTCTGCACTTCTAGAAAACGCAACTACGTAATTCTATGCTCAAGTTTGTAAGTTGTGCAAAAATTTGATGTTAATCTGACTAACATGAAGAGTTTGATGCCTAATTTACTTGAAATCGAGTGAAAATATATATGGAAGCTCTATCCAAATATTAAGCGATTTCAAACAAACTTGTCACAGGTTAGGTTATACTAATTTTAGAACGTTTTTTTCCTATCAGCCTATTGGTTCCTTGGTGCGTCAATTACTTAAAATAAATCTATAATTAAAGGGAGCTATATCTAAATCTGGACCGATTTTCACGAAACAAGGCAGACATCACTCGTGTAAATCGAAAGATATATAGCGACTTTGGTTTTCCATTTAGATGAAATCGGACGAAACTATATATAGGAGCTATATAGAAATCTGGACCGATTTTCACATCACTCTAGGATCAATTCAGTACGTTATGCCGAATTTCGTGCAAATCGAAGGATATATAGGGACTTTGGTGCACCATTTATATGAAATCGGACGAAACTATATATAGGAGCTATATCTAAATCTGGACCGATTTTCACGAAACTTGGCACACATCATTCTAGGCTCAATTCAGTATATTATGCCAAATTTCGTGAAAATTGAAAGATATATAGGGACTTTGGGGCACCATTTACATGAAATCGGACGAAAATATATATGGGAGCTATATCTAAATCTGGACCGATTTTCACGAAACTTGGCACACATAATTCTCGGCTCAAGTCAGTACGTTATGCCAAATTTGGTGCAAATCGAAAGATATATAGGGACTTTGGTGCACCATTTACATGAAATCGGACGAAACTATATATGGGAGCTATATCTAAATCTGGACCGATTTCACGAAACTTGGCAGACATCATTTTAGACCTAAATGATTGGGCTGTACCAAATTTCGTGCAAATCGAAAGATATATAGGGACCGTTTACATTAAATCGGATAAATATATATATGGGAGCTATATCTAAATCAGAACCGATTTTTCCCAATTTCAATAGGGTTCGTCCTTGGGCCGAATAAGTGGCCTATGCCAAATTTCATCCAATTCGGATCATAAATGCGACCTGTACTTTGTTTACAATTTAACATGGACAGACAGACAGACGGACGGACATGCATAAATCAACTTAGAAAGTGATTCTATGCATATTCTCAAAAGGAACCATGTGTCTATCTCATTTCCTTTTGCTTGTTACAAACATATGTACAAAGACATAATACCCTGTACCACAGTGTGGTGAAGGGTATAAAAATGGAGATTCTGCCACAGTCACATATCATGGGTAAAGTGGTAAAATTGTAAAGAAATTTGAGGAGACTGGAGCGAGTGTAAAGTCCAGCTCACCCAAAAAAAAAAGAAACCACCTGTAGGCAGGTGGAATGGTTGCTTGAACAACAGGCGGTGGACGGTAATTTTGAAATAAAATATTCTTCATCGGTGAAGAACATTGTTAATGAACGAAATTGCCATATTTGGACTACAAGTAATTAAAGAGAGGTCATTACATCCAGAAAAAATCACTGTTTAGTGCGCTCTTTGTTCCAAAGCGGTTAGACGACCACCATTTCGTCACTGTCATTTTGGAGTTTTGTATAATATATCATTTCACCAAAAATTATTAATATTGATTCAAGTCATTGCACTAAAATTATTTATTTCTGTACAAAAATTATTAATATTTACCAAAGTCGGTATTTTTGGGAATTCTGGATACGTTTTCAACTGAATTGGCTGTAATTTGTATTCTCTTTGCCTGTCAAATTTCAATACCCAAAATTATCAAAATTCACCGCTTTGGTATAGCCGCAGAGTTTACAAAGTCAACCACAATTATTCGTAGCGAATCACTATTTGTTAAACTCTTCTAATTACCCCTTTAGGAATACGAACTTCATTCCCAATAGTCTTATGGTTCAGATATTAAGAATGGCAACGCATCGACAAAGTAGAAACCCAAATGTTTTACTTCTCGCATATTGGTTGGGTATACGTTTTTATATAAATGCAGTACATCGTGTGATTCTAAAATTAAAATATTTACGAAAAATGTCAATTCATTTGATGACCTATCCCAATATTAGAGACACACGACCCGTTATTCGAATTTATCGTATACACCACTTTACAATTAAAAAGTTCATAAACCCCTGATCTCCGTTTACTTGTATTGAAAACGGATGCCAATGTATTAGTGTATTAAAATTCAACTACCGTTTATAAGCACTAGTTCAATGTTACACTTAAAGTTTGTTAAAGAGTACTGTTACACATACATATGTAGTTGAACACGATTTTAAATCGGGTTTTTTATACGTTTTTTCATATAAAAGTACAGCACTAGTTGACAAGCGACACAGTTCAAATCCATTTTTGGTATTTCGAGCATATCAAAACAAACCCTAAACATTATTACAATGGCATTCAAAGTAAGGATTAAACATACAATAAGGATACAGTCTTTCGGATAATGGATATTAATAAATTAATTTTATGTCTATTTCTAGTTCGTCACTTTGTTCGCTGCTCTCGTAGCTGTTGCCAGCGCCGGTGTTGTCCCAGCCACCCCATTGGCCGCTGTTGCTAAGGTCGAGGAATACGATCCCCATCCCCAATACTCGTACGGTTATGATGTTAAGGATGCCATCTCTGGTGATTCCAAGAGCGCTGTTGAAACCCGTGATGGTGGTTTCGTTCAAGGTCAATACTCCTTGAATGATGCTGATGGTTACAGACGTATTGTTGACTACACCTCTGACCCCATCAACGGTTTCAACGCTGTTGTCCGCCGTGAACCTTTGGTAGCTGCTGTTGCCGCTGCTCCCGTTGTCAAGGCTGCCGTAGCTGCTCCCGTCGTTGCTGCCCCTGCTCCAGTTGTTAAGGCCGCAGTTGCTGCTCCCTTCACCTATGCCGCTGCCGCCCCTGTCGTCAAGGCTGCCTACGCTACCGCTCCTTTCACCTATGCTGCCCCAGCTGCCTATGCCGCCGCTCCCGTAGTCAAGACTGTTGCTCCAGCCCACTTCGGTTATGCTGCCCCAGCTGCTTATGCTGCTGCTCCTGTCGTTAAGGCCGCCGTCGCTGCCCCCGTTGTTGCTGCCCCAGCTGTTGTGAAGACTAGCTTCGCATCTCCCCTTATCTCTTATGCTTATTAGATAAAAACGGAACGACTGTGATTGTTATAGCTGAATAAAGATATGTGATGAATTAATTTTAATTGAACTTATCGATTTGTTTTTTATTTGAAAAATAACCCAATTTACTCCTTTGATTATGGAGTTGAGTTCTCAATGGGTAAAATAATTCTTAACAAATGTTTAAACACTTAGGATTAAAGCCCATACTTCTAAAAAGACTTATAGAAATATCGGTTTAGACAATTTGGAGTCCATTTGAAATGTCCATCCGTATATTCCAACTTTGTACATCGTCATAATATCCGACGTATCATGATTCGAATGTATCATCACTTTAAAAGATCAATTTCAAAGCAGATTTTTTGTTGTAGCGATGGATATCGGTCTAAACCCATGTTAAATCAGATTGAAAATGTGAATTAGATCTTCAAATTTCTAGTGCCAAAGAAATTAACTTAATCATTCATTACAGTAGCATCTGCATTAATTCATTTTTCCGACAGGTGCGCAAATAATGTCTACAGCATTGTTCTCTTTCCAGTTAATCATTTTTGCCTTCGAACAGTGGGTAAATACTCAAAATAGGGGCACCTTTGTATGGGGGCTGCCAGTAAACATTGATCTACATACATACATTTTTGCATGGACATTTGGTACCCAAAAAGAACACTCTGTGCCAAATTACAGCCAATTTGGTTGTAAAATGTTTCTAATTGACAAAAAATACCTTAAATCGGGAGATACGATTATATGGGGGCTATATCAAAACTTGGACCCAGGGACCATTTTAGATTTCTATATTTGTTTTGACATTAAAAACATGTATGCAACATTTTGGCCGCCTATGTAAAGTGGTTCGGCAGTTAATGAGTTTATACCCAATTTTGGGGTAAAAACTCGGGTATTTACCCAAGTATTTACCCACGTTTTTAAAGTATCGTAAAACTATCCATTCTAAATCGATTTGATAACAGAAACCCGTAGGGTCTAAGATGTTGTATTACCGATTCAATATAGTAAATACCCAAATAAATAACCGCAAATGGGTATTTACCCGGTATTTCCCCACCCCTTGGGTATTTACCCGGTAAATACCATCTCTATACATCCATAGTACCGAAGTACCTACGCCTAAGGCCAGCTCAGACAAAAACTGAAACCAACTGATCATTTATAACGTGGCTATTTTGGAAAAAAATCTTCAGCGATGAAGCACATTTCTTATTCGGTGGGTATGTTAAAAAAATTTTCGTATTTGGGCTTCTGAGAATCCTCAAGTAATTAAAGAGAGGCCAAAATTCTTCGGTGGGTATGTTAAGAAAATTTTCGTATTTGGGCTTCTGAGAATTCTCAAGTAATTAAAGAGTGGTCAACAAAATCTGAAAATTCAGTGTATGTTGCGTCCTTTGGCCCGAAGCCGTATTTGGACTCACCTCTGCTAAATTTCGTGTAAATCGAACAAACAAAAGCTCTTCGGTGCACCATTTATATAAAGTCGGACGAAAATATATATGGGAGCTATATCTAAATCTGAACCCATTCTAACAAAACTTCACATTAGTCTATATGGAGATAATTCAGTTCGCTGCTCAAAAATTTGTTTCGATCGGAAAAGTTTGGTGCACCAGTTACATAAAATCGGACGAAACTTTTTCAACAAAACTTCACAAACATTAAACTGGACTTTAACCGATTTTCTTTCAAAAGAGTTCGTCCTTGGGCCGAATATGTGACTTGTGCCAAATTTCATCAAAATCGACCACAAGAATACATGGACATACGTACGGACACAGAAAGTCATTCTATGCATATTATCAAAAGGCATGTGTCTATCTCGTTTCATTTTTCTTATTACAAACATATGCACGAGACATAAGAATGACATCTATTGTGACAGTAAGTCTAAGTCAACAAACAAAACCACATCCACAAAATAAAAAGTCAAAATTGTTATCGTATATTGAATGGGTACATGTTTTTATATAAATTTAGTACATCGGATTCACAGATGTTCTGATGACTCATTTTATTATTTCATCAAATTAAAATATTTACGAAAAAATGTCAATTCATCTGTTGACCTATCCCAATATTAGAGACACACGACACGTTATTGGAATCTATCGTATGCACCACTTTACAATAAAAAAGTTCATAAACCCCTAAGCTCCGTTTACTTGTATTGAAAACGGCTGCCAATGTATTAGTGTATTAAAATTCAACTACCGTTTATAAGCACTAGTTCAATGTTACATTTTATGTTTGTTAAAGAGTACTGTTACACATACATATGTAGTTGAAAACGACTTTAAATCGAGTTTTTGTTTATACGTTTTTTCATATAAAAGTCCAGCACTAGTTGACAAACGACACAGTTCAAATCCATTTTTGGTATTTCGAGCATATCAATCACAACAACCCCAAACATTATAAAAATGGCATTCAAAGTAAGGATTAATCGACATTTTAAGGATACATCTCTCATAACCTGATATGGATATTGGATATTAATAAAAGCACAATTTATCCTCGTTATATTTTTTTCTAGTTCGTCACTTTGTTCGCTGCTCTCGTAGCTGTTGCCAGCGCCGGTGTTGTCCCAGCCACCCCTTTGGCCGCTGTTGCAAAGGTCGAGGAATACGATCCCCATCCCCAATACTCATACGGTTATGATGTTAAGGATGCCATCTCTGGTGATTCCAAGAGCGCTGTTGAAACCCGTGATGGTGGCTTCGTTCAAGGTCAATACTCTTTGAATGATGCTGATGGTTACAGACGTATTGTTGACTACACCTCTGACCCCATCAACGGTTTCAACGCTGTTGTCCGCCGTGAACCTTTGGTTGCTGCTGTTGCCGCTGCTCCCGTTGTCAAGGCTGCCGTAGCTGCTCCCGTCGTTGCTGCCCCTGCTCCAGTTGTTAAGGCCGCAGTTGCTGCTCCCTTCACCTATGCCGCTGCCGCCCCTGTCGTAAAGGCTGCCTACGCTACCGCTCCTTTCACCTATGCTGCCCCAGCTGCTTATGCTGCCGCTCCCGTAGTCAAGACTGTTGCCCCAGCCCACTTCGGTTATGCTGCCCCAGCTGCTTATGCCGCTGCTCCTGTCGTTAAGGCTGCCGTCGCTGCTCCCGTTGTTGCTGGCCCAGCTGTTGTGAAGACTAGCTTCGCATCTCCCCTTATCTCTTATGCTTATTAGATAAAAACGGATCGACTGTGATTGTTAGTTGTTATAGCTGAATAAATAAATGTGGTGAATTAATTTAATTGAAGAGAATTTTATTTTGGGGATTTACATTTGTGTAAGGGTTCTACATACATATTTGTTTAAGTTAAACAGCCATAATATTTTCTTATGCCTGTGGCCAAATCCGTTTTATACAATTTGTAATCGACTTAAGAAATGTCCATGCTGTTTTTACTTCAGTATATTCTTAAGAAATTTCGTCCATAACATTCCATCGAAATGAAAAAAGTACCAAATTGGACAATATCGATTCATTTTTTCTGGTTTACAAAAAAAAAAAAAAAAAAAAAACAAATAAAAATGTTTCAAAATTCTCAATAACTTTTATTGTAGTATTTTCGAACTTTTTATATCCACCACCACATCTAAAATTAATTGAGACCTTTATATGAGGATTATGCCATAGTTATTTGCGTGACCCTTCTCTGAGGGCGCTGTAAAAATATGGACGTATATTGAACATTTTCTGTGAATAAGTTGTTCATCCATCAAGATCTCGGAAAGCCATTTTATAAACTAATCGTGATCGTTGGTATGTATATCGAAATTGGGAGCGAAACTTGGGGGAAGGATTGAAAGAGAACCAAAAATAATAATTACAGAAAATTCGGTTGAAAACACTATATTGATAAGTTTGGGTAGAAATGTTAGAGACCCACGGAGAAATTATAAGATCTAATTATAGCTAATGCGGTTGAAAATGTGCCAACAAATTACCAGAATACCGAAATATGAGGGATGCCGTTATAGAGGGGTCTACCACGAAACATTACCGATATTAATGAGTGAGATTTCCTACCCCTATAAATATGTCAAAGTGTAAAATTACAGCCCATTTCATTGGAACAAGAAATTTGGGAGATACCGTTATATGGGGCCCAAACCGTGTATCTAAATAGAAGTCATAATATTAAATGACAGCCAATTCGGACGAAAAACGCGTTCAGAATCTATCGAATACAGCAAATTTAAGGGGTGCCGTTATATGGAAGATATGACTAGACATGGAATTATATAGCCTATTTATACATTTGACCTGACATTAAACCAAAGTCAAATCAAAACTAAATGTCTGCACTCCTTTCTAATCCCTTCCGAAGGTTGGGTAATAACAACAGAAAAACGGTCGGTCAGGGTATAAAAATTCGAAATTTTCAATAAAAAATAATTCATCATATTTCTTTATTCAGCTATAACAACTAACGATCACAGTCGAATCCGTTTTTATCTAATAAGCATAAGAGATAAGAGGAGATGCGAAGCTAGTCTTCACAACAGCTGGGCCAGCAACAACGGGAGCAGAGACGGCAGCCTTAACGACAGGAGCAGCGGCATAAGCAGCTGGGGCAGCATAACCGAAGGTAGCTGGGGCAACAGTCTTGACTACTGGGGCCGCGGCATAAGCAGCTGGAGCAGCATAACCGAAGGTAGCTGGGGCAACAGTCTTAACTACGGGTGCGGCGGCATAGGCAGCTGGGGCAGCATAGGTGAAAGGAGCGGTAGCGTAGGCAGCCTTGACGATAGGGGCGCCAGCGGCGTAGGTGAAGGGAGCAGCAACGGCAGCCTTAACAACTGGAGCAGGAGCAGCGGCAACAGCAGCTACCAAAGGTTCACGACGGACAACAGCATTGAAACCGTTGATAGGGTCGGAAGTGTAGTCAACAATGCGTCTGTAACCATCAGCATCATTCAAAGAGTATTGACCTTGAACGAAACCACCATCACGGGTCTCCACGGCGGTCTTGGAGTCACCAGAGATGGCATCCTTAACATCATAACCGTACGAGTATTGGGGATGGGGGTCGTATTCCTCGAACTTGGCAACGGCGGCCAATGGGGTGGCTGGGACAACACCGGCGTTGGCAACAGCTACGAGAGCAGCGAACAAAGTGACGAACTAGAAAGAATAAATAAATAATTCCGCAATTAATATCCATTATCCAAGTACATATTTCGTAGAGTTTGTGTATATCCGTATTGTGTTCAGTTATCCTTCTTACTTTAAATGCCATTTTAATACTGTTTGGGGTTGTTTGGTTGATATGCCCTAAATACCAAATATGGTTTTGAACTGTGTCGTTTGTCAAGCGTAGCTAGTCTTTTATATGAAAAATTAAATTATTTTTAAAACAAATAAAACAGTTCGGCGTACACCAATACTAATAGTTTGTGTGTTCGATTTAAATATCAAAATTTGAAAGTGTAACTTTAAAGTGCGGATTCTGAACGTTAATTGAATATTAAGATGGTGTGTGAAACAAAGTATTGCTTACACATTTGATGATTAATCAGTCAAAAATCAGTGGGCTAACAAGTGTAAAATAATTGGGATTTAAATATTTTCTGAATTATATTACAATTTCGTAAAATAAAAATTGACATTTTACTTTTCTATTTATAGAAATCAACTCATTTTTATAACGCTCTATAAGGAGGATCTCTCCTCAAAAAAATGCCATATAGATACTCATTTTGGTTCATCTCCCTATTTTTAAGTTTTAATCACTTATTTTATAATCTCTGTCTTATAGCTAAAGCGGCTTTAGATGCCAAGTATTTTGTGAGAAAATCGAATTCTGTACATCTGTATGGGGGGTTAGGGTCCACGATATCTCACGAAGTAAGTAATTGATTTTAACTAATTTTCGCATATCGTATAGCCACTAAGTGTGGACCGATTCTCAAATATTAAATACGAGTATATGCTTGGTTAAATGAGAAGACTAAGGTCCGAACATGTTATACCCTTCACTAATTTACATCGACCAGGGATTTTTAAATACATAAATTGGGAAAGAACCGTTTTTGGGTTTTTATCAAATTATTGGTCTATTTTAATAATTTACTTCAGGGGTGTATTTAAAACATTGAGAAACCAAAATAAACACAAGTAAAAACCAGTAAGGAAAGTAGTATAGTCGGACTGGGCCGACTATATGATACCCTTCACCACTTTGGGTATACTCAACATATGTATCCTAAAAGACGTCGATTTTTCGAAGGAAAATTTACATGAAATTGAACGAACTTAAATATGTGATCTTTATCTATATCTGAACTGACTCACATCAATCCCTACACATGTCATTCTGCAACCTATGCTAAATTTTGTAAACCAATTTAAAGCAAACTTGACACACACTATACGGGATGCTACACTGTTTATAGTTTAATCTCAATCAGACACGCATTGATTATTTGGTATACAATTAACATGAATAAGTCGAAATTATCTATGGAAGCTATGCTATATCTATATCTGAACCGATTTCAAGGAAACTTATCAGAGATTAATTTATATTACCTTCATTATGTTGTGTCAATCGGCCTAGCTATTGACCTTTAGTGCACAATTTACTTAAAATCGGACGGAAATATATATAGAGGTGTATGTAAATCTGAACCGATTATCATGAAACCTTGCCCACATCATTCTAGATTTAATTCAGTACGCTATCCCAAAATCGAAATATATATAGGGACTTTGGTACACTATTTACATAAAATCGGGCGAAACTATATATGGGAGCTATATCTAAATCTGAACCTATTTTCACGAAACTTTGCACACATCATTCCAGACTCAATTCAGTACGCTATGCCAAAATTCGTGCAAATCGACGGATTTTCAGGGACTTTGCTGCACCATTTACCTAAAATCAGGCGAAACTATATATGTGAACTATATCTAAATCTGAACCGATTTTCACGAAACTTAGCACACATATTTCTAGACTTAATTCAGTACGCTATGCCAACATTCGTGCAAATCGAAAGATTTTCAGGGACTTTGGTGCACCATTTACTAAAAATCGGGCGAAACTATATATGGGAGGTATATCCAAATCTGAGCCGATTTTCACAAAACTTAGCACACGTCTTTCTAGACTTAATTCAGTACGCTATGCCAAAATTTGTGCAAATCGAATGATTTGCAGCGACTAAAGTCCGAATATCGGGCAAAAATATTTATGGGAGCTACATCTAAATCTGAACCGATTTTTCCCAATTTCAATAGGGTTCGTCCTTGGGCCAAATAAATGAGCTGTACCAAATTTCAGCCAAATCGGATTATAAATGCGACCTGTACTTTGTTTACAATTTAACATCAACAGACGGACGGACGGATGGACATGCATAAATCGACTCAGAAAGTGATTCTATGCATATTCCCAAAGGGAACCATGGGTCTATCTCGATTCCTTTTGCCTGTTACAAACATATGAACAAAGACATAATAATAATAACCAGTGAGCGGAGCAGTATAGTCGGACGGGGCCGACCATACGATACCCTACACAACTACCACGGAACTCAAATTTTTTTCGGATGTTTATTCCGAGCCCGGGCAATATTTCGTGATATTTGCACCCTCTTGCCCGATTAGAGGTAAACAGCACCTCTTCCTCACACTTTTCCGAATATTACGAGTATTCAGTACAGCTATTGTCCAGATTCCCTTCACCGTGGGTTGTGTTGTGATGTTCGGCTTTCATTTGTGGTCTATAGATCGACTCGAAAATAACACAAAAAATTAAGTTTTCGGTCCACTTCATTCCAAAATTATTATCTGGTCATCACCGAAAATTATAGGCGTTGTCCTTGACCATAACTGGAACCTCATGGAACATTTCAAAGCGATCAGCGCTATAGTTCAGCTCTCCAGAGTGATAATGGGTTACTAAATAATATACAAATACGGAGATAACTGTAAACATTTAAGTGTAACTCTCTCATCCGAGCACATACAACAATATAATTGGTCTTAATTTAAAGGTCAACCACTCCTCTTGGATATAATATCAACTTCTCGGGTATATGTCCTTCAGGGATAAATATATATGCCATAGTATAATAATTTTGTCATTTTTCACACAAAAGTCAGGGTCCATTTGACCCGCTAAATATTGACCGATCTTTATCAAAACATGCATGCTTATTCTTTGGCCTGATCCCCTTCTTCATGCAAAATTTCAAGATGTTCGAGCCATTATTGCGGCCTCTGGAGCGACCAGAAAAACCGACAAAAATTTAGTATTTGGTCCATTTCATCCCCTAAATATTAACCGACCTTTCCCAAAAACAATAGGGGTCTTCATTGGCCACAAACCATCCTACATGCAAAATTTCGTGAAGATTGGTCCATAACTGTGGCCTGTATCGTGTTTACAAATTATAATGGACAGACGGACGGACGGACGGACACACATGTCTAGATCGACTCAGCTAGTCGAGATATGACGATCGGTATACTTAAAGGTGGGTCTAGGAGCAATATTTCGCGGCGTTACAAACTTTTGGGGCTGCACAAAGCTATAATACCCTGACAACATAGTTGTGTAGGGTATAAAAAGTCGGACAGGGCCGACTATATGATACCCTTCACCACTTACAAGAGATGCTCATATGTATAGGAAGTGATGCAAATGTGGTATAGGTTGGTAATGTGGAATAGTCACTTTTTTGTAAACTGAAAATTTTAGAATAACTGAAACATGTTCTATAGTTTGCTGTTCTCAAAAAAATAAGATAGCAATGTTCTGTTTAATTTACTTAATACTCACGTTGAGAATCAGTACCAAAAATTAAATTTTTCATGAAATTGACTTTTTTTCGGTTGAAGTTTAAAAATAATTATTTGTTTTACAGAAATATTTTAATCTTTATTATTAAAGCATTAAAATAATTAGTAAGTACTAAAAATCAAATAATATGCGCGATTGCGACACATATTTACCAATTTAGGAAAAAAACTAAATCTCATTACTATTTGAAACATTTGTACTCTACGAGAGTCTACCATGAATCACAAGGATGAAAAATAAAGGCTATGAGTTTTAACAACTTCTCCATACAAAAATTAAATATTGCCATGTGTAGACATTATTATATAATAAAAATTAAAGTTCCACCTAACGTACCGGTTAAAAATCTCAACAGACATAAATCTCAAGCTAATTGGCATTCATTAAAAACAATAAATTATATAAGATATCAATTGGAAGTGAAAATTGTACTATACCACATTAAGATCATGTTGTATACCACATTACCAGCACTTTTTTTTAGGGGACCCCCCATTCTCGGGGTCAAAATTTTTTGATTTAATTCGAATCTACACTAATTCAAGAATGTCCCTACAAAATTTCAAGTGTAAATCTCAAGAACTCTTGAAGATATAGCCGATTTATTGTGTCAGCAACAAGTGAAGGCTAAAGGGCTTCTCAAACCTTAAACCCGTTTTTCTCTTTTGCGAATGGCGGGCACGATAGGTCAAAAACTAATAACCCAATCGATTCCAAATTTTTACACGTTTCTCTGTGAGTGTATAGCTATCGTATGAACTAGGACAAAACCAATCGGTGAAGATCTTCCTTATTTGTTATCTTGGTTTTTGGTCAAAAATCGGCGATTTTCCAAAAATATTTTTTCAAAGGTCCGCCATTTTGTCAATTTTAGAGCGAAGTCAATAATTTTAGGTCATAGGAGAGCCAGACATATACTCTTTCTAACACCGTTGGAATTTTCGGATTCCGATGTTCCAGTGAGGAGTTATCATGACCGCCATAAAAAATAAGGACTTCTTGTTAATTACAAAAAACAACAACAAAAAATTTTTGTAAATTATTTTTCTTCCTTTTTAAATCTTCAAATATATATGTGCAAAGTTACAAACCTTAACAAGCATTGGTATTGATTTACAGGCCCATTGAAAATCTTGAAAAATTAAAATCGAGAATGGGGAATGGAATTTCAAATATTTTCTTAAATATCTCTTAAATTGTTAGGATAATATTATTTTCAAATTGATACATGGAAAGACAACACATTTAACATGTTAAGTGTATAATATCAATTTAATCGGATAAAAAATAAAAATGTGGCAATCTAAAAACAAATGGGTATACCACATTTGCATCACCTCCTGTACAATATCATATAGATGGTCCCTTGGAGGACCATTGAAATTGAATCGGACGAAATTAACTGCGTAAAGTACATAGATTTTTGAACTAAATTAAAACAACCCATACACATACCAATCAGAAATATATAAGAAGAAAAATATATATAAGATCTATATATAAATGGACGTATTTGAGCAACCGCGGCATCCACCGTCTGGTATGCTGCAACACAGTGCGCTAACAGACACGTAAATCGACATAGAGTTTTATTCCGACCAAGAATATATATACTTGGTGGGGTTTTCGGTGAGTCGAGGTGTTGCAAACGGAATGAAGTGACAAATTATAGTCACTTCGAATGGATAGAACCTTCATGTATTTAAAATGCAGCTGGGCATTGCCATGGACCTATATACAGAAATATAGATAATATATAGACCATTTTTTTGCATTTAATATTGTATTAAATGTACCAAGGCAAATAAATAATAAAGATAAGTATTAAAATTTAAATTAATTCATATATTTTTATTCGGCTATAACAATTAACAATGGCAAGCAAATTCATTTACTTAATAAGCGTAAGAGATAAGGGGAGAAGCGAAGCTAGTCTTCACAACAGCTGGTCCAGCAACAACGGGAGCAGCGACGGCAGACTTAACTACGGGAGCGGTGGCATAAGCAGCTGGAGCAGCATAACCGAAATGAGCTGGGACGGCAGCCTTAACTACGGCAGCAGCGGCGTAAGCAGCTGGGGCAGCATAACCGAAGGTAACTGGGGCAACAGTCTTGACTACTGGGGAGGCAGCATAGGTGAAAGGAGCGGTAGCGTAGGCAGCCTTGACGACAGGGGCGGCAGCGGCATAGGTGAAGGGACCAGCAACGGCAGCCTTAACGACGGGAGCAGCTACGGCAGCCTTAACAACGGGAGCAGCGGCAACAGCAGCTACCAAAGGTTCACGACGGACAACAGCGTTGAAACCGTTGATGGGATCGGAGGTGTAGTCAACAATACGTCTGTAACCATCAGCATCATTCAAAGAGTATTGACCTTGAACGAAACCACCATCACGGGTTTCCACGGCGGTCTTGGAGTCACCAGATATAGCATCCTTAACATCATAACCGTAAGAGTATTGGGGATGGGGATCGTATTCCTCGACCTTGGCAACAGCGGCCAATGGGGTAGCTGGGACAACAACGGCGCTGGCAACGGCTACGAGAGCAGCGAACAAAGTAAGGAACTGCGAAAATAAAATCGAAATCGAAATATTCAATTAATTTCCATTTGATCCAAGGAAATTATTACGTGTATTTTTGTACGTTATGTTGTTTAATCCTTACTTTGAATGCCATTTTAAAAATGTTTAGATTGGGTTCTTTTGACCAAAGTTGGGATTGAACTGTGTCGTTTGATCATCGTTCATTGATTTTTATACTGAATCAACTTAGTTACCAAGTGCAAATGTGTAGAGTTAGACGATGGTAAAATAAAAGTGTTACATTGAAGTCGTGCTAACGAACGTTATATGAATATTAACGTGACTGCGATATATGTTTCCCAAACATGAGTGGTAATAGAGGGCGTTGATTTTCTTGAAGAAATAGATGGCAGGAATTTTGGTGCATTTTATTTGGATTTTTTTGGCTCGCATGCCTATTGGAATTTTTTTAATTTGAGTTAAATGTGGCACAATAACGAATCCTATTGCAATTTGTGAAAATAAGGATACCATATATAAATTCCTCCAATTTCTTGTAAATGGTGCACCAATTTCCCAAGGTTTGTCCGAATAGGAAATAGCATAACGAAGCGAAGAATAACATGTGTGTGCTAAGGTTTCAATTTTCGGTAATTGGTGCATAAAAACATCTGCATTTGTTTGATAGTGCAGTGCTGCGAGGAACCGTATTCAGCGAAACATTGCCTAAATCAACCTGACCTAATTCAGTACGTTGTGCGAAATTGTGTCTGAATCGGACAAATATTCGAAAATATATATGAGAGCTACATCGAAATCTGAACCGATTTTCTCCATCTTCAATAGGTCTCGTCCTTGTATATATGTTGAATAAATTTGAAAGTGTAAAGTTGGGATCGAAAAAAAAAACAGTAAGGAAAGTAGTAAAGTCGGACGGGGCCGACTATATGATACCCTTCACCATTTTGGGTATATTCAACAGATGGTCAGATAAAGAGTTGCTTCTTACAATGGGACAAAATTATGTAAATAAATTTAAAGTAAAATATCGAAATCTAAACCGATTTCGTCGAAACTTGTCACATGTTAGGTTACACTTATTTCAGTATGTTTTTTGCATACTGCCACATTTTCAACTCCTCATTTACTTATAAATCCAAATTTCGTGCAAATCGAAGGATACATATATATAAAATCGCTATATCTAAATCTGAACCGATTTTCACGAAATTTAACACACATCGTTCTAGAACTAATTTAGTACACAGGGCCAAATTTCGTGCAAATCGAAGGATATATAGGGACTTGGTGCACTATTTACATAAAATCGGACGAAAATATATATGGAAGCTATATATAAATCTGAACCGATTTTCACGAAACTTAACACACATAACTCCAGACTAAATTTAGTACGCTATGCCAAATTACGTGCAAATCGAAGGATATATTGGGACTTTGGTCTACTATATACCTAAAATCGGACGAAAATATATATGGGAACTATATCTAAATCTGAACCGATTTTCACGAAATTTAACACACATCGTTCTAGAATTAATTCAATACGCTGCACAGTGGGTTAGAGTACCATGTTTTCTTGGATCAAATCAGGGAAGCTATGTTAGAATAATTTTTCTTTATTTTTCAGTTAATACCATTAAAATAAGTTAAAAAAATGTTTTCTAAGTATATTTGAGTATAGTTTTATTAAGTAATGCCAAATATCAGTGTAGGTATATAGTGCAAGGAGTACAATATGATAACTTAAACATTGAATTTTATATATCTTAAAGTTAATCATCCACATCATCATCATCCACGCAGCCAGGAATGGTCCGTATGACGAATTTTCAGGTTTTCGACTGTCAAAAAGGTGTAAACGTCGAAAACGTCATATACATGTATAAAATGTAGTAAACGTCATTTATTTCAATATTATCACCATATACTGTAATTTCCAAGAACAAATATTATTTTTACTGTATATCTGTCTATTCTTTACTAGAACTGATAAAAAAATTCTGAACTTTTTTAAGAAAAAAATTTTGAAATTCGATAAATGTAAGTAGCTATTTTATTAAAAACCTAATGGTTTTGAGTGGGTTTCCGACGTTTCTGACGTATGTATTATACGTCGGAAATGTATGTCATTTACGTCACTGTTTCTGACAGGCCACCTATGTCCGCAGCATCACCAACTTCTGATAACTGCTCAATATGTAAAAGGGCATTTGACACAATTTCGGATCCGTGAATAAAAAACTTGTGCAAAGTGGTAGGCATATTATACCAAGGATACGTTTCAACAAAAAGTCGTCCTGTATTGTGTGCATATATTTGAAATTTTTTACTATTAATCTTATGGCCACTGGATACAGCTATAACCGACACGTGAATTTTTTTATTAAATTAACATATATTTTTGATATTTCGGTAGATTTTTTAGCGTTGTGGTGCGTTTTTTTTTGATTTCTTTAGCTAAAAATGTCATCTTGTCATTCATTGTTTGAGCGCTCGAATTCACCATAAGTTTCGACGATCATAAAAAACAACTTTCGAACTTGTATCTATAAAAATGCTAATAAAAAACCCTTTTACCCTATTACTTGAAACTGCACAACACTATCACTATTTGTCAAAACAAAGAATATTATTAAAATAAACAAAAACAAAATATTATTGTAACAAAGAATATTATTTAAAGAAACAAAAATAACAACAATAAAATAATTAGAAAAAATAACATGAAAAACAAGAAAACACAACACTCAACAACAGCACCAGTCACGAGATCAATGTGACTTTTAGCTAATTTGACTGCTGCAACACTTGTATTAAACAATGCATAGCTTCTAAAAGGCACAAAAGGGCAGCGTAAAATTTTGCAATATAACACAGATTTATGTCCTCTTTAAGATAAACCAAAAATTATGAAACAAATGTGGACGAATAATAACTATTTATCCATTTAACATATAAAAATATTAATTTTTTTGGCATTTTCAATATAAATAACTACATTTAAATCACTTCCAAACACAATTTGATACTAAAATGTTAACGAAATATTTGCAAAATAACCTGAACTTCATGGTTCCATTGAAAAATGTTTAACTTTTACAATACTTTTTAAAATAAATAAAATTTTCTACGGGAACTTTTTCACTTGTTTCAGCCTTTTTTGGCACAAAAATTTCTATAAAGTTTGACTTTGAAGTTTCACTAATAAAACACCAGACCACTTTTAACATTTATTTTAACGACAAGTGTTGCAGAATTTTATATACTGTAACCGGGTGCAAAAATTTTTAACGATACTTAAAATTTTATTTTTTAATTAATCCAAGAAAACAGGGTATTCTAACCCACTGTGCGCTGTGCCAAATTTCGAGCAAATCGAAGGATATAGTGCACAATTTACCTAAAATCGGACGAAAAGATTTATTGGAGCTATATATAAATCTGAACCGATTTTCAGGAAATTTAACACACGTCGTTTTATTTTTAATTCTGAATGATATGCCAAATTTCGTGCAAATCGAAGGGTATATAGGGATTTTGGTGCACCATTTACCTTAAATCGGACGAAAATATATATGGGAGCTATAAATAGGTCTGAACCAATTTTCACGAAACTTAACACACGTCGTTCTAGGCTTAATTCAGTACGCTGTTCCAAATTTCGTGCAAATCGAAAGATATTTAGGGACTTTGGTGCATCATTTACCTTAAATCGGACGAAAATATATATGGGATCTATATATAAATCTGAACCGATTTTTCCCAATTTCAATAGGGTTCGTCTTTTGGCTAAATAAGTAAACTGTGCCAAATT